>NC_134569.1:218185802-218498126 GCF_050947875.1 Dermacentor variabilis | reverse complement strand
ACATGTAGGCGAGAAAGTTGACAAAGTCCTCAAACTGCCATAATGATGTCAAACCGTCGCTATCATTACGACCCCCATATATCCAGCTACTAACTCGACAACCTGGGTCAAATACACTTTCAACCTGCAGTGCTGGAGGATCGCAGCACACCTACCTGGACTCATCAACATTCATATGCCTGTATAACCTTACTCTTATCACCCTTCGGGGTAGCCGAGTAGCTAAGGCGCTAGTATGCTCGGCTCGAAATTGCGGGCTAATCCCCGGCTTCGGAGATTTCAGTTTGAGTGGAGGCAAGCTGCGAAGGCGCCCGTGTGCATCGTAGCGCACGATAAAGATCCCCAGTTGTGCAAAACTCTCCGTAGACCTCCACTACGGCGTCCTTGGGACGTAACCCACTCCCCCCAATTGGCTATAAAACTATCGTTACTTTACCGCGTCTGTTCCTAGAAAATTCTTTTCCCGAACTTGTTAAAAAGACGCCTATTTTTTGCCACAGCGATCGGCCCATGTGGCTAACAATTATCTTACGAACCAGTGAGAGGAGACAGAATAGTCAAATTATCAAGGTTCCACGAATGCCTTTCTTTTTTGTATAACTGACTACTTGACTGATTTTCCAATTTCACTACATTGAAGTGCGGCTCGTACATAGCGGTACATGTTGGGGCCAGCAAGCTTTATTGAAGAGGGGCACATACCTCTTGGCCCATCTCCAGTGACGCAAATGCTCGTCACTCACGGAAGTTCCTTGCAGATTGGTACACAACTAGTTTCGTATGCCCACTTGTGCAAGTTTTAGTGACTTAGGTTGTTTGAAGAAAAGCACATGGCAGTGCCACCTATGATGTGACCGACATTCACGTCAAAGATGTACATTGAATCTGGCACTAGCCTGCTTTCATCTATTCAGTAATGCAAGTCTGACGGGGCCCGTTTTGTTCAAGAAAACCACATGAAAACTGTCTTCTTTTCCATTACACTGATTCCCGTTATATACTTTCATTGAATTGTGGCGCACACCCAGCCTCGGCAACGCATTTAAAGTGCGGTTACATTGATTTTACGAAAGGTCCACATGTAATCAGCGAAATATAGCCAGTAAAACAGGTTCGCGTCAAATGGGTCAGCTGAGGAGAGCTGCACATGTAATGCCACATACCTAGGGCACAACCTGTTCAGCCTATCGGCTAGTAATGCCGTTTCGCCATAAAAACAGCCCCTCATCATTGATATAGTGAGGGGATAGTGGACGACCCAATGGTACATGTAGGCGAGAAAGTTGACAAAGTCCTCAAACTGCCCTAATGATGTCAAACCGTCGCTATCATTACGACCCCCATATATCCAGCTACTAACTCGACAACCTGGGTCAAATACACTTTCAACCTGCAGTGCTGGAGGATCGCAGCACACCTACCTGGACTCATCAACATTCATATGCCTGTATAACCTTACTCTTATCACCCTTCGGGGTAGCCGAGTAGCTAAGGCGCTAGTATGCTCGGCTCGAAATTGCGGGCTAATCCCCGGCTTCGGAGATTTCAGTTTGAGTGGAGGCAAGCTGCGAAGGCGCCCGTGTGCGTCGTAGCGCACGATAAAGATCCCCAGTTGGGCAAAACTCTCCGTAGACCTCCACTACGGCGTCCTTGGGACGTAACCCACTCCCCCCAATTGGCTATAAAACTATCGTTACTTTACCGCGTCTGTTCCTAGAAAATTCTTTTCCCGAACTTGTTAAAAAGACGCCTATTTTTTGCCACAGCGATCGGCCCATGTGGCTAACAATTATCTTACGAACCAGTGAGAGGAGACAGAATAGTCAAATTATCAAGGTTCCACGAATGCCTTTCTTTTTTGTATAACTGACTACTTGACTGATTTTCCAATTTCACTACATTGAAGTGCGGCTCGTACATAGCGGTACATGTTGGGGCCAGCAAGCTTTATTGAAGAGGGGCACATACCTCTTGGCCCATCTCCAGTGACGCAAATGCTCGTCACTCACGGAAGTTCCTTGCAGATTGGTACACAACTAGTTTCGTATGCCCACTTGTGCAAGTTTTAGTGACTTAGGTTGTTTGAAGAAAAGCACATGGCAGTGCTACCTATGATGTGACCGACATTCACGTCAAAGATGTACATTGAATCTGGCACTAGCCTGCTTCAGTAATGCAAGTCTGACGGGGCCCGTTTTGTTCAAGAAAACCACATGAAAACTGTCTCCTTTTCAGTTACACTGATTCCCGTTATATACTTTCATTGAATTGTGGTACACACGCAGCCTCGGCAACGCATTTAAAGTGCGGTTACATTTTTTTGTGACAGGTCTACGTGTAATCAGCGAAATATAACCAGTAAAACAATTTCGGGTCAGATGGGTCAGCTGAGGAGAGCTGCACATGCAATGCCACATACCTAGGACACAACCTGTTCAGCCTATCGGCTAGTAATGCCGTTTCGCCATAAAAACAGCCCCTCGTCATTGATATAGTGAGGGGATAGTGGACGACCCGATGGTACATGTAGGCGAGAAAGTTGACAAAGTCCTCAAACTGCCATATTGATGTCAAACCGTCGCTATCATTACGACCCCCATATATCCAGCTACTAGCTCGACAACCTGGGTCAAATACACTTTCCACCTGCAGTGCTGGAGAATCGCAGCACACCTACCTGGACTCATCACATTCATATGCCTGTATAACCTTACTCTTATCACCCTTCGGGGTAGCCGAGTAGCTAAGGCGCTAGTATACTCGGCTCGAAATTGCGGGCTAATCCCCGGCTCCGGAGATTTCAGTTTGAATGGAGGCAAGCTGCGAAGGCGCCCGTGTGCATCGTAGCGCACGTTAAAGATCCCCAGTTGGGCAAAATTCTCCGTAGTCCTCCACTACGGCGTCCTTGGGACGTAACCCACTCCCCCCAATTGGCTATAAAACTATCGGTACATTACCGCGTCTGTTCCTAGAAAATTCTTTTCCCGAACTTGTTAAAAAGAGGCCTATTTTTTGCCACAGCGATCTGCCCATGTGGCTAACAATTATCTTACGTACCAGTGAGAGCAGACAGAATAGTCAAATTGTCAAGGTTGCACGAATGCCTTTCTTTTTTGTATACCTGACTACTTGACTGATCTTCCAATTTCACTACATTGAAGTGCGGCTCGCTCATAATCGTACATGTTGGGGCCAGCAAGCTTTATTGAAGAGGGCCACATACCTCTTGGCCCATCTCCAGTGACGCAAATGCTCGTCACGGAAGTTCCTTGCAGATTGGTACACAACTAGTTTGGTATGCCCACTTATTAAAGTTTTAGTGAGTTAGGTTGTTTGAAGAAAAGCACATGGCAGTGGCACCTATGATGTGACCGACATTCACGTCAAAGATGTACAATGAATCTGGCACTAGCCTGCTTTCAGCTATTCAGTCATGCAAGTCTGGCGGAACCCGTTTTGTTGAAGAAAACCACATGAAAACTGTCTTCTTTTCCGTTACACTGATTCCCGTTATATACTTTCATTGAATTGTGGCGCACACCCAGCCTCGGCAACGCATTTAAAGTGCGGTTACATTGATTTTACGAAAGGTCCACATGTAATCAGCGAAATATAGCCAGTAAAACAGGTTCGCGTCAAATGGGTCAGCTGAGGAGAGCTGCACATGCAATGTCACATACCTAGGACACAACCTGTTCCTCCTATCGGCTAGTAATGCCGTTTCGCCATGAAAACAGCCCTTCATCATTGATATAGTGAGGGGATAGTGGACGACCCGATGTTACATGTAGGCGAGAAAGTTGACAAAGTCCTCAAACTCCATAATGATGTCAAACCGTCGCTATCATTACGATCCCTATATATCCAGCTACTAGCTCGACAACCTGGGTCAAATACACTTTCAACTTGCAGTGCTTGAGAATCGATGCACACCTACCTGGACTCATCACATTCATATGGCTGTATAACCTTACTCTATCACCCTTCGGGGTAGCCGAGTACCTAAGGCGCTAGTATACTCGGCTCGAAATTGCGAGCTAATCCCCGGCTCCGGAGATTTCAGTTTGAATGGAGGCAAGCTGCGAAGGCGCCCGTGTGCATCCTAGCGCACGTTAAAGATCCCCAGTTGGGCAAAATTCTCCGTAGACCTCCACTTCGGCGTCCTTGGGACGTAACCCACTCCCCCAATTGGCTATAAAACTATCTTTAGTTTACCGCGTCTGTTCCTAGAAAATTCTTTTCCCGAACTTGTTAAAAAGACGCCTATTTTTTGCCACACCGATCGGCCCATGTGGCTAACAATTATCTTACGTACCAGTGAGAGCAGACAGAATAGTCAAATTATCAAGTTTGAACGAATGCCTTTCTTTTTTGTATAACTGACTACTTGACTGATCTTCCAATTTCACTACATTGAAGTGCGGCTCGTACGTAGCGGTACATGTTGGGGCCAGCAAGCTTTATTGAAGAGGGCCACATACCTCTTGGCCCATCTCCAGTGACGCAAATGCTCGTCACGGAAGTTCCTTGCAGATTGGTACACAACTAGTTTGGTATGCCCACTTATGCAAGTTTTAGTGAGTTAGGTTGTTTGAAGAAAAGCACATGGCAGTGGCACGTATGATGTGACCGACATTCACGTCAAAGATGTACATTGAATCTCGCACTAGCCTGCTTTCTGCTATTCAGTCATGCACGTCTGGCGGAACCCGTTTTGTTGAAGAAAACCACATGAAAACTGTCTCCTTTTCAGTTACACTGATTCCCGTTATATACTTTCATTGAAATGTGGCGCACACCCAGCCTCGGCAACGCATTTAAAGTGCGGTTACATTGATTTTACGAAAGGTCCACATGTAATCAGCGAAATATAGCTAGTAAAACAGGTTCGCGTCATATGGGTCAGCTGAGGAGAGCTGCACATGTAATGCCACATACCTAGGACACAACCTGTTCAGCCTATCGGCTAGTAATGCCGTGTCGCCATAAAGACAGTCCCTCATCATTGATATAGTGAGGGGAGAGTGGACGACCCGATGGTACATGTAGGCGAGAAAGTTGACAAAGTCCTCAAACTGCCATTATGATGTCAAACCGTCGCTATCATTACGACCCCCATATATCCAGCTACTAGCTCGACAACCTGGGTCAAATACACTTTCAACCTGCAGTACTGGAGAATCGCAGAACACCTACCTGGACTCATCACATTCATATGCCTGTATAACCTTACTCTATCACCCTTCGGGGTAGCCGAGTAGCTAAGGCGCTAGTATACTCGGCTCGAAATTGCGGGCTAATCCCCGGCTCCGGAGATTTCAGTTTGAATGGAGGCAAGCTGCGAAGGCGCCCGTGTGCATCCTAGCGCACGTTAAAGATCCCCAGTTGGGCGAAATTCTCCGTAGACCTCCACTACGGCGTCCTTGGGACGTAACCCACTCCCCCCAATTGGCTATAAAACTATCGTTACTTTACCGCGTCTGTTCCTAGAAAATTCTTTTCCCAAACTTGTTAAAAAGACGCCTATTTTTTGCCACAGCGATCGGCCCATGTGGCTAAAAATTATCTTACGTATCAGTGAGAGCAGACAGAATAGTCAAATTATCAAGGTTGCACGAATGCCTTTCCTTTTTGTATAACTGACTACTTGACTGAACTTCCAATTTCACTACATTGAAGTGCGGCTCGTTCATAGCGGTACATGTTGGGGCCAGCAAGCTTTATTGAAGAGGGCCACATACCTCTTGGCCCATCCCCAGTGACGCAAATGCTCGTCACGGAAGTTCCTTGCAGATTGGTACACAACTAGTTTGGTATGCCCACCTATGCAAGTTTTAGTGAGTTAGGTTGTTTGAAGAAGAGCACATGGCAGTGGCACCTATGATGTGACCGACATTCACGTCAAAGATGTACAATGAATCTGGCACTAGCCTGCTTTCAGCTATTCAGTCATGCAAGTCTGGCGGAACCCGTTTTGTTGAAGAAAACCACATGAAAACTGTCTTCTTTTCCGTTACACTGATTCCCGTTATATACTTTCATTGAATTGTGGCGCACACCCAGCCTCGTTAACGCATTTAAAGTGCGGTTACATTGATTTTACGAAAGGTCCACATGTAATCAGCGAAATATAGCCAGTAAAACAGGTTCGCGTGAAATGGGTCAGCTGAGGAGAGCTGCACATGCAATGTCACATACCTAGGACACAACCTGTTCCTCCTATCGGCTAGTAATGCCGTTTCGCCATGAAAACAGCCCTTCATCATTGATATAGTGAGGGGATAGTGGACGACCCGATGTTACATGTAGGCGAGAAAGTTGACAAAGTCCTCAAACTGCCATAATGATATCAAACCGTCGCTATCATTACGATCCCTATATATCCAGCTACTAGCTCGACAACCTGGGTCAAATACACTTTCAACTTGCAGTGTTTGAGAATCGATGCACACCTACCTGGACTCATCACATTCATATGGCTGTATAACCTTACTCTATCACCCTTCGGGGTAGCCGAGTACCTAAGGCGCTAGTATACTCGGCTCGAAATTGCGAGCTAATCCCCGGCTCCGGAGATTTCAGTTTGAATGGAGGCAAGCTGCGAAGGCGCCCGTGTGCATCCTAGCGCACGTTAAAGATCCCCAGTTGGGCAAAATTCTCCGTAGACCTCCACTACGGCGTCCTTGGGACGTAACCCACTCCCCCAATTGGCTATAAAACTATCTTTAGTTTACCGCGTCTGTTCCTAGAAAATTCTTTTCCCGAACTTGTTAAAGAGACGCCTATTTTTTGCCACACCGATCGGCCCATGTGGCTAACAATTATCTTACGTACCAGTGAGAGCAGACAGAATAGTCAAATTATCAAGTTTGAACGAATGCCTTTCTTTTTTGTATAACTGACTACTTGACTGATCTTCCAATTTCACTACATTGAAGTGCGGCTCGAACGTAGCGGTACATGTTGGGGCCAGCAAGCTTTATTGAAGAGGGCCACATACCTCTTGGCCCATCTCCAGTGACGCAAATGCTCGTCACGGAAGTTCCTTGCAGATTGGTACACAACTAGTTTGGTATGCCCACTTATGCAAGTTTTAGTGAGTTAGGTTGTTTGAAGAAAAGCACATGGCAGTGGCACGTATGATGTGACCGACATTCACGTCAAAGATGTACATTGAATCTCGCACTAGCCTGCTTTCAGCTATTCTGTCATGCAAGTCTGGCGGAACCCGTTTTCTTGAAGAAAACCACATGAAAACTGTCTCCGTTTCAGTTACACTGACTCCCGTTATATACTTTCATTGAATTGTGGCAAACACCCAGCCTCGGCAACGCATTTAAAGTGCGGTTACATTGATTTTACGAAAGGTCCACATGTAATCAGCGAAATATAGCCAGTAAAACAGGTTCGCGTCAAATGGGTCAGCTGAGGAGAGCTGTACATGTAATGCCACATACCTAGGACACAACCTGTTCAGCCTATCGGCTAGTAATGCCGTTTCGCCATAAAAACAGCCCCTCATCATTGATATAGTGAGGGGATAGTGGACGACGCGATGGTACATGTAGGCGAGAAAGTTGACAAAGTCCTCAAACTGCCATAATGATGTCAAACCGTCGCTATCATTACGACCCCAATATATCCAGCTACTAGCTCGACAACCTGGGTCAAATACACTTTCAACCTGCAGTACTGGAGAATCGCAGAACACCTACCTGGACTCATCACATTCATATGCCTGTATAACCTTACTCTATCACCCTTCGGTGTAGCTGAGTAGCTAAGGCGCTAGTATACTCGGCTCGAAATTGCGGGCTAATCCCCGGCTCCGGAGATTTCAGTTTGAATGGAGGCAAGCTGCGAAGGCGCCCGTGTGCATCCTAGCGCACGTTAAAGATCCCCAGTTGGGCAAAATTCTCCGTAGACCTCCACTACGGCGTCCTTGGGACGTAACCCACTCCCCCCAATTGGCTATAAAACTATCGTTACTTTACCGCGTCTGTTCCTAGAAAATTCTTTTCCCAAACTTGTTAAAAAGACGCCTATTTTTTGCCACAGCGATCGGCCCATGTGGCTAACAATTATCTTACGTATCAGTGAGAGCAGACAGAATAGTCAAATTATCAAGGTTGCACGAATGCCTTTCTTTTTTCTATAACTGACTACTTGACTGATCTTCCAATTTCACTACATTGAAGTGCGGCTCGTTCATAGCGGTACATGTTGGGGCCAGCAAGCTTTATTGAAGAGGGCCACATACCTCTTGGCCCATCTCCAGTGACGCAAATGCTCGTCACGGAAGTTCCTTGCAGATTGGTACACAACTAGTTTGGTATGCCCACCTATGCAAGTTTTAGTGAGTTAGGTTGTTTGAAGAAAAGCACATGGCAGTGGCACCTATGATGTGACCGACATTCACGTCAAAGATGTACATTGAACCTCGCACTAGCCTGCTTTCAGCTATTCTGTCATGCAAGTCTGGCGGAACCCGTTTTCTTGAAGAAAACCACATGAAAACTGTCTCCGTTTCAGTTACACTGACTCCCGTTATATACTTTCATTGAATTGTGGCAAACACCCAGCCTCGGCAACGCATTTAAAGTGCGGTTACATTGATTTTACGAAAGGTCCACATGTAATCAGCGAAATATAGCCAGTAAAACAGGTTCGCGTCAAATGGGTCAGCTGAGGAGAGCTGTACATGTAATGCCACATACCTAGGACACAACCTGTTCAGCCTATCGGCTAGTAATGCCGTTTCGCCATAAAAGCAGCCCCTCATCATTGATATAGTGAGGGGATAGTGGACGACGCGATGGTACATGTAGGCGAGAAAGTTGACAAAGTCCTCAAACTGCCATAATGATGTCAAACCGTCGCTATCATTACGACCCCCAGATATCCAGCTACTAGCTCGACAACCTGGGTCAAATACACTTTCAACCTGCAGTGCTGGAGAATTGCAGCACACCAGCCTGGACTCATCACATTCATATGCCTGTATAACCTTACTCTTATCACCCTTCGGGGTAGCTGAGTAGCTAAGGCGCTAGTATACACGGCTCGAAATTGCGGGCTAATCCCCGGCTCCGGAGATTTCAGTTTGAATGGAGGCAAGCTGCGAAGGCGCCCGTGTGCATCGTAGCACACTTTAAAGATCCCCAGTTGGGCAAAATTCTCCGTAGACCTCCACTACGGCGTCCTTGGGACGTAACCCACTCCCCCCAATTGGCGGTAAAACTATCGTTACATTACCGCGTCTGTTCCTAGAAAATTCTTTTCCCGAACTTGTTAAAAAGACGCCTATTTTTTGCCACAGCGATCGGCCCATGTGGCTAACAATTATCTTACGTACCAGTGAGAGCAGACAGAATAGTCAAATTGTCAAGGTTGCACGAATGCCTTTCTTTTTTGTATAACTGACTACTTGACTGATCTTCCAATTTCACTACATTGAAGTGCGGCTCGTACGTAGCGGTACATGTTGGGGCCAGCAAGCTTTATTGAAGAGGGCCACATACCTCTTGGCCCATCTCGAGTGACGCAAATGCTCGTCCCGGAAGTTCCTTGCAGATTTGTACACAACTAGTTTGGTGTGCCCACTTATGAAAGCTTTAGTGAGTTAGGTTGTTTGAAGAAAAGCGCATGGCAGTGGCACCTATGATGTGACCGACATTCACGTCAAAGATGTACATTGAATCTCGCACTAGCCTGCTTTCAGCTATTCAGTCATGCAAGTCTGGCGGAACCCGTTTTGTTGAAGAAAACCACATGAAAACTGTCTTCTTTTCCGTTACACTGATTCCCGTTATATACTTTCATTGAATTGTGGCGCACACCCAGCCTCGGCAACGCATGTAAAGTGCGGTTACATTGATTTTACGAAAGGTCCACATGTAATCAGCGAAATATAGCCAGTAAAACAGGTTCGCGTCAAATGGGTCAGCTGAGGAGAGCTGCACATGTAATGCCACATACCTAGGACACAACTTGTTCAGCCTATCGGCTAGTAATGCCGTTTCGCCATAAAAACAGCTCCTCATCATTGATATAGTGAGGGGATAGTGGACGACCCGATGGTACATGTAGGCGAGAAAGTTGACAAAGACCTCAAACTGCCATAATGATGTCAAACCGTCGCTATCATTACGACCCCCATATATCCAGCTACTAGCTCGACAACCTGGGTCAAATACACTTTCAACCTGCAGTGCTGGAGAATCGCAGCACACCTACCTGGACTCATCACATTCATATGCCTGTATAACCTTACTCTTATCACCCTTCGGGGTAGCCGAGTAGCTAAGGCGCTAGTATACTCGGCTCGAAATTGCGGGCTAATCCCCGGCTCCGGAGATTTGAGTTTGAATGGAGGCAACCTGCGAAGGCGCCCGTTTGCATCGTAGCGCACGTTAAAGATCCCCAGTTGGGCAAAATTCTCCGTAGACCTCCACTACGGCGTCCTTGGGACGTAACCCACTCCCCCAATTGGCTATAAAACTATCTTTAGTTTACCGCGTCTGTTCCTAGAAAATTCTTTTCCCGAACTTGTTAAAAAGACGCCTATTTTTTGCCACACCGATCGGCCCATGTGGCTAACAATTATCCTACGTACCAGTAAGAGCAGACAGAATAGTCAAATTATCAAGTTTGAACGAATGCCTTTCTTTTTTGTATAACTGACTACTTGACTGATCTTCCAATTTCACTACATTGAAGTGCGGCTCGTACGTAGCGGTACATGTTGGGGCCAGCAAGCTTTATTGAAGAGGGCCACATACCTCCTGGCCCATCTCCAGTGACGCAAATGCTCGTCACGGAAGTTCCTTGCCGATTGGTACACAACTAGTTTGGTATGCCCACTTATGCAAGTTTTAGTGAGTTAGGTTGTTTGAAGAAAAGCACATGGCAGTGGCACCTATGATGTGACCGACATTCACGTCAAAGATGTACATTGAATCTGGCACTAGCCTGCTTTCATCTATTGAGTCATGCAAGTTGGCGGAACCCATTTTGTTGAAGAAAACCACATGAAAACTGTCTTCTTTTCCGTTACACTGATTCCCGTTATATACTTTCATTGAATTGTGGCAAACACCCAGCCTCGGCAACGCATTTAAAGTGCGGTTACATTGATTTCACGAAAGGTCCACATGTAATCAGAGAAATATAGCCAGTAAAACAGGTTCGCGTCAAATGGGTCAGCTGAGGAGAGCTGCACATGCAATGCCACATACCTAGGACACAACCTGTTCCTCCTATCGGCTAGTAATGCCGTTTCGCCATGAAAACAGCCCTTCATCATTGATATAGTGAGGGGATAGTGGACGACCCGATGTTACATGTAGGCGAGAAAGTTGACAAAGTCCTCAACCTGCCATAATGATGTCAAACCGTCGCTATCATTACGACCCCTATATATCCAGCTACTAACTCGGCAACCTGGGTCAAATACACTTTCAACTTGCAGTGCTTGAGAATCGATGCACACCTACCTGGACTCATCACATTCATATGCCTCTATAACCTTACTCTATCACCCTTCGGGGTAGCCGAGTAGCTAAGGCGCTAGTATACTCGGCTCGAAATTGCGGGCTAATCCCCGGCTCCGGAGATTTGAGTTTGAATGGAGGCAACCTGCGAAGGCGCCCGTTTGCATCGTAGCGCACGTTAAAGATCCCCAGTTGGGCAAAATTCTCCGTAGACCTCCACTACGGCGTCCTTGGGACGTAACCCACTCCCCCAATTGGCTATAAAACTATCTTTAGTTTACCGCGTCTGTTCCTAGAAAATTCTTTTCCCGAACTTTTTAAAAAGACGCCTATTTTTTGCCACACCGATCGGCCCATGTGGCTAAAAATTATCTTACGTACCAGTGAGAGCAGACAGAATAGTCAAATTATCATGTTTGAACGAATGCTTTTCTTTTTTGTATAACTGACTACTTGACTGATCTTCCAATTTCACTACATTGAAGTGCGGCTCGTACGTAGCGGTACATGTTGGGGCCAGCAAGCTTTAGTGAAGAGGGCCACATACCTCTTGGCCCATCTCCAGTGACGCAAATGCTCGTCACGGAAGTTCCTTGCAGATTGGTACACAACTAGTTTGGTATGCCCACTTATGAAAGTTTTAGTGAGTTAGGTTGTTTGAAGAAAAGCACATGGCAGTGGCACCTATGATGTGACCGACATTCACGTCAAAGATGTACAATGAATCTGGCACTAGCCTGCTTTCAGCTATTCAGTCATGGAAGTCTGGCGGAACCCGTTTTGTTGAAGAAAACCACATGAAAACTGTCTTCTTTCCCGTTACACTGATTCCCGTTATATACTTTCATTGAATTGTGGCGTACACCCAGCCTGGGCAACGCATTTAAAGTGCGGTTACATTGATTTTACGAAAGGTCCACATGTAATCAGCGAAATATAGCCAGTAAAACAGGTTCGCGTCAAATGGGTCAGCTGAGGAGAGCTGCACATGTAATGCCACATACCTAGGGCACAACCTGTTCAGCCTATCGGCTAGTAATGCCGTTTCGCCACAAAAACAGCCCCTCATCATTGATATAGTGAGGGGATAGTGGACGACCCGATGGTACATGTAGGCGAGAAAGTTGACAAAGTCCTCAAACTGCCATAATGATGTCAAACCGTCGCTATCATTACGACCCCCATATATCCAGCTACTAGCTCGACAACCTGGGTCAAATACACTTTCAACCTGCAGTGCTTGAGAATCGATGCACACCTCCCTGGACTCATCACATTCATATGCCTGTATAACCTTACTCTTATCACCCTTCGGGGTAGCCGAGTACCTAAGGCGCTAGTATACTCGGCTCGAAATTGCGGGCTAATCCCCGCCTCCGGAGATTTCAGTTTGAATGGAGGCAAGCTGCGAAGGCGCCCGTGTGCATCGTAGCGCACGTTAAAGATCCCCAGTTGGGCAAAATTCTCCGTAGACCTCCACTACGGCGTCCTTGGGACGTAACCCACTCCCCCCAATTGGCTGTAAAACTATCGTTACATTACCGCGTCTGTTCCTAGAAAATTCTTTTCCCGAACTTGTTAAAAAGACGCCTATTTTTTGCCACAGCGATCGGCCCATGTGGCTAACAATTATCTTACGTACCAGTGAGAGCAGACAGAATAGTCAAATTGTCAAGGTTGCACGAATGCCTTTCTTTTTTGTATAACTGACTACTTGACTGATCTTCCGATTTCACTACATTGAAGTGCGGCTCGCTCATAACCGTACATGTTGGGGCCAGCAAGCTTTATTGAAGAGGGCCACATACCTCTTGGCCCATCTCCAGTGACGCAAATGCTCGTCACGGAAGTTCCTTGCAGATTGGTACACAACTAGTTTCGTATGCCCACTTGTCCAAGTTTTAGTGACTTAGGTTGTTTGAAGAAAAGCACATGGCAGTGGCACCTATGATGTGACCGACATTCACGTCAAAGATGTACAATGAATCTGGCACTAGCCTGCTTTCAGCTATTCAGTCATGCAAGTCTGGCGGAACCCGTTTTGTTGAAGAAAACCACATGAAAACTGTCTTCTTTTCCGTTACACTGATTCCCGTTATATACTTTCATTGAATTGTGGCAAACACCCAGCCTCGGCAACGCATTTAAAGTGCGGTTACATTGATTTTACCAAAGGGCCACATGTAATCAGAGAAATAAAGCCAGTAAAACAGGTTCGCGTCAAATGGGTCAGCTGAGGAGAGCTGCACATGCAATGCCACATACCTAGGACACAACCTGTTCCTCCTATCGGCTAGTAATGCCGTTTCGCCATGAAAACAGCCCTTCATCATTGATATAGTGAGGGGATAGTGGACGATCCGATGTTACATGTAGGCGAGAAAGTTGACAAAGACCTCAAACTGCCATAATGATGTCAAACCGTCGCTATCATTACGACCCCCATATATCCAGCTACTAGCTCGAGAACCTGGGTCAAATACACTTTCAACTTGCAGTGCTGGAGAATCGATGCACACCTACCTGGACTCATCACATTCATATGCCTGTATAACCTTACTCTTATCACCCTTCGGGGTAGCCGAGTAGCTAAGGCGCTAGTATACTCGGCTCGAAATTGCGGGCTAATCCCCGGCTCCGGAGATTTCAGTTTGAATGGAGGCAAGCTGCGAAGGCGCCCGTGTGCATGGTAGCGCACGTTAAAGATCCCCAGTTGGGCAAAATTCTCCGTAGACCTCCACTACGGCGTCCTTGGGACGTAACCCACTCCCCCCAATTGGCTATAAAACTATCGTTACTTTACCGCGTCTGTTCCTAGAAAATTATTTTCCCGAACTTGTTAAAAAACGCCTATTTTTTGCCACAGCGATCGGCCCATGTGGCTAACAATTATCTTACGAACCAGTGAGAGCAGACAGAATAGTCAAATTGTCAAGGTTGCACGAAGGCCTTTCTTTTTTGTAAAACTGACTACTTGACTGATCTTCCAATTTCACTACATTGAAGTGCGGCTCGCTCATAACCGTACATGTTGGGGCCAGCAAGCTTTATTGAAGAGGGCCACATACCTCTTGGCCCATCTCCAGTGACGCAAATGCTCGTCACGGAAGTTCCTTGCAGATCGGTACACAACTAGTTTGGTATGCCCACTTGTGCAAGTTTTAGTGACTTAGGTTGTTTGAAGAAAAGCACATGGCAGTGGCACCTACGATGTGACCCACATTCACGTCAAAGATGTACATTGAATCTGGCACTAGCCTGCTTTCATCTATTCAGTCATGCAAGTCTGACGGAGCCCGTTTTGATCAAGAAAACCACATGAAAACTGTCTTCTTTTCCGTTACACTGATTCCCGTTATTTACTTTCATTGAATTGTGGCAAACACCCAGCCTCGGCAACGCATTTAAAGTGCGGTTACATTGATTTTACGAAAGGTCCACATGTAATCAGAGAAATATAGCCAGTAAAACAGGTTCGCGTCAAATGGGTCAGCTGAGGAGAGCTGCACATGCAATGTCACATACCTAGGACACAACCTGCTCCTGCTATCGGCTAGTAATGCCGTTTCGCCATGAAAACAGCCCTTCATCATTGATATAGTGAGGGGATAGTGGACGACCCGATGTTACATGTAGGCGAGAAAGTTGACAAAGTCCTCAAACTGCCATAATGATGTCAAACCGTCGCTATCATTACGACCCCCATATATCCAGCTACTAGGTCGACAACCTGGGTCAAATACACTTTCAACTTGCAGTGCTGGAGAATCGATGCACACCTACCTGGACTCATCACATTCGTATGCCTGTATAACCTTACTCTTATCACCCTTCGGGGTAGCCGAGTAGCTAAGGCGCTAGTATACTCGGCTCGAAATTGCGGGCTAATCCCCGGCTCCGGAGATTTGAGTTTGAATGGAGGCAAGCTGCGAAGGCGCCCGTGTGCATCGTAGCGCACGTTAAAGATCCCCAGTTGGGCAAAATTCTCCGTAGACCGCCACTACGGCGTCCTTGGGACGTAACCCACTCCCTCCAATTGGCTGTAAAAATATCGTTACATTACCGCGTCTGTTCCTAGAAAATTCTTTTCCCGAACTTGTTAAAAAGACGCCTATTTTTGGCCACAGCGATCGGCCCATGTGGCTAACAATTATCTTACGTACCAGTGAGAGCAGACAGAATAGTCAAATTGTCAAGGTTGCACGAAGGCCTTTCTTTTTTGTAAAACTGACTACTTGACTGATCTTCCAATTTCACTACATTGAAGTGCGGCTCGCTCATAACCGTACATGTTGGGGCCAGCAAGCTTTATTGAAGAGGGCCACATACCTCTTGGCCCATCTCCAGTGACGCAAATGCTCGTCACGGAAGTTCCTTGCAGATTGGTACACAACTAGTTTGGTATGCCCACTTATGAAAGTTTTAGTGAGTTAGGTTGTTTGAAGAAAAGCACATGGCAGTGGCACCTATGATGTGACCGACATTCACGTCAAAGATGTACATTGAATCTGGCACTAGCCTGCTTTCATCTATTGAGTCATGCAAGTTGGCGGAACCCATTTTGTTGAAGAAAACCACATGAAAACTGTCTTCTTTTCCGTTACACTGATTCCCGTTATATACTTTCATTGAATTGTGGCAAACACCCAGCCTCGGCAACGCATTTAAAGTGCGGTTACATTGATTTTACGAAAGGTCCACATGTAATCAGAGAAATATAGCCAGTAAAACAGGTTCGCGTCAAATGGGTCAGCTGAGGAGAGCTGCACATGCAATGTCACATACCTAGGACACAACCTGTTCCTCCTATCGGCTAGTAATGCCGTTTCGCCATGAAAACAGCCCTTCATCATTGATATAGTGAGGGGATAGTGGACGACCCGATGTTACATGTAGGCGAGAAAGTTGACAAAGTCCTCAAACTGCCATAATGATGTCAAACCGTCGCTATCATTACGACCCCCATATATCCAGCTACTAGCTCGACAACCTGGGTCAAATACACTTTCAACTTGCAGTGCTTGAGAATCGATGCACACCTACCTGGACTCATCACATTCATATGCCTGTATAACCTTACTCTTATCACCCTTCGGGGTAGCCGAGTAGCTAAGGCGCTAGTATACTCGGCTCGAAATTGCGGGCTAATCCCCGGCTCCGGAGATTTGAGTTTGAATGGAGGCAAGCTGCGAAGGCGCCCGTGTGCATCGTAGCGCACGTTAAAGATCCCCAGTTGGGCAAAATTCTCCGTAGACCTCCACTACGGCGTCCTTGGGACGTAACCCACTCCCCCCAATTGGCTGTAAAAATATCGTTACATTACCGCGTCTGTTCCTAGAAAATTCTTTTCCAGAACTTGTTAAAAATACGCCTATTTTTGGCCACAGCGATCGGCCCATGTGGCTAACAATTATCTTACGTACCAGTGAGAGCAGACAGAATAGTCAAATTATCAAGTTTGAACGAATGCCTTTCTTTTTTGTATAACTGACTACTTGACTGATCTTCCAATTTCACTACATTGAAGTGCGGCTCGTACGTAGCGGTACATGTTGGGGCCAGCAAGCTTTATTGAAGAGGGCCACATACCTCTTGGCCCATCTCCAGTGACGCAAATGCTCGTCACGGAAGTTCCTTGCAGATTGGTACACAACTAGTTTGGTATGCCCACTTATGCAAGTTTTAGTGAGTTAGGTTGTTTGAAGAAAAGCACATGGCAGTGGCACGTATGATGTGACCGACATTCACGTCAAAGATGTACATTGAATCTCGCACTAGCCTGCTTTCAGCTATTCAGTCATGCAAGTCTGGCGGAACCCGTTTTGTTGAAGAAAACCACATGAAAACTGTCTCCTTTTCAGTTACACTGATTACCGTTATATACTTTCATTGAATTGTGGCAAACACCCAGCCTCGGCAACGCATTTAAAGTGCGGTTACATTGATTTTACGAAAGGTCCACATGTAATCAGAGAAATATAGCCAGTAAAACAGGTTCGCGTCAAATGGGTCAGCTGAGGAGAGCTGCACATGCAATGCCACATACCTAGGACACAACCTGTTCCTCCTATCGGCTAGTAATGCCGTTCCGCCATGAAAACAGCCCTTCATCATTGATATAGTGAGGGGATAGTGGACGACCCGATGGTACATGTAGGCGAGAAAGTTGACAAAGTCCTCAAACTGCCATAATGATGTCAAACCGTCGCTATCATTACGACCCCCATATATCCAGCTACTAGCTCGACAACCTGGGTCAAATACACTTTCAACCTGCAGTGCTGGAGAATCGCAGAACACCTACCTGGACTCATCACATTCATATGCCTGTATAACCTTACTCTATCACCCTTCGGGGTAGCCGAGTAGCTAAGGCGCTAGTATACTCGGCTCGAAATTGCGGGCTAATCCCCGGCTCCGGAGATTTCAGTTTGAATGGAGGCAAGCTGCGAAGGCGCCCGTGTGCATCCTAGCGCACGTTAAAGATCCCCAGTTGGGCAAAATTCTCCGTAGACCTCCACTACGGCGTCCTTAGGACGTAACCCACTCCCCCAATTGGCTATAAAACTATATTTAGTTTACCGCGTCTGTTCCTAGAAAATTCTTTTCCCGAACTTGTTAAAAAAGCGCCTATTTTTTGCCACAGCGATCGGCCCATGTGGCTAACAATTATCTTACGAACCAGTGAGAGCAGACAGAATAGTCAAATTATCAAGGTTCCACGAATGCCTTTCTTTTTTGTGTAACTGACTACTTGACTGATCTTCCAATTTCACTACATTGAAGTGCGGCTCGTACATACCGGTACATGTTGGGGCCAGCAAGCTTTATTGAAGAGGGGCACATACCTCTTGGCCCATCTCCAGTGACGCAAATGCTCGTCACGGAAGTTCCTTGCAGATTGGTACACAACTAGTTTGGTATGCCCACTTGTGCAAGTTTTAGTGACTTAGGTTGTTTGAAGAAAAGCACATGGCAGTGTCACCTACGATGTGACCCACATTCACGTCAAAGATGTACATTGAATCTGGCACTAGCCTGCTTTCATCTATTCAGTCATGCAAGTCTGACGGAGCCCGTTTTGATCAAGAAAACCACATGAAAACTGTCTCCTTTTCAGTTACACTGATTCCCGTTATATACTTTCATTGAATTGTGGCGCACACGCAGCCTCGGCAACGCATTTAAAGTGCGGTTACATTTTTTTTGTGGCAGGCCTACGTGTAATCAGCGAAATATGACCAGTAAAACAGGTTCGGGTCAAATGGGTCAGCTGAGGAGAGCTGCACATGCAATACCACATACCTAGGACACAACCTGTTCAGCCTATCGGCTAGTAATGCCGTTTCGCCATAAAAACAGCCCCTCATCATTGATATAGTGAGGGGATAGTGGACGACCCGATGGTACATGTAGGCGAGAAAGTTGACAAAGTCCTCAAACTGCCATAATGATGTCAAACCGTCGCTATCATTACGACCCCCATATATCCAGCTACTAGCTCGACAACCTGGGTCAAATACACTTTCAACCTGCAGTGCTTGAGAATCGATGCACACCTACCTGGACTCATCACATTCATATGCCTGTATAACCTTACTCTTATCACCCTTCGGGGTAGCCGAGTACCTAAGGCGCTAGTATACTCGGCTCGAAATTGCGGGCTAATCCCCGGCTCCGGAGATTTCAGTTTGAATGGAGGCAAGCTGCGAAGGCGCCCGTGTGCATCGTAGCGCACGTTAAAGATCCCCAGTTGGGCAAAATTCTCCGTAGACCTCCACTACGGCGTCCTTGGGACGTAACCCACTCCCCCCAATTGGCTATAAAACTATCCTTACATTACCGCGTCTGTTCCTAGAAAATTCTTTTTCCGAACTTGTTAAAAAGACGCCTATTTTTTGCCACAGCGATCGGCCCATGTGGCTAACAATTATCTTACGTACCAGTGAGAGCAGACAAAATAGTCAAATTGTCAAGGTTGCACGAATGCCTTTCTTTTTTGTATAACTGACTACTTGACTGATCTCCCAATTTCACTACATTGAAGTGCGGCTCGTACATAGCGGTACATGTTGGGGCCAGCAAGCTTTATTGAAGAGGGGCACATACCTCTTGGCCCATCTCCAGTGACGCAAATGCTCGTCACTCACGGAAGTTCCTTGCAGATTGGTACACAACTAGTTTCGTATGCCCACTTGTCCAAGTTTTAGTGACTTAGGTTGTTTGAAGAAAAGCACATGGCAGTGGCACCTATGATGTGACCGACATTCACGTCAAAGATGTACAATGAATCTGGCACTAGCCTGCTTTCAGCTATTCAGTCATGCAAGTCTGGCGGAACCCGTTTTGTTGAAGAAAACCACATGAAAACTGTCTTCTTTTCCGTTACACTGATTCCCGTTATATACTTTCATTGAATTGTGGCAAACACCCAGCCTCGGCAACGCATTTAAAGTGCGGTTACATTGATTTTACCAAAGGGCCACATGTAATCAGAGAAATAAAGCCAGTAAAACAGGTTCGCGTCTAATGGGTCAGCTGAGGAGAGCTGCACATGCAATGCCACATACCTAGGACACAACCTCTTCCTCCTATCGGCTAGTAATGCCGTTTCGCCATGAAAACAGCCCTTCATCATTGATATAGTGAGGGGATAGTGGACGACCCGATGTTACATGTAGGCGAGAAAATTGACAAAGTCCTCAAACTGCCATAATGATGTCAAACCGTCGCTATCATTACGACCCCCATATATCCAGCTACTAGCTCGACAACCTGGGCAAATACACTTTCAACTTGCAGTGCTGGAGAATCGATGCACACCTACCTGGACTCATCACATTCATATGCCTGTATAACCTTACTCTTATCACCCTTCGGGGTAGCCGAGTAGCTAAGGCGCTAGTATACTCGGCTCGATATTGCGGGCTAATCCCCGGCTCCGGAGATTTCAGTTTGAATGGAGGCAAGCTGCGAAGGCGCCCGTGTGCATGGTAGCGCACGTTAAAGATCCCCAGTTGGGCAAAATTCTCCGTAGACCTCCACTACGGCGTCCTTGGGACGTAACCCACTCCCCCCAATTGGCTATAAAACTATCGTTACTTTACCGCGTCTGTTCCTAGAAAATTATTTTCCCGAACTTGTTAAAAAAACGCCTATTTTTTGCCACAGCGATCGGCCCATGTGGCTAACAATTATCTTACGAACCAGTGAGAGCAGACAGAATAGTCAAATTATCAAGGTTCCACGAATGCCTTTCTTTTTTGTATAACTGACTTCTTGACTGATCTTCCAATTTCACTACATTGAAGTGCGGCTCGTACATAGCGGTACATGTTGGGGCCAGCAAGCTTTATTGAAGAGGGGCACATACCTCTTGGCCCATCTCCAGTGACGCAAATGCTCGTCACGGAAGTTCCTTGAAGATTGGTACACAACTAGTTTGGTATGCCCACTTGTGCAAGTTTTAGTGACTTAGGTTGTTTGAAGAAAAGCACATGGCAGTGGCACCTACGATGTGACCCACATTCACGTCAAAGATGTACATTGAATCTGGCACTAGCCTGCTTTCCTCTATTCAGTCATGCAAGTCTGACGGAGCCCGTTTTGATCAAGAAAACCACATGAAAACTGTCTTCTTTTCCGTTACACTGATTCCCGTTATTTACTTTCATTGAATTGTGGCAAACACCCAGCCTCGGCAACGCATTTAAAGTGCGGTTACATTGATTTTACGAAAGGTCCACATGTAATCAGAGAAATATAGCCAGTAAAACAGGTTCGCGTCAAATGGGTCAGCTGAGGAGAGCTGCACATGCAATGTCACATACCTAGGACACAACCTGTTCCTCCTATCGGCTAGTAATGCCGTTTCGCCATGAAAACAGCCCTTCATCATTGATATAGTGAGGGGATAGTGGACGACCCGATGTTACATGTAGGCGAGAAAGTTGACAAAGTCCTCAAACTGCCATAATGATGTCAAACCCTCGCTATCATTACGACCCCCATATATCCAGCTACTAGCTCGACAACCTGGGTCAAATACACTTTCAACCTGCAGTGCTGGAGAATCGCAGAACACCTACCTGGACTCATCACATTCATATGCCTGTATAACCTTACTCTATCACCCTTCGGGGTAGCCGAGTAGCTAAGGCGCTAGTATACTCGGCTCGAAATTGCGGGCTAATCCCCGGCTCCGGAGATTTCAGTTTGAATGGAGGCAAGCTGCGAAGGCGCCCGTGTGCATCCTAGCGCACGTTAAAGATCCCCAGTTGGGCAAAATTCTCCGTAGACCTCCACTACGGCGTCCTTGGGACGTAACCCACTCCCCCCAATTGGCTATAAAACTATCGTTACTTTACCGCGTCTGTTCCTAGAAAATTCTTTTCCCAAACTTGTTAAAAAGACGCCTATTTTTTGCCACAGCGATCGGCCCATGTGGCTAACAATTATCTTACGTATCAGTGAGAGCAGACAGAATAGTCAAATTGTCAAGGTTGCACGAATGCCTTTCTTTTTTGTATAACTGACTACTTGACTGATCTTCCAATTTCACTACATTGAAGTGCGGCTCGTACGTAGCGGTACATGTTGGGGCCAGCAAGCTTTATTGAAGAGGGCCACATACCTCTTGGCCCATCTCCAGTGACGCAAATGCTCGTCACGGAAGTTCCTTGCAGATTTGTACACAACTAGTTTGGTGTGCCCACTTATGAAAGCTTTAGTGAGTTAGGTTGTTTGAAAAAAAGCGCATGGCAGTGGCACCTCTGATGTGACCGACATTCACGTCAAAGATGTACATTGAATCTCGCACTAGCCTGCTTTCAGCTATTCAGTCATGCAAGTCTGGCGGAACCCGTTTTGTTGAAGAAAACCACATGAAAACTGTCTTCTTTTCCGTTACACTGATTCCCGTTATATACTTTCATTGAATTGTGGCGCACACCCAGCCTCGGCAACGCATGTAAAGTGCGGTTACATTGATTTTACGAAAGGTCCACATGTAATCAGCGAAATATAGCCAGTAAAACAGGTTCGCGTCAAATGGGTCAGCTGAGGAGAGCTGCACATGTAATGCCACATACCTAGGACACAACTTGTTCAGCCTATCGGCTAGTAATGCCGCTTCGCCATAAAAACAGCTCCTCATCATTGATATAGTGAGGGGATAGTGGACGACCCGATGGTACATGTAGGCGAGAAAGTTGACAAAGACCTCAAACTGCCATAATGATGTCAAACCGTCGCTATCATTACGACCCCCATATATCCAGCTACTAGCTCGACAACCTGGGTCAAATACACTTTCAACCTGCAGTGCTGGAGAATCGCAGCACACCTACCAGGACTCATCACATTCATATGCCTGTATAACCTTACTCTTATCACCCTTCGGGGTAGCCGAGTAGCTAAGGCGCTAGTATACTCGGCTCGAAATTGCGGGCTAATCCCCGGCTCCGGAGATTTGAGTTTGAATGGAGGCAAGCTGCGAAGGCGCCCGTGTGCATCGTAGCGCACGTTAAAGATCCCCAGTTGGGCAAAATTCTCCGTAGACCTCCACTACGGCGTCCTTGGGACGTAACCCACTCCCTCCAATTGGCTGTAAAAATATCGTTACATTACCGCGTCTGTTCCTAGAAAATTCTTTTCCCGAACTTGTTAAAAAGACGCCTATTTTTGGCCACAGCGATCGGCCCATGTGGCTAACAATTATCTTACGTACCAGTGAGAGCAGACAGAATAGTCAAATTGTCAAGGTTGCACGAAGGCCTTTCTTTTTTGTAAAACTGACTACTTGACTGATCTTCCAATTTCACTACATTGAAGTGCGGCTCGCTCATAACCGTACATGTTGGGGCCAGCAAGCTTTATTGAAGAGGGCCACATACCTCTTGGCCCATCTCCAGTGACGCAAATGCTCGTCACGGAAGTTCCTTGCAGATTGGTACACAACTAGTTTGGTATGCCCACTTATGAAAGTTTTAGTGAGTTAGGTTGTTTGAAGAAAAGCACATGGCAGTGGCACCTATGATGTGACCGACATTCACGTCAAAGATGTACATTGAATCTGGCACTAGCCTGCTTTCATCTATTGAGTCATGCAAGTTGGCGGAACCCATTTTGTTGAAGAAAACCACATGAAAACTGTCTTCTTTTCCGTTACACTGATTCCCGTTATATACTTTCATTGAATTGTGGCAAACACCCAGCCTCGGCAACGCATTGAAAGTGCGGTTACATTGATTTTACGAAAGGTCCACATGTAATCAGAGAAATATAGCCAGTAAAACAGGTTCGCGTCAAATGGGTCAGCTGAGGAGAGCTGCACATGCAATGTCACATACCTAGGACACAACCTGTTCCTCCTATCGGCTAGTAATGCCGTTTCGCCATGAAAACAGCCCTTCGTCATTGATATAGTGAGGGGATAGTGGACGACCCGATGGTACATGTAGGCGAGAAAGTTGACAAAGTCCTCAAACTGCCATAATGATGTCAAACCGTCGCTATCATTACGACCCCCATATATCCAGCTACTAGCTCGACAACCTGGGTCAAATACACTTTCAACCTGCAGTGCTGGAGAATCGCAGAACACCTACCTGGACTCATCACATTCATATGCCTGTATAACCTTACTCTATCACCCTTCGGGGTAGCCGAGTAGCTAAGGCGCTAGTATACTCGGCTCGAAATTGCGGGCAAATCCCCGGCTCCGGAGATTTCAGTTTGAATGGAGGCAAGCTGCGAAGGCGCCCGTGTGCATCCTAGCGCACGTTAAAGATCCCCAGTTGGGCAAAATTCTCCGTAGACCTCCACTACGGCGTCCTTGGGACGTAACCCACTCCCCCCAATTGGCTATAAAACTATCGTTACTTTACCGCGTCTGTTCCTAGAAAATTCTTTTCCCAAACTTGTTAAAAAGACGCCTATTTTTTGCCACAGCGATCGGCCCATGTGGCTAACAATTATCTTACGTATCAGTGAGAGCAGACAGAATAGTCAAATTATCAAGTTTGCACGAATGCCTTTCTTTTTTGTATAACTGACTACTTGACTGATCTTCCAATTTCACTACATTGAAGTGCGGCTCGTTCATAGCGGTACATGTTGGGGCCAGCAAGCTTTATTGAAGAGGGCCACATACCTCTTGGCCCATCTCCAGTGACACAAATGCTCGTCACGGAAGTTCCTTGCAGATTGGTACACAACTGGTTTGGTATGCCCACCTATGCAAGTTTTAGTGAGTTAGGTTGTTTGAAGAAAAGCACATGGCAGTGGCGCCTATGATGTGACCGACATTCACGTCAAAGATGTACATTGAACCTCGCACTAGCCTGCTTTCAGCTATTCAGTCATGCAAGTCTGGCGGAACCCGTTTTGTTGAAGAAAACCACATGAAAACTGTCTCCGTTTCAGTTACACTGATTCCCGTTATATACTTTCATTGAATTGTGGCAAACACCCAGCCTCGGCAACGCATTTAAAGTGCGGTTACATTGATTTTACGAAAGGTCCACATGTAATCAGCGAAATATAGCCAGTAAAACAGGTTCGCGTCAAATGGGTCAGCTGAGGAGAGCTGCACATGTAATGCCACATACCTAGGACACAACTTGTTCAGCCTATCGGCTAGTAATGCCGTTTCGCCATAAAAACAGCTCCTCATCATTGATATAGTGAGGGGATAGTGGACGACCCGATGGTACATGTAGGCGAGAAAGTTGACAAAGACCTCAAACTGCCATAATGATGTCAAACCGTCGCTATCATTACGACCCCCATATATCCAGCTACTAGCTCGACAACCTGGGTCAAATACACTTTCAACCTGCAGTGCTGGAGAATCGCAGCACACCTACCTGGACTCATCACATTCATATGCCTGTATAACCTTACTCTTATCACCCTTCGGGGTAGCCGAGTAGCTAAGGCGCTAGTATACTCGGCTCGAAATTGCGGGCTAATCCCCGGCTCCGGAGATTTGAGTTTGAATGGAGGCAACCTGCGAAGGCGCCCGTTTGCATCGTAGCGCACGTTAAAGATCCCCAGTTGTGCAAAATTCTCCGTAGACCTCCACTACGGCGTCCTTGGGACGTAACCCACTCCCCCAATTGGCTATAAAACTATCTTTAGTTTACCGCGTCTGTTCCTAGAAAATTCTTTTCCCGAACTTGTTAAAAAGACGCCTATTTTTTGCCACACCGATCGGCCCATGTGGCTAACAATTATCTTACGTACCAGTGAGAGCAGACAGAATAGTCAAATTATCCAGTTTGAACGAATGCCTTTCTTTTTTCTATAACTGACTACTTGACTGATCTTCCAATTTCACTACATTGAAGTGCGGCTCGTACGTAGCGGTACATGTTGGGGCCAGCAAGCTTTATTGAAGAGGGCCACATACCTCTTGGCCCATCTCCAGTGACGCAAATGCTCGTCACGGAAGTTCCTTGCAGATTGGTACACAACTAGTTTGGTATGCCCACTTATGAAAGTTTTAGTGAGTTAGGTTGTTTGAAGGAAAGCACATGGCAGTGGCACCTATGATGTGACCGACATTCACGTCAAAGAGGTACATTGAATCTGGCACTAGCCTGCTTTCATCTATTGAGTCATGCAAGTTGGCGGAACCCATTTTGTTGAAGAAAACCACATGAAAACAGTCTTCTTTTCCGTTACACTGATTCCCATTATATACTTTCATTGAATTGCGGCAAACACCCAGCCTCGGCAACGCATTTAAAGTGCGGTTACATTGATTTTACGAAAGGTCCACATGTAATCAGAGAAATATAGCCAGTAAAACAGGTTCACGTCAAATGGGTCAGCTGAGGAGAGCTGCACATGCAATGCCACATACCTAGGACACAACCTGTTCCTCCTATCGGCTAGTAATGCCGTTTCGCCGTGAAAACAGCCCTTCATCATTGATATAGTGAGGGGATAGTGGACGACCCGATGTTACATGTAGGCGAGAAAGTTGACAAAGTCCTCAAACTGCCATAATGATGTCAAACCGTCGCTATCATTACGACCCCTATATATCCAGCTACTAGCTCGACAACCTGGGTCAAATACACTTTCAACTTGCAGTGCTTGAGAATCGATGCACACCTACCTGGACTCATCACATTCATATGCCTGTATAACCTTACTCTATCACCCTTCGGGGTAGCCGAGTAGCTAAGGCGCTAGTATACTCGGCTCGAAATTGCGGGCTAATCCCCGGCTCCGGAGATTTGAGTTTGAATGGAGGCAAGCTGCGAAGGCGCCCGTGTGCATCGTAGCGCACGTTAAAGATCCCCAGTTGGGCAAAATTCTCCGTAGACCTCCACTACGGCGTCCTTGGAACGTAACCCACTCCCCCAATTGACTATAAAACTATATTTAGTTTACCGCGTCTGTTCCTAGAAAATTCTTTTCCCGAACTTGTTAAAAAGACGCCTATTTTTGCCACACCGATCGGCCCATGTGTCTAACAATTATCTTACGTACCAGTGAGAGCAGACAGAATAGTCAAATTATCATGTTTGAACGAATGCCTTTCTTTTTTGTATAACTGACTACTTGACTGATCTTCCAATTTCACTACATTGAAGTGCGGCTCGTACGTAGCGGTACATGTTGGGGCCAGCAAGCTTTATTGAAGAGGGCCACATACCTCTTGGCCCATCTCCAGTGACGCAAATGCTCGTCACGGAAGTTCCTTGCAGATTGGTACACAACTAGTTTGGTATGCCCACTTATGAAAGTTTTAGTGAGTTAGGTTGTTTGAAGAAAAGCACATGGCAGTGGCACCTATGATGTGACCGACATTCACGTCAAAGATGTACAATGAATCTGGCACTAGCCTGCTTTCAGCTATTCAGTCATGCAAGTCTGGCGGAACCCGTTTTGTTGAAGAAAACCACATGAAAACTGTCTTCTTTTCCGTTACACTGATTCCCGTTATATACTTTCATTGAATTGTGGCGCACACCCAGCCTCGGCAACGCATTTAAAGTGCGGTTACATTGATTTTACGAAAGGTCCACATGTAATCAGCGAAATATAGCCAGTAAAACAGGTTCGCGTCAAATGGGTCAGCTGAGGAGAGCTGCACATGTAATGCCACATACCTAGGGCACAACCTGTTCAGCCTATCGGCTAGTAATGCCGTTTCGCCATAAAAACAGCCCCTCATCATTGATATAGTGAGGGGATAGTGGACGACCCGATGGTACATGTAGGCGAGAAAGTTGACAAAGTCCTCAAACTGCCATAATGATGTCAAACCGTCGCTATCATTACGACCCCCATATATCCAGCTACTAACTCGACAACCTGGGTCAAATACACTTTCAACCTGCAGTGCTGGAGAATCGCAGCACACCTACCTGGACTCATCACATTCATATGCCTGTATAACCTTACTCTTATCACCCTTCGGGGTAGACGAGTAGCCAAGGCGCTAGTATACACGGCTCGAAATTGCGGGCTAATCCCCGGCTCCGGAGATTTCAGTTTGAATGGAGGCAAGCTGCGAAGGCGCCCGTGTGCATCGTAGCGCACGTTAAAGATCCCCAGTTGGGCAAAATTCTCCGTAGACCTCTACTACGGCGTCCATGGGACGTAACCCACTCCCCCCAATTGGCTGTAAAACTATCGTTACATTACCGCGTCTGTTCCTAGAAAATTCTTTTCCCGAACTTGTTAAAAAGACGCCTATTTTTTGCCACAGCGATCGGCCCATTTGGCTAACAATTATCTTACGTACCAGTGAGAGCAGACAGAATAGTCAAATTGTCAAGGTTGCACGAATGCCTTTCTTTTTTGTATAACTGACTACTTGACTGATCTTCCAATTTCACTACATTGAAGTGCGGCTCGTACGTAGCGGTACATGTTGGGGCCCGCAAGCTTTATTGAAGAGGGCCACATACCTCTTGGCCCATCTCCAGTGACGCAAATGCTCGTCACGGAAGTTCCTTGCAGATTTGTACACAACTAGTTTGGTGTGCCCACTTATGAAAGCTTTAGTGAGTTAGGTTGTTTGAAGAAAAGCGCATGGCAGTGGCACCTCTGATGTGACCGACATTGACGTCAAAGATGTACATTGAATCTCGCACTAGCCTGCTTTCAGCTATTCAGTCATGCAAGTCTGGCGGAACCCGTTTTGTTGAAGAAAACCACATAAAAACTGTCTTCTTTTCCGTTACACTGATTCCCGTTATATACTTTCATTGAATTGTGGCGCACACCCAGCCTCGGCAACGCATGTAAAGTGCGGTTACATTGATTTTACGAAAGGTCCACATGTAATCAGCGAAATATAGCCAGTAAAACAGGTTTGCGTCAAATGGGTCAGCTGAGGAGAGCTGCACATGTAATGCCACATACCTAGGACACAACTTGTTCAGCCTATCGGCTAGTAATGCCGTTTCGCCATAAAAACAGCTCCTCATCATTGATATAGTGAGGGGATAGTGGACGACCCGATGGTACATGTAGGCGAGAAAGTTGACAAAGACCTCAAACTGCCATAATTATGTCAAACCGTCGCTATCATTACGACCCCCATATATCCAGCTACTAACTCGACAACCTGGGTCAAATACACTTTCAACCTGCAGTGCTGGAGAATCGCAGCACACCTACCTGGACTCATCACATTCATATGCCTGTATAACCTTACTCTTATCACCCTTCGGGGTAGCCGAGTAGCTAAGGCGCTAGTATACTCGGCTCGAAATTGCGGGCTAATCCCCGGCTCCGGAGATTTGAGTTTGAATGGAGGCAACCTGCGAAGGCGCCCGTTTGCATCGTAGCGCACGTTAAAGATCCCCAGTTGTGCAAAATTCTCCGTAGACCTCCACTACGGCGTCCTTGGGACGTAACCCACTCCCCCAATTGGCTATAAAACTATCTGTAGTTTACCGCGTCTGTTCCTAGAAAATTCTTTTCCCGAACTTGTTAAAAAGACGCCTATTTTTTGCCACACCGATCGCCCCATGTGGCTAACAATTATCTTACGTACCAGTGAGAGCAGACAGAATAGTCAAATTATCAAGGTTCCACGAATGCCTTTCTTTTTTGTATAACTGACTACTTGACTGATCTTCCAATTTCACTACATTGAAGTGCGGCTCGTACGTAGCGGTACATGTTGGGGCCAGCAAGCTTTATTGAAGAGGGCCACATACCTCTTGGCCCATCTCCAGTGACGCAAATGCTCGTCACGGAAGTTCCTTGCAGATTGGTACACAACTAGTTTGGTATGCCCACTTATGAAAGTTTTAGTGAGTTATGTTGTGTAAGGAAAGCACATGGCAGTGGCACCTATGATGTGACCGACATTCACGTCAAAGATGTACATTGAATCTGGCACTAGCCTGCTTTCATCTATTGAGTCATGCAAGTTGGCGGAACCCATTTTGTTGAAGAAAACCACATGAAAACAGTCTTCTTTTCCGTTACACTGATTCCCGTTATATACTTTCATTGAATTGCGGCAAACACCCAGCCTCGGCAACGCATTTAAAGTGCGGTTACATTGATTTTACGAAAGGTCCACATGTAATCAGAGAAATATAGCCAGTAAAACAGGTTCGCGTCAAATGGGTCAGCTGAGGAGAGCTGCACATGCAATGCCACATACCTAGGACACAACCTGTTTCTCCTATCGGCTAGTAATGCCGTTTCGCCATGAAAACAGCCCTTCATCATTGATATAGTGAGGGGATAGTGGACGACCCGATGTTACATGTAGGCGAGAAAGTTGACAAAGTCCTCAAACTGCCATAATGATGTCAAACCGTCGCTATCATTACGACCCCTTTATATCCAGCTACTAGCTCGACAACCTGGGTCAAATACACTTTCAACTTGCAGTGCTTGAGAATCGATGCACACCTACCTGGACTCATCACATTCATATGCCTGTATAACCTTACTCTATCACCCTTCGGGGTAGCCGAGTAGCTAAGGCGCTAGTATACTCGGCTCGAAATTGCGGGCTAATTCCCGGCTCCGGAGATTTGAGTTTGAATGGAGGCAAGCTGCGAAGGCGCCCGTGTGCATCGTAGCGCACGTTAAAGATCCCCAGTTGGGCAAAATTCTCCGTAGACCTCCACTACGGCGTCCTTGGGACGTAACCCACTCCCCCCAATTGGCTATAAAACTATATTTAGTTTACCGCGTCTGTTCCTAGAAAATTCTTTTCCCGAACTTGTTAAAAAGACGCCTATTTTTTGCCACACCGATCGGCCCGTGTGTCTAACAATTATCTTACGTACCAGTGAGAGCAGACAGAATAGTCAAATTATCATGTTTGAACGAATGCCTTTCTTTTTTGTATAACTGACTACTTGACTGATCTTCCAATTTCACTACATTGAAGTGCGGCTCGTACGTAGCGGTACATGTTGGGGCCAGCAAGCTTTATTGAAGAGGGCCACATACCTCTTGGCCCATCTCCAGTGACGCAAATGCTCGTCACGGAAGTTCCTTGCAGATTGGTACACAACTAGTTTGGTATGCCCACTTATGAAAGTTTTAGTGAGTTAGGTTGTTTGAAAAAAAGCGCATGGCAGTGGCACCTCTGATGTGACCGACATTCACGTCAAAGATGTACATTGAATCTCGCACTAGCCTGCTTTCAGCTATTCAGTCATGCAAGTCTGGCGGAACCCGTTTTGTTGAAGAAAACCACATGAAAACTGTCTTCTTTTCCGTTACACTGATTCCCGTTATATACTTTCATTGAATTGTGGCGCACACCCAGCCTCGGCAACGCATGTAAAGTGCGGTTACATTGATTTTACGAAAGGTCCACATGTAATCAGCGAAATATAGCCAGTAAAACAGGTTCGCGTCAAATGGGTCAGCTGAGGAGAGCTGCACATGTAATGCCACATACCTAGGACACAACTTGTTCAGCCTATCGGCTAGTAATGCCGCTTCGCCATAAAAACAGCTCCTCATCATTGATATAGTGAGGGGATAGTGGACGACCCGATGGTACATGTAGGCGAGAAAGTTGACAAAGACCTCAAACTGCCATAATGATGTCAAACCGTCGCTATCATTACGACCCCCATATATCCAGCTACTAGCTCGACAACCTGGGTCAAATACACTTTCAACCTGCAGTGCTGGAGAATCGCAGCACACCTACCTGGACTCATCACATTCATATGCCTGTATAACCTTACTCTTATCACCCTTCGGGGTAGCCGAGTAGCTAAGGCGCTAGTATACTCGGCTCGAAATTGCGGGCTAATCCCCGGCTCCGGAGATTTGAGTTTGAATGGAGGCAAGCTGCGAAGGCGCCCGTGTGCATCGTAGCGCACGTTAAAGATCCCCAGTTGGGCAAAATTCTCCGTAGACCTCCACTACGGCGTCCTTGGGACGTAACCCACTCCCTCCAATTGGCTGTAAAAATATCGTTACATTACCGCGTCTGTTCCTAGAAAATTCTTTTCCCGAACTTGTTAAAAAGACGCCTATTTTTGGCCACAGCGATCGGCCCATGTGGCTAACAATTATCTTACGTACCAGTGAGAGCAGACAGAATAGTCAAATTGTCAAGGTTGCACGAAGGCCTTTCTTTTTTGTAAAACTGACTACTTGACTGATCTTCCAATTTCACTACATTGAAATGCGGCTCGCTCATAACCGTACATGTTGGGGCCAGCAAGCTTTATTGAAGAGGGCCACATACCTCTTGGCCCATCTCCAGTGACGCAAATGCTCGTCACGGAAGTTCCTTGCAGATTGGTACACAACTAGTTTGGTATGCCCACTTATGAAAGTTTTAGTGAGTTAGGTTGTTTGAAGAAAAGCACATGGCAGTGGCACCTATGATGTGACCGACATTCACGTCAAAGATGTACATTGAATCTGGCACTAGCCTGCTTTCATCTATTGAGTCATGCAAGTTGGCGGAACCCATTTTGTTGAAGAAAACCACATGAAAACTGTCTTCTTTTCCGTTACACTGATTCCCGTTATATACTTTCATTGAATTGTGGCAAACACCCAGCCTCGGCAACGCATTGAAAGTGCGGTTACATTGATTTTACGAAAGGTCCACATGTAATCAGAGAAATATAGCCAGTAAAACAGGTTCGCGTCAAATGGGTCAGCTGAGGAGAGCTGCACATGCAATGTCACATACCTAGGACACAACCTGTTCCTCCTATCGGCTAGTAATGCCGTTTCGCCATGAAAACAGCCCTTCGTCATTGATATAGTGAGGGGATAGTGGACGACCCGATGGTACATGTAGGCGAGAAAGTTGACAAAGTCCTCAAACTGCCATAATGATGTCAAACCGTCGCTATCATTACGACCCCCATATATCCAGCTACTAGCTCGACAACCTGGGTCAAATACACTTTCAACCTGCAGTGCTGGAGAATCGCAGAACACCTACCTGGACTCATCACATTCATATGCCTGTATAACCTTACTCTATCACCCTTCGGGGTAGCCGAGTACCTAAGGCGCTAGTATACTCGGCTCGAAATTGCGGGCTAATCCCCGGCTCCGGAGATTTCAGTTTGAATGGAGGCAAGCTGCGAAGGCGCCCGTGTGCATCGTAGCGCACGTTAAAGATCCCCAGTTGGGCAAAATTCTCCGTAGACCTCCACTACGGCGTCCTTGGGACGTAACCCACTCCCCCCAATTGGCTATAAAACTATCCTTACATTACCGCGTCTGTTCCTAGAAAAGTCTTTTCCCGAACTTGTTAAAAAGACGCCTATTTTTTGCCACAGCGATCGGCCCATGTGGCTAACGTACCAGTGAGAGCAGACAAAATAGTCAAATTGTCAAGGTTGCACGAATGCCTTTCTTTTTTGTATAACTGACTACTTGACTGATCTTCCAATTTCACTACATTGAAGTGCGGCTCGCTCATAACCGTACATGTTGGGGCCAGCAAGCTTTATTGAAGAGCGCCACATACCTCTTGGCCCATCTCCAGTGACGCAAATGCTCGTCACGGAAGTTCCTTGCAGATTGGTACACAACTAGTTTGGTATGCCCACTTATGAAAGTTTTAGTGAGTTAGGTTGTTTGAAGAAAAGCACATGGCAGTGGCACCTATGATGTGACCGACATTCACGTCAAAGATGTACAATGAATCTGGCACTAGCCTGCTTTCAGCTATTCAGTCATGCAAGTCTCGCGGAACCCGTTTTGTTGAAGAAAACCACATGAAAACTGTCTTCTTTTCCGTTACACTGATTCCCGTTATATACTTTCATTGAATTGTGGCGTACACCCAGCCTGGGCAACGCATTTAAAGTGCGGTTACATTGATTTTACGAAAGGTCTACGTGTAGTCAGCGAAATATGACCAGTAAAACAGGTTCGGGTCAAATGGGTCAGCTGAGGAGAGTTGCACATGCAATACCACATACCTAGGACACATCCTGTTCAGCCTATCGGCTAGTAATGCCGTTTCGCCATAAAAACAGCCCCTCATCATTGATATAGTGAGGGGATAGTGGACGACCCGATGGTACATGTAGGCGAGAAAGTTGACAAAGTCCTCAAACTGCCATAATGATGTCAAACCGTCGCTATCATTACGACCCCCATATATCCAGGTACTAACTCGACAACCTGGGTCAAATACACTTTCAACCTGCAGTGCTGGAGAATCGCAGCACACCTACCTGGACTCATCACATTCATATGCCTGTATAACCTTACTCTTATCACCCTTCGGGGTAGCCGAGTAGCTAAGGCGCTAGTATACTCGGCTCGAAATTGCGGGCTAATCCCCGGCTCCGGAGATTTCAGTTTGAATGGAGGCAAGCTGCGAAGGCGCCCGTGTGCATCGTAGCGCACGTTAAAGATCCCCAGTTGGGCAAAATTCTCCGTAGACCTCCACTACGGCGTCCTTGGGACGTAACCCACTTCGCCCAATTGGCTATAAAACTATCGTTACTTTACCGCGTCTGTTCCTAGAAAATTATTTTCCCGAACTTGTTAAAAAAACGCCTATTTTTTGCCACAGCGATCGGCCCATGTGGCTAACAATTATCTTACGAACCAGTGAGAGCAGACAGAATAGTCAAATTATCAAGGTTCCACGAATGCCTTTCTTTTTTGTATAACTGACTACTTGACTGATCTTCCAATTTCACTACATTGAAGTGCGGCTCGTACATAGCGGTACATGTTGGGGCCAGCAAGCTTTATTGAAGAGGGCCACATACCTCTTGGCCCATCTCCAGTGACGCAAATGCTCGTCACGGAAGTTCCTTGCAGATTTGTACACAACTAGTTTGGTATGCCCACTTATGAAAGTTTTAGTGAGTTAGGTTGTTTTAAGAAAAGCACATGGCAGTGGCACCTATGATGTGACCGACATTCACGTCAAAGTTGTACAATGAATCTGGCACTAGCCTGCTTTCAGCTATTCAGTCATGCAAGTCTGGCGGAACCCGTTTTGTTGAAGAAAACCACATGAAAACTGTCTTCTTTTCCGTTACACTGATTCCCGTTATATACTTTCATTGAATTGTGGCGCACACCCAGCCTCGGCAACGCATTTAAAGTGCGGTTACATTGATTTTACGAATGGTCCACATGTAATCAGCGAAATATAGCCAGTAAAACAGGTTCGCGTCAAATGGGTCAGCTGAGGAGAGCTGCACATGTAATGCCACATACCTAGGGCACAACCTGTTCAGCCTATCGGCTAGTAATGCCGTTTCGCCATAAAAACAGCCCCTCATCATTGATATAGTGAGGGGATAGTGGACGACCCGATGGTACATGTAGGCGAGAAAGTTGACAAAGTCCTCAAACTGCCATAATGATGTCAAACCGTCGCTATCATTACGACCCCCATATATCCAGCTACTAACTCGACAACCTGGGTCAAATACACTTTCAACCGGCAGTGCTGGAGAATCGCAGCACACCTACCTGGACTCATCACATTCATATGCCTGTATAACCTTACTCTTATCACCCTTCGGGGTAGCCGAGTAGCTAAGGCGCTAGTATACTCGGCTCGAAATTGCGGGCTAATCCCCGGCTTCGGAGATTTCAGTTTGAGTGGAGGCAAGCTGCGAAGGCGCCCGTGTGCATCGTAGCGCACGTTAAAGATCCCCAGTTGGGCAAATCTCTCCGTAGACCTCCACTACGGCGTCCTTGGGACGTAACCCACTCCCCCCAATTGGCTATAAAACTATCGTTACTTTACCGCGTCTGTTCCTAGAAAATTCTTTTCCCGAACTTGTTAAAAAGACGCCTATTTTTTGCCACAGCGATCGGCCCATGTGGCTAACAATTATCTTACGAACCAGTGAGAGGAGATAGAATAGTCAAATTATCAAGGTTCCACGAATGCCTTTCTTTTTTGTATAACTGACTACTTGACTGATCTTCCAATTTCACTACATTGAAGTGCGGCTCGTACATAGCGGTACATGTTGGGGCCAGCAAGCTTTATTGAAGAGGGGCACATACCTCTTGGCCCATCTCCAGTGACGCAAATGCTCGTCACTCACGGAAGTTCCTTGCAGATTGGTACACAACTAGTTTCGTATGCCCACTTGTGCAAGTTTTAGTGAGTTAGGTTGTTTGAAGAAAAGCACATGGCAGTGGCACCTTTGATGTGACCGACATTCACGTCAAAGATGTACAATGAATCTGGCACTAGCCTGCTTTCAGCTATTCAGTCATGCAAGTCTGGGGGAACCCGTTTTGTTGAAGAAAACCACATGAAAACTGTCTTCTTTTCCGTTACACTGATTCCCGTTATATACTTTCATTGAATTGTGGCGCACACCCAGCCTCGGCAACGCATTTAAAGTGCGGTTACATTGATTTTACGAAAGGTCCACATGTAATCAGCGAAATATGACCAGTAAAACAGGTTCGGGTCAAATGGGTCAGCTGAGGAGAGCTGCACATGCAATACCACATACCTAGGACACAACCTGTTCAGCCTATCGGCTAGTAATGCCGTTTCGCCATAAAAACAGCCCCTCATCATTGATATAGTGAGGGGATAGTGGACGACCCGATTGTACATGTAGGCGAGAAAGTTGACAAAGTCCTCAAACTGCCATAATGATGTCAAACCGTCGCTATCATTACGACCCCCATATATCCAGCTACTAGGTCGACAACCTGGGTCAAATACACTTTCAACCTGCAGTGCTTGAGAATCGATGCACACCTACCTGGACTCATCACATTCATATGCCTGTATAACCTTACTCTAACACCCTTCGGGGTAGCCGAGCACCTAAGGCGCTAGTATACTCGGCTCGAAATTGCGGGCTAATCCCCGGCTCCGGAGATTTCAGTTTGAATGGAGGCAAGCTGCGAAGGCGCCCGTGTGCATCGTAGCGCACGTTAAAGATCCCCAGTTGGGCAAAATTCTCCGTAGACCTCCACTACGGCGTCCTTGGGACGTAACCCACTCCCCCCAATTGGCTATAAAACTATCCTTACATTACCGCGTCTGTTCCTAGAAAATTCTTTTCCCGAACTTGTTAAAAAGACGCCTATCTTTTGCCACAGCGATCGGCCCATGTGGCTAACAATTATCTTACGTACCAGTGAGAGCAGACAAAATAGTCAAATTGTCAAGGTTGCACGAATGCCTTTCTTTTTTGTATAACTGACTACTTGACTGATCTTCCAATTTCACTACATTGAAGTGCGGCTCGCTCATAACCGTACATGTTGGGGCCAGCAAGCTTTATTGAAGAGCGCCACATACCTCTTGGCCCATCTCCAGTGACGCAAATGCTCGTCACGGAAGTTCCTTGCAGATTGGTACACAACTAGTTTGGTATGCCCACTTATGAAAGTTTTAGTGAGTTAGGTTCTTTGAAGAAAAGCACATGGCAGTGGCACCTATGATGTGACCGACATTCACGTCAAAGATGTACAATGAATCTGGCACTAGCCTGCTTTCAGCTATTCAGTCATGCAAGTCTGTCGGAACCCGTTTTGTTGAAGAAAACCACATGAAAACTGTCTTCTTTTCCGTTACACTGATTCCCGTTATATACTTTCATTGAATTGTGGCGCACACCCAGCCTGGGCAACGCATTTAAAGTGCGGTTACATTGATTTTACGAAAGGTCCACATGTAATCAGCGAAATATAGCCAGTAAAACAGGTTCGCGTCAAATGGGTCAGCTGAGGAGAGCTGCACATGTAATGCCACATACCTAGGGCACAACCTGTTCAGCCTATCGGCTAGTAATGCCGTTTCGCCATAAAAACAGCCCCTCATCATTGATATAGTGAGGGGATAGTGGACGACCCGATGGTACATGTAGGCGAGAAAGTTGAAAAAGTCCTCAAACTGCCATAATGATGTCAAACCGTCGCTATCATTACGACCCCCATATATCCAGCTACTAACTCGACAACCTGGGTCAAATACACTTTCAACCTGCAGTGCTGGAGAATCGCAGCACACCTACCTGGACTCATCACATTCATATACCTGTATAACCTTACTCTTATCACCCTTCGGGGTAGCCGAGTAGCTAAGGCGCTAGTATACTCGGCTCGAAATTGCGGGCTAATCCCCGGCTTCGGAGATTTCAGTTTGAATGGAGGCAAGCTGCGAAGGCGCCCGTGTGCATCGTAGCGCACGTTAAAGATCCCCAGTTGGGCAAAACTCTCCGTAGACCTCCACTACGGCGTCCTTGGGACGTAACCCACTGCCCCCAATTGGCTATAAAACTATCGTTACTTTACCGCGTCTGTTCCTAGAAAATTCTTTTCCCGAACTTGTTAAAAAGAGGCCTATTTTTTGCCACAGCGATCGGCCCATGTGGCTAACAATTATCTTACGTACCAGTGAGAGCAGACAAAATAGTCAAATTGTCAAGGTTGCACGAATGCCTTTCTTTTTTGTATAACTGACTACTTGACTGATCTTCCAATTTCACTACATTGAAGTGCGGCTCGCTCATAACCGTACATGTTGGGGCCAGCAAGCTTTATTGAAGAGCGCCACATACCTCTTGGCCCATCTCCAGTGACGCAAATGCTCGTCACGGAAGTTCCTTGCAGATTGGTACACAACTAGTTTGGTATGCCCACTTATGAAAGTTTTAGTGAGTTAGGTTGTTTGAAGAAAAGCACATGGCAGTGGCACCTATGATGTGACCGACATTCACGTCAAAGATGTACAATGAATCTGGCACTAGCCTGCTTTCATCTATTCAGTCATGCAAGTCTGACGGAGCCCGTTTTGATCAAGAAAACCACATGAAAACTGTCTCCTGTTCAGTTACACTGATTCCCGTTATATACTTTCATTGAATTGTGGCACACACGCAGTCTCGGCAACGCATTTAAAGTGCGGTTACATTTTTTTTGTGACAGGTCTACGTGTAATCAGCGAAATATGACCAGTAAAACAGGTTCGGGTCAAATGGGTCAGCTGAGGAGAGCTGCACATGCAATACCACATACCTAGGACACAACCTGTTCAGCCTATCGGCTCGTAATGCCGTTTCGCCATAAAAACAGCCCCTCATCATTGATATAGTGAGGGGATAGTGGACGACCCGATGGTACATGTAGGCGAGAAAGTTGACAAAGTCCTCAAACTGCCATAATGATGTCAAACCGTCGCTATCATTACGACCCCCATATATCCAGCTACTAGCTCGACAACCTGGGCCAAATACACTTTCAACCTGCAGTGCTTGAGAATCGATGCACACCTACCTGGACTCATCACATTCATATGCCTGTATAACCTTACTCTAACACCCTTCGGGGTAGCCGAGTACCTAAGGCGCTAGTATACTCGGCTCGAAATTGCGGGCTAATCCCCGGCTCCGGAGATTTCAGTTTGAATGGAGGCAAGCTGCGAAGGCGCCCGTGTGCATCGTAGCGCACGTTAAAGATCCCCAGTTGGGCAAAATTCTCCGTAGACCTCCACTACGGTGTCCTTGGGACGTAACCCACTCCCCCCAATTGGCTGTAAAAATATCGCTACATTACCGCGTCTGTTCCTAGAAAATTCTTTTTCCGAACTTGTTAAAAAGACGCCTATTTTTGGCCACAGCGATCGGCCCATGTGGCTAACAATTATCTTACGTACCAGTGAGAGCAGACAGAATAGTCAAATTGTCAAGGTTGCACGAAGGCCTTTCTTTTTTGTAAAACTGACTACTTGACTGATCTTCCAATTTCACTACATTGAAGTGCGGCTCGCTCATAACCGTACATGTTGGGGCCAGCAAGCTTTATTGAAGAGGGCCACATACCTCTTGGCCCATCTCCAGTGACGCAAATGCTCGTCACGGAAGTTCCTTGCAGATTGGTACACAACTAGTTTGGTATGCCCACTTATGAAAGTTTTAGTGAGTTAGGTTGTTTGAAGAAAAGCACATGGCAGTGGCACCTATGATGTGACCGACATTCACGTCAAAGATGTACATTGAATCTGGCACTAGCCTGCTTTCATCTATTGAGTCAAGCAAGTTGGCGGAACCCATTTTGTTGAAGAAAACCACATGAAAACTGTCTTCTTTTCCGTTACACTGATTCCCGTTATATACTTTCATTGAATTGTGGCAAACACCCAGCCTCGGCAACGCATTTAAAGTGCGGTTACATTGATTTTACGAAAGGTCCACATGTGATCAGAGAAATATAGCCAGTAAAACAGGTTCGCGTCAAATGGGTCAGCTGAGGAGAGCTGCACATGCAATGTAACATACCTAGGACACAACCTGTTCCTCCTATCGGCTAGTAATGCCGTTTCGCCATGAAAACAGCTCTTCATCATTGATATAGTGAGGGGATAGTGGACGACCCGATGTTACATGTAGGCGAGAAAGTTGACAAAGTCCTCAAACTGCCATAATGATGTCAAACCGTCGCTATCATTACGACCCCTATATATCCAGCTACTAGCTCGACAACCTGGATCAAATACACTTTCAACTTGCAGTGCTTGAGAATCGATGCACACCTACCTGGACTCATCACATTCATATGGCTGTATAACCTTACTCTATCACCCTTCGGGGTAGCCGAGTACCTAAGGCGCTAGTATACTCGGCTGGAAATTGCGAGCTAATCCCCGGCTCCGGAGATTTCAGTTTGAATGGAGGCAAGCTGCGAAGGCGCCCGTGTGCATCCTAGCGCACGTTAAAGATCCCCAGTTGGGCAAAATTCTCCGTAGACCTCCACTACGGCGTCCTTGGGACGTAACCCACTCCCCCAATTGGCTATAAAACTATCTTTAGTTTACCGCGTCTGTTCCTAGAAAATTCTTTTCCCGAACTTGTTAAAAAGACGCCTATTTTTTGCCACACCGATCGGCCCATGTGGCTAACAATTATCTTACGTACCAGTGAGAGCAGACAGAATAGTCAAATTTTCAAGTTTGAACGAATGCCTTTCTTTTTTGTATAACTGACTACTTGACTGATCATCCAATTTCACTACATTGAAGTGCGGCTCGCACATAACCGTACATGTTGGGGCCAGCAAGCTTTATTGAAGAGCGCCACATACCTCTTGGCCCATCTCCAGTGACGCAAATGCTCGTCACGGAAGTTACCTTGCAGATTGGTACACAACTAGTTTGGTATGCCCACTTATGAAAGTTTTAGTGAGTTAGGTTGTTTGAAGAAAAGCACATGGCAGTGGCACCTATGATGTGACCGACATTCACGTCAAAGATGTACAATGAATCTGGCACTAGCCTGCTTTCATCTATTCAGTCATGCAAGTCTGACGGAGCCCGTTTTGATCAAGAAAACCACATGAAAACTGTCTCCTTTTCAGTTACACTGATTCCCGTTATATACTTTCATTGAATTGTGGCACACACGCAGTCTCGGCAACGCATTTAAAGTGCGGTTACATTTTTTTTGTGACAGGTCTACGTGTAATCAGCGAAATATGACCAGTAAAACAGGTTCGGGTCAAATGGGTCAGCTGAGGAGAGCTGCACATGCAATACCACATACCTAGGACACAACCTGTTCAGCCTATCGGCTCGTAATGCCGTTTCGCCATAAAAACAGCCCCTCATCATTGATATAGTGAGGGGATAGTGGACGACCCGATGGTACATGTAGGCGAGAAAGTTGACAAAGTCCTCAAACTGCCATAATGATGTCAAACCGTCGCTATCATTACGACCCCCATATATCCAGCTACTAGCTCGACAACCTGGGTCAAATACACTTTCAACCTGCAGTGCTTGAGAATCGATGCACACCTGCCTGGACTCATCACATTCATATGCCTGTATAACCTTACTCTAACACCCTTCGGGGTAGCCGAGTACCTAAGGCGCTAGTATACTCGGCTCGAAATTGCGGGCTAATCCCCGGCTCCGGAGATTTCAGTTTGAATGGAGGCAAGCTGCGAAGGCGCCCGTGTGCATCGTAGCGCACGTTAAAGATCCCCAGTTGGGCAAAATTCTCCGTAGACCTCCACTACGGCGTCCTTGGGACGTAACCCACTCCCCCCAATTGGCTGTAAAAATATCGCTACATTACCGCGTCTGTTCCTAGAAAATTCTTTTTCCGAACTTGTTAAAAAGACGCCTATTTTTTGCCACAGCGATCGGCCCATGTGGCTAACAACTATCTTACGTATCAGTGAGAGCAGACAGAATAGTCAAATTATCAAGGTTGCACGAATGCCTTTCTTTTTTGTATAACTGACTACTTGACTGATCTTCCAATTTCACTACAATGAAGTGCGGCTCGTTCATAGCGGTACATGTTGGGGCCAGCAAGCTTTATTGAAGAGGGCCACATACCTCTTGGCCCATCTCCAGTGACGCAAATGCTCGTCACGGAAGTTCCTTGCAGATTGGTACACAACTAGTTTGGTATGCCCACCTATGCAAGTTTTAGTGAGTTAGGTTGTTTGAAGAAAAGCACATGGCAGTGGCACCTATGATGTGACCGACATTCACGTCAAAGATGTACATTGAATCTCGCACTAGCCTGCTTTCAGCTATTCAGTCATGCAAGTCTGGCGGAACGCGTTTTGTTGAAGAAAACCACATGAAAACTGTCTCCGTTTCAGTTACACTGATTCCCGTTATATACTTTCATTGAATTGTGGCAAACACCCAGCCTCGGCAACGCATTTAAAGTGCGGTTACATTGATTTTACGAAAGGTCCACATGTAATCAGCGAAATATAGCCAGTAAAACAGGTTCGCGTCAAATGGGTCAGCTGAGGAGAGCTGCACATGCAATGTAACATACCTAGGACACAACCTGTTCCTCCTATCGGCTAGTAATGCCGTTTCGCCATGAAAACAGCGCTTCATCATTGATATAGTGAGGGGATAGTGGACGACCCGATGTTACATGTAGGCGAGAAAGTTGACAAAGTCCTCAAACTGCCATAATGATGTCAAACCGTCGCTATCATTACGACCCCTATATATCCAGCTACTAGCTCGACAACCTGGATCAAATACACTTTCAACTTGCAGTGCTTGAGAATCGATGCACACCTACCTGGACTCATCACATTCATATGGCTGTATAACCTTACTCTATCACCCTTCGGGGTAGCCGAGTACCTAAGGCGCTAGTATACTCGGCTGGAAATTGCGAGCTAATCCCCGGCTCCGGAGATTTCAGTTTGAATGGAGGCAAGCTGCGAAGGCGCCCGTGTGCATCCTAGCGCACGTTAAAGATCCCCAGTTGGGCAAAATTCTCCGTAGACCTCCACTACGGCGTCCTTGGGACGTAACCCACTCCCCCAATTGGCTATAAAACTATCTTTAGTTTACCGCGTCTGTTCCTAGAAAATTCTTTTCCCGAACTTGTTAAAAAGACGCCTATTTTTTGCCACACCGATCGGCCCATGTGGCTAACAATTATCTTACGTACCAGTGAGAGCAGACAGAATAGTCAAATTATCAAGTTTGAACGAATGCCTTTCTTTTTTGTATAACTGACTACTTGACTGATCTTCCAATTTCACTACATTGAAGTGCGGCTCTTACGTAGCGGTACATGTTGGGGCCAGCAAGCGTTATTGAAGAGGGCCACATACCTCTTGGCCCATCTCCAGTGACGCAAATGCTCGTCACGGAAGTTCCTTGCAGATTGGTACACAACTAGTTTGGTATGCCCACTTATGCAAGTTTTAGTGAGTTAGGTTGTTTGAAGAAAAGCACATGACAGTGGCACCTATGATGTGGCCGACATTCACGTCAAAGATGTACATTGAATCTCGCACTAGCCTGCTTTCAGCTATTCAGTCATGCAAGTCTGGCGGAACCCGTTTTGTTGAAGAAAACCACATGAAACTGTCTCCTTTTCAGTTACACTGATTCCCGTTATATACTTTCATTGAAATGTGGCGCACACCCAGCCTCGGCAACGCATTTAAAGTGCGGTTACATTGATTTTACGAAAGGTCCACATGTAATCAGCGAAATATAGCTAGTAAAACAGGTTCGCGTCATATGGGTCAGCTGAGGAGAGCTGCACGTGTAATGCCACATACCTAGGACACAACCTGTTCAGCCGATCGGCTAGTAATGCCGTGTCGCCATAAAGACAGTCCCTCATCATTGATATAGTGAGGGTAGAGTGGACGACCCGATGGTACATGTAGGCGAGAAAGTTGACAAAGTCCTCAAACTGCCATAATGATGTCAAACCGTCGCTATCATTACGACCCCCATATATCCAGCTACTAGCTCGACAACCTGGGTCAAATACACTTTCAACCTGCAGTGCTGGAGAATCGCAGAACACCTACCTGGACTCATCACATTCATATGCCTGTATAACCTTACTCTATCACCCTTCGGGGTAGCCGAGTAGCTAAGGCGCTAGTATACTCGGCTCGAAATTGCGGGCTAATCCCCGGCTCCGGAGATTTCAGTTTGAATGGAGGCAAGCTGCGAAGGCGCCCGTGTGCATCCTAGCACACGTTAAAGATCCCCAGTTGGGCAAAATTCTCCGTAGACCTCCACTACGGCGTCCTTGGGACGTAACCCACTCCCCCCAATTGGCTATAAAACTATCGTTACTTTACCGCGTCTGTTCCTAGAAAATTCTTTTCCCGAACTTGTTAAATAGACGCCTATTTTTTGCCACAGCGATCGGCCCATGTGGCTAACAATTATCTTACGTATCAGTGAGAGCAGACAGAATAGTCAAATTATCAAGGTTGCACGAATGCCTTTCTTTTTTGTATAACTGACTACTTGACTGATCTTCCAATTTCACTACATTGAAGTGCGGCTCGTTCATAGCGGTACATGTTGGGGCCAGCAAGCTTTATTGAAGAGGGCCACATACCTCTTGGCCCATCTCCAGTGACGCAAATGCTCGTCACGGAAGTTCCTTGCAGATTGGTACACAACTAGTTTGGTATGGCCACCTATGCAAGTTTTAGTGAGTTAGGTTGTTTGAAGAAAAGCACATGGCAGTGGCACCTATGATGTGACCGACATTCACGTCAAAGATGTACATTGAATCTCGCACTAGCCTGCTTTCAGCTATTCATTCATGCAAGTCTGGCGGAACCCGTTTTGTTGAAGAAAACCACATGAAAACTGTCTCCGTTTCTGTTACACTGATTCCCGTTATATACTTTCATTGAATTGTGGCAAACACCCAGCCTCGGCAACGCATTTAAAGTGCGGTTACATTGATTTTACGAAAGGTCCACATGTAATCAGCGAAATATAGCCAGTAAAACAGGTTCGCGTCAAATGGGTCAGCTGAGGAGAGCTGTACATGTAATGCCACATACCTAGGACACAACCTGTTCAGCCTATCGGCTAGTAATGCCGTTTCGCCACAAAAACAGCCCCTCATCATTGATATAGTGAGGGGATAGTGGACGACCCGATGGTACATGTAGGCGAGAAAGTTGACAAAGTCCTCAAACTGCCATAATGATGTCAAACCGTCGCTATCATTACGACCCCCAGATATCCAGCTACTAGCTCGACAACCTGGGTCAAATACACTTTCAACTTGCAGTGCTGGAGAATCGATGCACACCTACCTGGACTCATCACATTCATATGGCTGTATAACCTTACTCTATCACCCTTCGGGGTAGCCGAGTACCTAAGGCGCTAGTATACTCGGCTGGAAATTGCGAGCTAATCCCCGGCTCCGGAGATTTCAGTTTGAATGGAGGCAAACTGCGAAGGCGCCCGTGTGCATCCTAGCGCACGTTAAAGATCCCCAGTTGGGCAAAATTCTCCGTAGACCTCCACTACGGCGTCCTTGGGACGTAACCCACTCCCCCAATTGGCTATAAAACTATCTTTAGTTTACCGCGTCTGTTCCTAGAAAATTCTTTTCCCGAACTTGTTAAAAAGACGCCTATTTTTGCCACACCGATCGGCCCATGTGGCTAACAATTATCTTACGTACCAGTGAGAGCAGACAGAATAGTCAAATTATCAAGTTTGAACGAATGCCTTTCTTTTTTGTATAACTGACTACTTGACTGATCTTCCAATTTCACTACATTGAAGTGCGGCTCTTACGTAGGGGTACATGTTGGGGCCAGCAAGCGTTATTGAAGAGGGCCACATACCTCTTGGCCCATCTCCAGTGACGCAAATGCTCGTCACGGAAGTTCCTTGCAGATTGGTACACAACTAGTTTGGTATGCCCACTTATGCAAGTTTTAGTGAGTTAGGTTGTTTGAAGAAAAGCACATGACAGTGGCACCTATGATGTGGCCGACATTCACGTCAAAGATGTACATTGAATCTCGCACTAGCCTGCTTTCAGCTATTCAGTCATGCAAGTCTGGCGGAACCCGTTTTGTTGAAGAAAACCACATGAAACTGTCTCCTTTTCAGTTACACTGATTCCCGTTATATACTTTCATTGAAATGTGGCGCACACCCAGCCTCGGCAACGCATTTAAAGTGCGGTTACATTGATTTTACGAAAGGTCCACATGTAATCAGCGAAATATAGCTAGTAAAACAGGTTCGCGTCATATGGGTCAGCTGAGGAGAGCTGCACGTGTAATGCCACATACCTAGGACACAACCTGTTCAGCCGATCGGCTAGTAATGCCGTGTCGCCATAAAGACAGTCCCTCATCATTGATATAGTGAGGGTTGAGTGGACGACCCGATGGTACATGTAGGCGAGAAAGTTGACAAAGTCCTCAAACTGCCATAATGATGTCAAACCGTCGCTATCATTACGACCCCCATATATCCAGCTACTAGCTCGACAACCTGGGTCAAATACACTTTCAACCTGCAGTGCTGGAGAATCGCAGAACACCTACCTGGACTCATCACATTCATATGCCTGTATAACCTTACTCTATCACCCTTCGGGGTAGCCGAGTAGCTAAGGCGCTAGTATACTCGGCTCGAAATTGCGGGCTAATCCCCGGCTCCGGAGATTTCAGTTTGAATGGAGGCAAGCTGCGAAGGCGCCCGTGTGCATCCTAGCGCACGTTAAAGATCCCCAGTTGGGCAAAATTCTCCGTAGACCTCCACTACAGCATCCTTGGGACGTAACCCACTCCCCCCAATTGGCTATAAAACTATCGTTACTTTACCGCGTCTGTTCCTAGAAAATTCTTTTCCCGAACTTGTTAAATAGACGCCTATTTTTTGCCACAGCGATCGGCCCATGTGGCTAACAATTATCTTACGTATCAGTGAGAGCAGACAGAATAGTCAAATTATCAAGGTTGCACGAATGCCTTTCTTTTTTGTATAACTGACTACTTGACTGATCTTCCAATTTCACTACATTGAAGTGCGGCTCGTTCATAGCGGTACATGTTGGGGCCAGCAAGCTTTATTGAAGAGGGCCACATACCTCTTGGCCCATCTCCAGTGACGCAAATGCTCGTCACGGAAGTTCCTTGCAGATTGGTACACAACTAGTTTGGTATGCCCACCTATGCAAGTTTTAGTGAGTTAGGTTGTTTGAGGAAAAGCACATGGCAGTGGCACCTATGATGTGACCGACATTCACGTCAAAGATGTACATTGAATCTCGCACTAGCCTGCTTTCAGCCATTCAGTCATGCAAGTCTGGCGGAACCCGTTTTGTTGAAGAAAACCACATGAAAACTGTCTCCGTTTCAGTTACACTGATTCCCGTTATATACTTTCATTGAATTGTGGCAAACACCCAGCCTCGGCAACGCATTTAAAGTGCGGTTACATTGATTTTACGAAAGGTCCACATGTAATCAGCGAAATATAGCCAGTAAAACAGGTTCGCGTCAAATGGGTCAGCTGAGGAGAGCTGTACATGTAATGCCAAATACCTAGGACACAACCTGTTCAGCCTATCGGCTAGTAATGCCGTTTCGCCACAAAAACAGCCCCTCATCATTGATATAGTGAGGGGATAGTGGACGACGCGATGGTACATGTAGGCGAGAAAGTTGACAAAGTCCTCAAACTGCCATAATGATGTCAAACCGTCGCTATCATTACGACCCCCAGATATCCAGCTACTAGCTCGACAACCTGGGTCAAATACACTTTCAACCTGCAGTGCTGGAGAATCGCAGCACACCTACCTGGACTCATCACATTCATATGCCTGTATAACCTTACTCTTATCACCCTTCGGGGTAGCCGAGTAGCTAAGGCGCTAGTATACTCGGCTCGAAATTGCGGGCTAATCCCTGGCTCCGGAGATTTCAGTTTGAATGGAGGCAAGCTGCGAAGGCGCCCGTGTGCATCGTAGCGCACGTTAAAGATCCCCAGTTGGGCAAAATTCTCCGTAGACCTCCACTACGGCGTCCTTGGGACGTAACCCACTCCCCCCAATTGGCTGTAAAACTATCGTTACATTACCGCGTCTGTTCCTAGAAAATTCTTTTCCCGAACTTGTTAAAAGGACGCCTATTTTTTGCCACAGCGATCGGCCCATGTGGCTAACAATTATCTTACGTACCAGCGAGAGCAGACAGAATAGTCAAATTGTCAAGGTTGCACGAATGCCTTTCTTTTTTGTATAACTGACTACTTGACTGATCTTCCAATTTCACTACATTGAAGTGCGGCTCGTACGTAGCGGTACATGTTGGGGCCAGCAAGCTTTATTGAAGAGGGCCACATACCTCATGGCCCATCTCCAGTGACGCAAATGCTCGTCACGGAAGTTCCTTGCAGATTTGTACACAACTAGTTTGGTATGCCCACCTATGCAAGTTTTAGTGAGTTAGGTTGTTTGAAGAAAAGCACATGGCAGTGGCACCTATGATGTGACCGACATTCACGTCAAAGATGTACATTGAATCTCGCACTAGCCTGCTTTCAGCTATTCAGTCATGCAAGTCTGGCGGAACCCGTTTTGTTGAAGAAAACCACATGAAAACTGTCTTCTTTTCCGTTACACTGATTCCCGTTATATACTTTCATTGAATTGTGGCGCACACCCAGCCTCGGCAACGCATTTAAAGTGCGGTTACATTGATTTTACGAAAGGTCCACATGTAATCAGCGAAATATAGCCAGTAAAACAGGTTCGCGTCAAATGGGTCAGCTGAGGAGAGCTGCACATGTAATGCCACATACCTAGGGCACAACCTGTTCAGCCTATCGGCTAGTAATGCCGTTTCGCCATAAAAACAGCCCCTCATCATTGATATAGTGAGGGGATAGTGGACGACCCGATGGTACATGTAGGCGAGAAAGTTGACAAAGTCCTCAAACTGCCATAATGATGTCAAACCGTCGCTATCATTACGACCCCCATATATCCAGCTACTAACTCGACAACCTGGGTCAAATACACTTTCAACCTGCAGTGCTGGAGAATCGCAGCACACCTACCTGGACTCATCACATTCATATGCCTGTATAACCTTACTCTTATCACCCTTCGGGGTAGCCGAGTAGCTAAGGCGCTAGTACATTCGGCTCGAAATTGCGGGCTAATCCCTGGCTCCGGAGATTTCAGTTTGAATGGAGGCAAGCTGCGAAGGCGCCCGTGTGCATCGTAGCGCACGTTAAAGATCCCCAGTTGGGCAAAATTCTCCGTAGACCTCCACTACGGCGTCCTTGGGACGTAACCCACTCCCCCAATTGGCTATAAAACTATATTTAGTTTACCATGTCTGTTCCTAGAAAATTCTTTTCCCGAACTTGTTAAAAAGACGCCTATGTTTTGCCACACCGATCTGCCCATGTGGCTAACAATTATCTTACGTACCAGTGAGAGCAGACAGAATAGTCAAATTATCAAGTTTGAACGAATGCCTTTCTTTTTTGTATAACTGACTACTTGACTGATCTTCCAATTTCACTACATTGAAGTGCGGCTCGTAAGTAGCGGTACATGTTGGGGCCAGCAAGCTTTATTGAAGAGGGCCACATACCTCTTGGCCCATCTCCAGTGACGCAAATGCTCGTCACGGAAGTTCCTTGCAGATTGGTACACAACTAGTTTGGTATGCCCACCTATGCAAGTTTTAGTAAGTTAGGTTGTTTGAAGAAAAGCACATGGCAGTGGCACCTATGATGTGACCGACATTCACGTAAAAGATGTACATTGAATCTCGCACTAGCCTGCTTTCAGCTATTCAGTCATGCAAGTCTGGCGGAACCCGTTTTGTTGAAGAAAACCACATGAAAACTGTCTCCGTTTCAGTTACACTGATTCCCGTTATATACTTTCATTGAATTGTGGCAAACACCCAGCCTCGGCAACGCATTTAAAGTGCGGTTACATTGATTTTACGAAAGGTCCACATGTAATCAGCGAAATATAGCCAGTAGAACAGGTTCGCGTCAAATGGGTCAGCTGAGGAGAGCTGTACATGTAATGCCACATACCTAGGACACAACCTGTTCAGCCTATCGGCTAGTAATGCCGTTTCGCCATAAAAACAGCCCCTCATCATAGATATAGTGAGGGGATAGTGGACGACCCGATGGTACATGTAGGCGAGAAAGTTGACAAAGTCCTCAAACTGCCATAATGATGTCAAACCGTCGCTATCATTACGACCCCCAGATATCCAGCTACTAGCTCGACAACCTGGGTCAAATACACTTTCAACCTGCAGTGCTGGAGAATCGCAGAACACCTACCTGGACTCATCACATTCATATGCCTGTATAACCTTACTCTATCACCCTTCGGGGTAGCCGAGTAGCTAAGGCGCTAGTATACTCGGCTCGAAATTGCGGGCTAATCCCCGGCTCCGGAGATTTCAGTTTGAATGGAGGCAAGCTGCGAAGGCGCCCGTGTGCATCCTAGCGCACGTTAAAGATCCCCAGTTGGGCAAAATTCTCCGTAGACCTCCACTACGGCGTCCTTGGGACGTAACCCACTCCCCCCAATTGGCTATAAAACTATCGTTACTTTACCGCGTCTGTTCCTAGAAAATTCTTTTCCCGAACTTGTTAAAAAGACGCCTATTTTTTGCCACAGCGATCGGCCCATGTGGCTAACAATTATCTTACGTATCAGTGAGAGCAGACAGAATAGTCAAATTATCAAGGTTGCACGAATGCCTTTCTTTTTTGTATAACTGACTACTTGACTGATCTTCCAATTTCACTACATTGAAGTGCGGCTCGTTCATAGCGGTACATGTTGGGGCCAGCAAGCTTTATTGAAGAGGGCCACATACCTCTTGGCCCATCTCCAGTGACGCAAATGCTCGTCACGGAAGTTCCTTGCAGATTGGTACACAACTAGTTTGGTATGCCCACCTATGCAAGTTTTAGTAAGTTAGGTTGTTTGAAGAAAAGCACATGGCAGTGGCACCTATGATGTGACCGACATTCACGTAAAAGATGTACATTGAATCTCGCACTAGCCTGCTTTCAGCTATTCAGTCATGCAAGTCTGGCGGAACCCGTTTTGTTGAAGAAAACAACATGAAAACTGTCTCCGTTTCAGTTACACTGATTCCCGTTATATACTTTCATTGAATTGTGGCAAACACCCAGCCTCGGCAACGCATTTAAAGTGCGGTTACATTGATTTTACGAAAGGTCCACATGTAATCAGCGAAATATAGCCAGTAGAACAGGTTCGCGTCAAATGGGTCAGCTGAGGAGAGCTGTACATGTAATGCCACATACCTAGGACACAACCTGTTCAGCCTATCGGCTAGTAATGCCGTTTCGCCATAAAAACAGCCCCTCATCATAGATATAGTGAGGGGATAGTGGACGACCCGATGGTACATGTAGGCGAGAAAGTTGACAAAGTCCTCAAACTGCCATAATGATGTCAAACCGTCGCTATCATTACGACCCCCAGATATCCAGCTACTAGCTCGACAACCTGGGTCAAATACACTTTCAACCTGCAGTGCTGGAGAATCGCAGAACACCTACCTGGACTCATCACATTCATATGCCTGTATAACCTTACTCTATCACCCTTCGGGGTAGCCGAGTAGCTAAGGCGCTAGTATACTCGGCTCGAAATTGCGGGCTAATCCCCGGCTCCGGAGATTTCAGTTTGAATGGAGGCAAGCTGCGAAGGCGCCCGTGTGCATCCTAGCGCACGTTAAAGATCCCCAGTTGGGCAAAATTCTCCGTAGACCTCCACTACGGCGTCCTTGGGACGTAACCCACTCCCCCCAATTGGCTATAAAACTATCGTTACTTTACCGCGTCTGTTCCTAGAAAATTCTTTTCCCGAACTTGTTAAAAAGACGCCTATTTTTTGCCACAGCGATCGGCCCATGTGGCTAACAATTATCTTACGTATCAGTGAGAGCAGACAGAATAGTCAAATTATCAAGGTTGCACGAATGCCTTTCTTTTTTGTATAACTGACTACTTGACTGATCTTCCAATTTCACTACATTGAAGTGCGGCTCGTTCATAGCGGTACATGTTGGGGCCAGCAAGCTTTATTGAAGAGGGCCACATACCTCTTGGCCCATCTCCAGTGACGCAAATGCTCGTCACGGAAGTTCCTTGCAGATTGGTACACAACTAGTTTGGTATGCCCACCTATGCAAGTTTTAGTAAGTTAGGTTGTTTGAAGAAAAGCACATGGCAGTGGCACCTATGATGTGACCGACATTCACGTAAAAGATGTACATTGAATCTCGCACTAGCCTGCTTTCAGCTATTCAGTCATGCAAGTCTGGCGGAACCCGTTTTGTTGAAGAAAACCACATGAAAACTGTCTCCGTTTCAGTTACACTGATTCCCGTTATATACTTTCATTGAATTGTGGCAAACACCCAGCCTCGGCAACGCATTTAAAGTGCGGTTACATTGATTTTACGAAAGGTCCACATGTAATCAGCGAAATATAGCCAGTAGAACAGGTTCGCGTCAAATGGGTCAGCTGAGGAGAGCTGTACATGTAATGCCACATACCTAGGACACAACCTGTTCAGCCTATCGGCTAGTAATGCCGTTTCGCCACAAAAACAGCCCCTCATCATAGATATAGTGAGGGGATAGTGGACGACCCGATGGTACATGTAGGCGAGAAAGTTGACAAAGTCCTCAAACTGCCATAATGATGTCAAACCGTCGCTATCATTACGACCCCCAGATATCCAGCTACTAGCTCGACAACCTGGGTCAAATACACTTTCAACCTGCAGTGCTGGAGAATCGCAGCACACCTACCTGGACTCATCACATTCATATGCCTGTATAACCTTACTCTTATCACCCTTCGGGGTAGCCGAGTAGCTAAGGCGCTAGTATACACGGCTCGAAATTGCGGACTAATCCCCGGCTCCGGAGATTTCAGTTTGAATGGAGGCAAGCTGCGAAGGCGCCCGTGTGCATCGTAGCGCACGTTAAAGATCCCCAGTTGGGCAAAATTCTCCGTAGACCTCCACTACGGCGTCCTTGGGACGTAACGCACTCCCCCCAATTGGCTGTAAAAGTATCGTTACATTACCGCGTCTGTTCCTAGAAAATTCTTTTCCCGAACTTGTTAAAAAGACGCCTATTTTTTGCCACAGCGATCCGCCCATGTGGCTAACAATTATCTTACGTACCAGTGAGAGCAGACAGAGTAGTCAAATTATCAAGTTTGAACGAATGCCTTTCTTTTTTGTATAACTGACTACTTGACTGATCTTCCAATTTCACTACATTGAAGTGCGGCTCGTACGTAGCGATACATGTTGGGGCCAGCAAGCTTTATTGAAGAGGGCCACATACCTCTTGGCCCATCTCCAGTGACGCAAATGCTCGTCACGGAAGTTCCTTGCAGATTGGTACACAACTAGTTTGGTATGCCCACTTATGAAAGTTTTAGTGAGTTAGGTTGTTTGAAGAAAAGCACATGGCAGTGGCACCTATGATGTGACCGACATTCACGTCAAAGATGTACATTGAATCTCGCACTAGCCTGCTTTCATCTATTGAGTCATGCAAGTTGGCGGAACCCATTTTGTTGAAGAAAACCACATGAAAACTGTCTTCTTTTCCGTTACACTGATTCCCGTTATATACTTTCATTGAATTGTGGCAAACACCCAGCCTCGGCAACGCATTTAAAGTGCGGTTACATTGATTTTACGAAAGGTCCACATGTAATCAGAGAATTATAGCCAGTAAAACAGGTTCGCGTCAAATGGGTCAGCTGACGAGAGCTGCACATGCAATGCCACATAACTAGGACACAACCAGTTCCTCCTATCGGCTAGTAATGCCGTTTCGCCATGAAAACAGCCCTTCATCATTGATATAGTGAGGGGATAGTGGACGACCCGATGTTACATGTAGGCGAGAAAGTTGACAAAGTCCTCAAACTGCCATAATGATGTCAAGCCGTCGCTATCATTACGACCCCCATATATCCAGCTACTAGCTCGACAACCTGGGTCAAATACACTTTCAACCTGCAGTGCTTGAGAATCGATGCACACCTACCTGGACTCATCACATTCATATGCCTGTATAACCTTACTATAACACCCTTCGGGGTAGCCGAGTACCTAAGGCGCTAGTATACTCGGCTCGAAATTGCGGGCTAATCCCCGGCTCCGGAGATTTCAGTTTGAATGGAGGCAAGCTGCGAAGGCGCCCGTGTGCATCGTAGCACACGTTAAAGATCCCCAGTTGGGCAAAATTCTCCGTAGACCTCCACTACGGCGTCCTTGGGACGTAACCCACTCCCCCCGATTGGCTATAAAACTATCCTTACATTACCGCGTCTGTTCCTAGAAAATTCTTTTCCCGAACTTGTTAAAAAGACGCCTATTTTTTGCCACAGCGATCGGCCCATGTGGCTAACAATTATCTTACGTACCAGTGAGAGCAGACAAAATAGTCAAATTGTCAAGGTTGCACGAATGCCTTTCTTTTTTGTATAACTGACTACTTGACTGATCTTCCAATTTCACTACATTGAAGTGCGGCTCGCTCATAACCGTACATGTTGGGGCCAGCAAGCTTTATTGAAGAGCGCCACATACCTCTTGGGTCATCTCCAGTGACGCAAATGCTCGTCACGGAAGTTCCTTGCAGATTGGTACACAACTAGTTTGGTATGCCCACTTATGCAAGCTTTAGTGAGTTAGGTTGTTTGAAGAAAAGCACATGGCAGTGGCACCTATGATGTGACCGACATTCACGTCAAAGATGTACATTGAATCTCGCACTAGCCTGCTTTCAGCTATTCAGTCATGCAAGTCTGGCGGAACCCGTTTTGTTGAAGAAAACCACATGAAAACTGTCTACTTTTCAGTTACACTGATTCCCGTTATATACTTTCATTGAAATGTGGCGCACACCCAGCCTCGGCAACGCATTTAAAGTGCGGTTACATTGATTTTACGAAAGGTCCACATGTAATCAGCGAAATATAGCTAGTAAAACAGGTTCGCGTCATATGGGTCAGCTGAGGAGAGCTGCACATGTAATGCCACATACCTAGGGCACAACCTGTTCAGCCTATCGGCTAGTAATGCCGTTTCGCCATAAAAACAGCCCCTCATCATTGATATAGTGAGGGGATAGTGGACGACCCGATGGTACATGTAGGCGAGAAAGTTGACAAAGTCCTCAAACTGCCATAATGATGTCAAACCGTCGCTATCATTACGACCCCCAGATATCCAGCTACTAGCTCGACAACCTGGGTCAAATACACTTTCAACCTGCAGTGCTGGAGAATCGCAGCACACCTACCTGGACTCATCACATTCATATGCCTGTATAACCTTACTCTTATCACCCTTCGGTGTAGCCGAGTAGCTAAGGCGCTAGTATACACGGCTCGAAATTGCGGACTAATCCCCGGCTCCGGAGATTTCAGTTTGAATGGAGGCAAGCTGCGAAGGCGCCCGTGTGCATCGTAGCGCACGTTAAAGATCCCCAGTTGGGCAAAATTCTCCGTAGACCTCCACTACGGCGTCCTTGGGACGTAACGCACTCCCCCCAATTGGCTGTAAAAGTATCGTTACATTACCGCGTCTGTTCCTAGAAAATTCTTTTCCCGAACTTGTTAAAAAGACGCCTATTTTTTGCCACAGCGATCCGCCCATGTGGCTAACAATTATCTTACGTACCAGTGAGAGCAGACAGAGTAGTCAAATTATCAAGTTTGAACGAATGCCTTTCTTTTTTGTATAACTGACTACTTGACTGATCTTCCAATTTCACTACATTGAAGTGCGGCTCGTACGTAGCGATACATGTTGGGGCCAGCAAGCTTTATTGAAGAGGGCCACATACCTCTTGGCCCATCTCCAGTGACGCAAATGCTCGTCACGGAAGTTCCTTGCAGATTGGTACACAACTAGTTTGGTATGCCCACTTATGAAAGTTTTAGTGAGTTAGGTTGTTTGAAGAAAAGCACATGGCAGTGGCACCTATGATGTGACCGACATTCACGTCAAAGATGTACATTGAATCTCGCACTAGCCTGCTTTCATCTATTGAGTCATGCAAGTTGGCGGAACCCATTTTGTTGAAGAAAACCACATGAAAACTGTCTTCTTTTCCGTTACACTGATTCCCGTTATATACTTTCATTGAATTGTGGCAAACACCCAGCCTCGGCAACGCATTTAAAGTGCGGTTACATTGATTTTACGAAAGGTCCACATGTAATCAGAGAATTATAGCCAGTAAAACAGGTTCGCGTCAAATGGCTCAGCTGACGAGAGCTGCACATGCAATGCCACATAACTAGGACACAACCAGTTCCTCCTATCGGCTAGTAATGCCGTTTCGCCATGAAAACAGCCCTTCATCATTGATATAGTGAGGGGATAGTGGACGACCCGATGTTACATGTAGGCGAGAAAGTTGACAAAGTCCTCAAACTGCCATAATGATGTCAAGCCGTCGCTATCATTACGACCCCCATATATCCAGCTACTAGCTCGACAACCTGGGTCAAATACACTTTCAACCTGCAGTGCTTGAGAATCGATGCACACCTACCTGGACTCATCACATTCATATGCCTGTATAACCTTACTCTAACACCCTTCGGGGTAGCCGAGTACCTAAGGCGCTAGTATACTCGGCTCGAAATTGCGGGCTAATCCCCGGCTCCGGAGATTTGAGTTTGAATGGAGGCAAGCTGCGAAGGCGCCCGTGTGCATCGTAGCACACGTTAAAGATCCCCAGTTGGGCAAAATTCTCCGTAGACCTCCACTACGGCGTCCTTGGGACGTAACCCACTCCCCCCGATTGGCTATAAAACTATCCTTACATTACCGCGTCTGTTCCTAGAAAATTCTTTTCCCGAACTTGTTAAAAAGACGCCTATTTTTTGCCACAGCGATCGGCCCATGTGGCTAACAATTATCTTACGTACCAGTGAGAGCAGACAAAATAGTCAAATTGTCAAGGTTGCACGAATGCCTTTCTTTTTTGTATAACTGACTACTTGACTGATCTTCCAATTTCACTACATTGAAGTGCGGCTCGCTCATAACCGTACATGTTGGGGCCAGCAAGCTTTATTGAAGAGCGCCACATACCTCTTGGCCCATCTCCAGTGACGCAAATGCTCGTCACGGAAGTTCCTTGCAGATTGGTACACAACTAGTTTGGTATGCCCACTTATGCAAGCTTTAGTGAGTTAGGTTGTTTGAAGAAAAGCACATGGCAGTGGCACCTATGATGTGACCGACATTCACGTCAAAGATGTACATTGAATCTCGCACTAGCCTGCTTTCAGCTATTCAGTCATGCAAGTCTGGCGGAACCCGTTTTGTTGAAGAAAACCACATGAAAACTGTCTACTTTTCAGTTACACTGATTCCCGTTATATACTTTCATTGAAATGTGGCGCACACCCAGCCTCGGCAACGCATTTAAAGTGCGGTTACATTGATTTTACGAAAGGTCCACATGTAATCAGCGAAATATAGCTAGTAAAACAGGTTCGCGTCATATGGGTCAGCTGAGGAGAGCTGCACATGTAATGCCACATACCTAGGGCACAACCTGTTCAGCCTATCGGCTAGTAATGCCGTTTCGCCATAAAAACAGCCCCTCATCATTGATATAGTGAGGGGATAGTGGACGACCCGATGGTACATGTAGGCGAGAAAGTTGACAAAGTCCTCAAACTGCCATAATGATGTCAAACCGTCGCTATCATTACGACCCCCATATATCCAGCTACTAACTCGACAACCTGGGTCAAATACACTTTCAACCTGCAGTGCTGGAGAATCGCAGCACACCTACCTGGACTCATCACATTCATATGCCTGTATAACCTTACTCTTATCACCCTTTGGGGTAGCCGAGTAGCTAAGGCGCTAGTATACTCGGCTCGAAATTGCGGGCTAATCCCCGGCTTGGGAGATTTCAGTTTGAGTGGAGGCAAGCTGCGAAGGCGCCCGTGTGCATCGTAGCGCACGTTAAAGATCCCCAGTTGGGCAAAACTCTCCGTAGACCTCCACTACGGCGTCCTTGGGACGTAACACACTCCCCCCAATTGGCTATAAAACTATCGTTACTTTACCGCGTCTGTTCCTAGAAAATTCTTTTCCCGAACTTGTTAAAAAGACGCCTATTTTTTGCCACAGCGATCGGCCCATGTGGCTAACAATTATCTTACGAACCAGTGAGAGGAGACAGAATAGTCAAATTATAAAGGTTCCACGAATGCCTTTCTTTTTTGTATAACTGACTACTTGACTGATCTTCCAATTTCACTACATTGAAGTGCGGCTCGTACATAGCTGTACATGTTGGGGCCAGCAAGCTTTATTGAAGAGGGGCACATACCTCTTGGCCCATCTGCACTGACGCAAACGCTCGTCCTTGCAGATTCCTTGCAGATTGGTACACAACTAGTTTCGTATGCCCACTTGTGCAAGTTTTAGTGACTTAGGTTGTTTGAAGAAAAGCACATGGCAGTGGCACCTACGATGTGACCCACATTCACGTCAAAGATGTACATTGAATCTGGCACTAGCCTGCTTTCATCTATTCAGTCAGGCAAGTCTGAAGGAGCCCGTTTTGTTCAAGAAAACCACATGAAAACTGTCTCCTTTTCAGTTACACTGATTCCCGTTATATACTTTCATTGAATTGTGGCACACACGCAGCCTCGGCAACGCATTTAAAGTGCGGTTACATTTTTTTTGTGACAGGTCTACGTGTAGTCAGCGAAATATGACCAGTAAAACAGGTTCGGGTCAAATGGGTCAGCTGAGGAGAGCTGCACATGCAATACCACATACCTAGGACACAACCTGTTCAGCCTATCGGCTAGTAATGCCGTTTCGCCATAAAAACAGCCCCTCATCATTGATATAGTGAGGGGATAGTGGACGACCCGATGGTACATGTAGGCGAGAAAGTTGACAAAGTCCTCAAACTGCCATAATGATGTCAAACCGTCGCTATCATTACGACCCCCATATATCCAGCTACTAGCTCGACAACCTGGGTCAAATACACTTTCAACCTGCAGTGCTTGAGAATCGATGCACACGTACCTGGACTCATCACATTCATATGCCTGTATAACCTTACACTAACACCCTTCGGGGTAGCCGAGTACCTAAGGCGCTAGTATACTCGGCTCGAAATTGCGGGCTAATCCCCGGCTCCGGAGATTTCAGTTTGAATGGAGGCAAGCTGCGAAGGCGCCCGTGTGCATCGTAGCGCACGTTAAAGATCCCCAGTTGGGCAAAATTCTCCGTAGACCTCCACTATGGCGTCCTTGGGACGTAACCCACTCCCCCCAATTGGCTATAAAACTATCCTTACATTACCGCGTCTGTTCATAGAAAATTCTTCTCCCGAACTTGTTAAAAAGACGCCTATTTTTTGCCACAGCGATCGGCCCATGTGGCTAACAATTATCTTACGTACCAGTGAGAGCAGACAAAATAGTCAAATTGTCAAGGTTGCACGAATGCCTTTCTTTTTTGTATAACTGACTACTTGACTGATCTTCCAATTTCACTACATTGAAGTGCGGCTCGCTCATAACCGTACATGTTGGGGCCAGCAAGCTTTATTGAAGAGCGCCACATACCTGTTGGCCCACCTCCAGTGACGCAAATGCTCGTCACGGAAGTTCCTTGCAGATTGGTACACAACTAGTTTGGTATGCCCACTTATGAAAGTTTTAGTGAGTTAGGTTCTTTGAAGAAAAGCACATGGCAGTGGCACCTATGATGTGACCGACATTCACGTCAAAGATGTACATTGAATCTGGCACTAGCCTGCTTTCAGCTATTCAGTCATGCAAGTCTGTCGGAACCCGTTTTGTTGAAGAAAACCACATGAAAACTGTCTTCTTTTCCGTTACACTGATTCCCGTTATATACTTTCATTGAATTGTGGCGCACACCCAGCCTGGGCAACGCATTTAAAGTGCGGTTACATTGATTTTACGAAAGGTCCACATGTAATCAGAGAAATATAGCCAGTAAAACAGGTTCGCGTCAAATGGGTCAGCTGAGGAGAGCTGCACATGCAATGTCACATACCTAGGACACAACCTGTTCCTCCTATCGGCTAGTAATGCCGTTTCGCCATGAAAACAGCCCTTCATCATTGATATAGTGAGGGGATAGTGGACGACCCGATGTTACATGTAGGCGAGAAAGTTGACAAAGTCCTCAAACTGCCATAATGATGTCAAACCGTCGCTATCATTACGACCCCTATATATCCAGCTACTAGCTCGACAACCTGGGTCAAATACACTTTCAACTTGCAGTGCTTGAGAATCGATGCACACCTACCTGGACTCATCACATTCATATGGCTGTATAACCTTACTCTATCACCCTTCGTGGTAGCCGAGTACCTAAGGCTCTAGTATACTCGGCTGGAAATTGCGAGCTAATCCCCGGCTCCGGAGATTTCAGTTTGAATGGAGGCAAGCTGCGAAGGCGCCCGTGTGCATCCTAGCGCACGTTAAAGATCCCCAGTTGGGCAAAATTCTCCGTAGACCTCCACTACGGCGTCCTTGGGACGTAACCCACTCCCCCAATTGGCTATAAAACTATCTTTAGTTTACCGCGTCTGTTCCTAGAAAATTCTTTTCCCGAACTTGTTAAAAAGACGCCTATTTTTGCCACACCGATCGGCCCATGTGGCTAACAATTATCTTACGTACCAGTCAGAGCAGACAGAATAGTCAAATTGTCAAGGTTGCACGAAGGCCTTTCTTTTTTGTAAAACTGACTACTTGACTGATCTTCCAATTTCACTACATTGAAGTGCGGCTCGCTCATAACCGTACATGTTGGGGCCAGCAAGCTTTATTGAAGAGGGCCACATACCTCTTGGCCCATCTCCAGTGACGCAAATGCTCGTCACGGAAGTTCCTTGCAGATTGGTACACAACTAGTTTGGTATGCCCACTTATGAAAGTTTTAGTGAGTTAGGTTGTTTGAAGAAAAGCACATGGCAGTGGCACCTATGATGTGACCGATATTCACGTCAAAGATGTACATTGAATCTGGCACTAGCCTGCTTTCATCTATTGAGTCATGCAAGTTGGCGGAACCCATTTTGTTGAAGAAAACCACATGAAAACTGTCTCCTTTTCAGTTACACTGATTCCCGTTATATACTTTCATTGAAATGTGGCAAACACCCAGCCTCGGCAACGCATTTAAAGTGCGGTTACATTGATTTTACGAAAGGTCCACATGTAATCAGAGAAATATAGCCAGTAAAACAGGTTCGCGTCAAATGGGTCAGCTGAGGAGAGCTGCACATGCAATGCCACATACCTAGGACACAACCTGTTCAGCCTATCGGCTAGTAATGCCGTGTCGCCATAAAGACAGTCCCTCATCATTGATATAGTGAGGGGAGAGTGGACGACCCGATGGTACATGTAGGCGAGAAAGTTGACAAAGACCTCAAACTGCCATAATGATGTCAAACCGTCGCTATCATTACGACCCCCATATATCCAGCTACTAGCTCGACAACCTGGGTCAAATACACTTTCAACCTGCAGTGCTGGAGAATCGCAGCACACCTTCCTGGACTCATCACATTCATATGCCTGTATAACCTTACTCTTATCACCCTTCGGGGTAGCCGAGTAGCTAAGGCGCTAGTATACTCGGCTCGAAATTGCGGGCTAATCCCCGGCTCCGGAGATTTGAGTTTGAATGGAGGCAACCTGCGAAGGCGCCCGTTTGCATCGTAGCGCACGTTAAAAATCCCCAGTTGGGCAAAATTCTCCGTAGACCTCCACTACGGCGTCCTTGGGACGTAACCCACTCCCCCAATTGGCTATAAAACTATCTTTAGTTTACCGCGTCTGTTCCTAGAAAATTCTTTTCCCGAACTTGTTAAAAAGACGCCTATTTTTTGCCACACCGATCGGCCCATGTGGCTAACAATTATCTTACGTACCAGTGAGAGCAGACAGAATAGTCAAATTATCCAGTTTGAACGAATGCCTTTCTTTTTTGTATAACTGACTACTTGACTGATCTTCCAATTTCACTACATTGAAGTGCGGCTCGTACGTAGCGGTACATGTTGGGGCCAGCAAGCTTTATTGAAGAGGGCCACATACCTCTTGGCCCATCTCCAGTGACGCAAATGCTCGTCACGGAAGTTCCTTGCAGATTGGTACACAACTAGTTTGGTATGCGCACTTATGAAAGTTTTAGTGAGTTAGGTTGTTTGAAGAAAAGCACATGGCAGTGGCACCTATGATGTGACCGACATTCACGTCAAAGATGTACATTGAATCTGGCACTAGCCTGCTTTCATCTATTGAGTCATGCAAGTTGGCGGAACCCATTTTGTTGAAGAAAACCACATGAAAACAGTCTTCTTTTCCGTTACACTGATTCCCGTTATATACTTTCATTGAATTGTGGCAAACACCCAGCCTCGGCAACGCATTTAAAGTGCGGTTACATTGATTTTACGAAAGGTCCACATGTAATCAGAGAAATATAGCCAGTAAAACAGGTTCGCGTCAAATGGGTCAGCTGAGGAGAGCTGCACATGCAATGCCACATACCTAGGACACAACCTGTTCCTCCTATCGGCTAGTAATGCCGTTTCGCCATGAAAACAGCCCTTCATCATTGATACAGTGAGGGGATAGTGGACGACCCGATATTACATGTAGGCGAGAAAGTTGACAAAGTCCTCAAACTGCCATAATGATGTCAAACGGTCGCTATCATTACGACCCCTATATATCCAGCTACTAGCTCGACAACCTGGGTCAAATACACTTTCAACTTGCAGTGCTTGAGAATCGATGCACACCTACCTGGACTCATCACATTCATATGCCTGTATAACCTTACTCTATCACCCTTCGGGGTAGCCGAGTAGCTAAGGCGCTAGTATACTCGGCTCGAAATTGCGGGCTAATCCCCGGCTCCGGAGATTTGAGTTTGAATGGAGGCAAGCTGCGAAGGCGCCCGTGTGCATCGTAGCGCACGTTAAAGATCCCCAGTTGGGCAAAATTCTCCGTAGACCTCCACTACGGCGTCCTTGGGACGTAAACCACTCCCCCAATTGGCTATAAAACTATATTTAGTTTACCGCGTCTGTTCCTAGAAAATTCTTTTCCCGAACTTGTTAAAAAGACGCCTATTTTTTGCCACACCGATCGGCCCATGTGTCTAACAATTATCTTACGTACCAGTGAGAGCAGACAGAATAGTCAAACTATCACGTTTGAACGAATGCCTTTCTTTTTTGTATAACTGACTACTTGACTGATCTTCCAATTTCACTACATTGAAGTGCGGCTCGTACGTAGCGGTACATGTTGGGGCCAGCAAGCTTTATTGAAGAGGGCCACATACCTCTTGGCCCATCTCCAGTGACGCAAATGCTCGTCACGGAAGTTCCTTGCAGATTGGTACACAACTAGTTTGGTATGCCCACTTATGAAAGTTTTAATGAGTTAGGTTGTTTGAAGAAAAGCACATGGCAGTGGCACCTATGATGTGACCGACATTCACGTCAAAGATGTACAATGAATCTGGCACTAGCCTGCTTTCAGCTATTCAGTCATGCAAGTCTGGCGGAACCCGTTTTGTTGAAGAAAACCACATGAAAACTGTCTTCTTTTCCGTTACACTGATTCCCGTTATATACTTTCATTGAATTGTGGCGCACACCCAGCCTCGGCAACGCATTTAAAGTGCGGTTACATTGATTTTACGAAAGGTCCACATGTAATCAGCGAAATATAGCCAGTAAAACAGGTTCGCGTCAAATGGGTCAGCTGGGGAGAGCTGCACATGTAATGCCACATACCTAGGGCACAACCTGTTCAGCCTATCGGCTAGTAATGCCGTTTCGCCATAAAAACAGCCCCTCATCATTGATATAGTGAGGGGATAGTGGACGACCCGATGGTACATGTAGGCGAGAAAGTTGACAAAGTCCTCAAACTGCCATAATGATGTCAAACCGTCGCTATCGTTACGACCCCCATATATCCAGCTACTAACTCGACAACCTGGGTCAAATACACTTTCAATCTGCAGTGCTGGAGAATCGACGCACACCTACCTGGACTCATCACATTCATATGCCTGTATAACCTTACTCTTATCACCCTTCGGGGTAGCCGAGTAGCTAAGGCGCTAGTATACACGGCTCGAAATTGCGGGCTAATCCCCGGCTCCGGAGATTTCAGTTTGAATGGAGGCAAGCTGCGAAGGCGCCCGCGTGCATCGTAGCGCACGTTAAAGATCCCCAGTTGGGCAAAATTCTCCGTAGACCTCCACTACGGCGTCCTTGGGACGCAACCCACTCCCCCCAATTGGCTGTAAAACTATCGTTACATTACCGCGTCTGTTCCTAGAAAATTCTTTTCCGGAACTTGTTAAAAAGACGCCTATTTTTTGCCACAGCGATCGGCGCATGTGGCTAACAATTATCTTACGTACCAGTGAGAGCAGACAGAATAGTCAAATTGTCAAGGTTGCACGAATGCCTTTCTTTTTTGTATAACTGACTACTTGACTGATCTTCCAATTTCACTACATTGAAGTGCGGCTCGTACGTAGCGGTACATGTTGGGGCCAGCAAGCTTTATTGAAGAGGGCCACATACCTCTTGGGCCATCTCCAGTGACGCAAATGCTCGTCACGGAAGTTCCTTGCAGATTTGTACACAACTAGTTTGGTGTGCCCACTTATGAAAGCTTTAGTGAGTTAGGTTGTTTGAAGAAAAGCGCATGGCAGTGGCACCTCTGATGTGACCGACATTCACGTCAAAGATGTACATTGAATCTCGCACTAGCCTGCTTTCAGCTATTCAGTCATGCAAGTCTGGCGGAACCCGTTTTGTTGAAGAAAACCACATGAAAACTGTCTTCTTTTCCGTTACACTGATTCCCGTTATATACTTTCATTGAATTGTGGCGCACACCCAGCCTCGGCAACGCATTTAAAGTGCGGTTACATTGATTTTACGAAAGGTCCACATGTAATCAGAGAAATATAGCCAGTAAAACAGGTTCGCGTCAAATGGGTCAGCTAAGGAGAGCTGCACATGTAATGCCACATACCTAGGACACAACTTGTTCAGCCTATCGGCTAGTAATGCCGTTTCGCCATAAAAACAGCTCCTCATCATTGATATAGTGAGGGGATAGTGGACGACCCGATGTTACATGTAGGCGAGAAAGTTGACAAAGTCCTCAAACTGCCATAATGATGTCAAACCGTCGCTATCATTACGACCCCTATACATCCAGCTACTAGCTCGACAACCTGGGTCAAATACACTTTCAACTTGCAGTGCTTGAGAATCGATGCACACCTACCTGGACTCATCACATTCATATGCCTGTATAACCTTACTCTATCACCCTTCGGGGTAGCCGAGTAGCTAAGGCGCTAGTATACTCGGCTCGAAATTGCGGGCTAATCCCCGGCTCCGGAGATTTGAGTTTGAATGGAGGCAAGCTGCGAAGGCGCCCGTGTGCATCGTAGCGCACGTTAAAGATCCCCAGTTGGGCAAAATTCTCCGTAGACCTCCACTACGGCGTCCTTGGGACGTAACCCACTCCCCCAATTGGCTATAAAACTATATTTAGTTTACCGCGTCTGTTCCTAGAAAATTCTTTTCCCGAACTTGTTAAAAAGACGCCTATTTTTTGCCACACCGATCGGCCCATGTGTCTAACAATTATCTTACGTACCAGTGAGAGCAGACAGAATAGTCAAATTATCCAGTTTGAACGAATGCCTTTCTTTTTTGTATAACTGACTACTTGACTGATCTTCCAATTTCACTACATTGAAGTGCGGCTCGTACGTAGCGGTACATGTTGGGGCCAGCAAGCTTTATTGAAGAGGGCCACATACCTCTTGGCCCATCTCCAGTGACGCAAATGCTCGTCACGGAAGTTCCTTGCAGATTGGTACACAACTAGTTTGGTATGCCCACTTATGAAAGTTTTAGTGAGTTAGGTTGTTTGAAGAAAAGCACATGGCAGTGGCACCTATGATGTGACCGACATTCACGTCACAGATGTACATTGAATCTGGCACTAGCCTGCTTTCTTCTATTGAGTCATGCAAGTTGGCGGAACCCATTTTGTTGAAGAAAACCACATGAAAACAGTTTTCTTTTCCGTTACACTGATTCCCGTTATATACTTTCATTGAATTGTGGCAAACACCCAGCCTCGGCAACGCATTTAAAGTGCGGTTACATTGATTTTACGAAAGGTCCACATGTAATCAGCGAAATATAGCCAGTAAAACAGGTTCGCGTCAAATGGGTCAGCTGAGGAGAGCTGCACATGTAATGCCACATACCTAGGGCACAACCTGTTCAGCCTATCGGCTAGTAATGCCGTTTCGCCATAAAAACAGCCCCTCATCATTGATATAGTGAGGGGATAGTGGACGACCCGATGGTACATGTAGGCGAGAAAGTTGACAAAGTCCTCAAACTGCCATAATGATGTCAAACCGTCGCTATCATTACGACCCCCATATATCCAGCTACTAACTCGACAACCTGGGTCAATTACACTTTCAACTTGCAGTGCTGCAGAATCGCAGCACACCTACCTGGACTCATCACATTCATATGCCTGTATAACCTTACTCTTATCACCCTTCGGGGTAGCCGAGTAGCTAGGGCGCTAGTATACTCGGCTCGAAATTGCGGGCTAATCCCCGGCTTCGCAGATTTCAGTTTGAGTGGAGGCAAGCTGCGAAGGCGCCCGTGTGCATCGTAGCGCACGTTAAAGATCCCCAGTTGGGCAAAACTTTCCGTAGACCTCCACTACGGCGTCCTTGGGACGTAACCAACTCCCCCCAATTGGCTATAAAACTATCGTTACTTTACCGCGTCTGTTCCTAGAAAATTCTTTTCCCGAACTTGTTAAAAAGACGCCTATTTTTTGCCACAGCGATCGGCCCATGTGGCTAACAATTATCTTACGAACCAGTGAGAGGAGACAGAATAGTCAAATTATCAAGGTTCCACGAATGCCTTTCTTTTTTGTATAACTGACTACTTGACTGATCTTTCAATTTCACTACATTGAAGTGCGGCTCGTACATAGCTGTACTTGTTGGGGCCAGCAAGCTTTATTGAAGAGGGGCACATACCTCTTGGCCCATCTGCACTGACGCAAACGCTCGTCCTTGCAGATTCCTTGCAGATTGGTACACAACTAGTTTCGTATGCCCACTTGTGCAAGTTTTAGTGACTTAGGTTGTTTGAAGAAAAGCACATGGCAGTGGCACCTACGATGTGACCCACATTCACGTCAAAGATGTACATTGAATCTGGCACTAGCCTGCTATAATCTATTCAGTCATGCAAGTCTGACGGAGCCCGTTTTGTTCAAGAAAACCACATGAAAACTGTCTCCTTTTCAGTTACACTGATTCCCGTTATATACTGTCATTGAATTGTGGCACACACGCAGCCTCGGCAACGCATTTAAAGTGCGGTTACATTTTTTTTGTGACAGGTCTACGTGTAGTCAGCGAAATATGACCAGTAAAACAGGTTCGGGTCAAATGGGTCAGCTGAGGAGAGCTGCACATGCAATACCACATACCTAGGACACAACCTGTTCAGCCTATCGGCTAGTAATGCCGTTTCGCCATAAAAACAGCCCCTCATCATTGATATAGTGAGGGGATAGTGGACGACCCGATGGTACATGTAGGCGAGAAAGTTGACAAAGACCTCAAACTGCCATAATGATGTCAAACCGTCGCTATCATTACGACCCCCATATATCCAGCTACAAGCTCGACAACCTGGGTCAAATACACTTTCAACCTGCAGTGCTTGAGAATCGATGCACACCTACCTGGACTCATCACATTCATATGCCTGTATAACCTTACTCTTATCACCCTTCGGGGTAGCCGAGTACCTAAGGCGCTAGTATACTCGGCTCGAAATTGCGGGCTAATCACCGGCTCCGGAGATTTCAGTTTGAATGGAGGCAAGCTGCGAAGGCGCCCGTGTGCATCGTAGCGCACGTTAAAGATCCCCAGTTGGGCAAAATTCTCCGTAGACCTCCACTACGGCGTCCTTGGGACGTAACCCACTCCCCCCAATTGGCTGTAAAACTATCGTTACATTACCGCGTCTGTTCCTAGAAAATTCTTTTCCCGAACTTGTTAAAAAGACGCCTATTTTTTGCCACAGCGATCGGCCCATGTGGCTAACAATTATCTTACGTACCAGTGAGAGCAGACAGAATAGTCAAATTGTCAAGGTTGCACGAATGCCTTTCTTTTTTGTATAACTGACTACTTGACTGATCTTCCAATTTCACTACATTGAAGTGCGGCTCGTACGTAGCGGTACATGTTGGGGCCAGCAAGCTTTATTGAAGAGGGCCACATACCTCTTGGCCCATCTCCAGTGACGCAAATGCTCGTCACGGAAGTTCCTTGCAGATTTGTACACAACTAGTTTGGTGTGCCCACTTATGAAAGCTTTAGTGAGTTAGGTTGTTTGAAGAAAAGCACATGGCAGTGGCACTTCTGATGTGACCGACATTCACGTCAAAGATGTACATTGAATCTCGCACTAGCCTGCTTTCAGCTATTCAGTCATGCAAGTCTGGCGGAACCCGTTTTGTTGAAGAAAACCACATGAAAACTGTCTTCTTTTCCGTTACACTGATTCCCGTTATATACTTTCATTGAATTGTGGCGCACACCCAGCCTCGGCAACGCATTTAAAGTGCGGTTACATTGATTTTACGAAAGGTCCACATGTAATCAGAGAAATATAGCCAGTAAAACAGGTTCGCGTCAAATGGGTCAGCTAAGGAGAGCTGCACATGTAATGCCACATACCTAGGACACAACTTGTTCAGCCTATCGGCTAGTAATGCCGTTTCGCCATAAAAACAGCTCCTCATCATTGATATAGTGAGGGGATAGTGGACGACCCGATGTTACATGTAGGCGAGAAAGTTGACAAAGTCCTCAAACTGCCATAATGATGTCAAACCGTCGCTATCATTACGACCCCCATATATCCAGCTACGAACTCGACAACCTGGGTCAAATACACTTTCAACCTGCAGTGCTGGACAATCGCAGCACACCTACCTGGACTCATCACATTCGTATGCCTGTATAACCTTACTCTTATCACCCTTCGGGGTAGCCGAGTAGCTAAGGCGCTAGTATACTCGGCTCGAAATTGCGGGCTAATCCCCGGCTTCGGAGATTTCAGTTTGAGTGGAGGCAAGCTGCGAAGGCGCCCGTGTGCATCGTAGCGCACGTTAAAGATCCCCAGTTGGGCAAAACTTTCCGTAGACCTCCACTACGGCGTCCTTGGGACGTAACCCACTCCGCCCAATTGGCTATAAAACTATCGTTACTTTACCGCGTCTGTTCCTAGAAAATGATTTTCCCGAACTTGTTAAAAAAACGCCTATTTTTTGCCACAGCGATCGGCCCATGTGGCTAACAATTATCTTACGAACCAGTGAGAGCAGACAGAATAGTCAAATTATCAAGGTTCCACGAATGCCTTTCTTTTTTGTATAACTGACTACTTGACTGATCTTCCAATTTCACTACATTGAAGTGCGGCTCGTACATAGCGGTACATGTTGGGGCCAGCAAGCTTTATTGAAGAGGGGCACATACCTCTTGGCCCATCTCCAGTGACGCAAATGCTCGTCACGGAAGTTCCTTGCAGATTGGTACACAACTAGTTTGGTATGCCCACTTATGAAAGTTTTAGTGAGTTAGGTTGTTTGAAGAAAAGCACATGGCAGTGGCACCTATGATGTGACCGACATTCACGTCAAAGATGTACAATGAATCTGGCACTAGCCTGCTTTCAGCTATTCAGTCATGCAAGTCTGGCGGAACCCGTTTTGTTGAAGAAAACCACATGAAAACTGTCTTCTTTTCCGTTACACTGATTCCCGTTATATACTTTCATTGAATTGTGGCGCACACCCAGCCTCGGCAACGCATTTAAAGTGCGGTTACATTGATTTTACGAAAGGTCCACATGTAATCAGCGAAATATAGCCAGTAAAACAGGTTCGCGTCAAATGGGTCAGCTGAGGAGAGCTGCACATGTAATGCCACATACCTAGGGCACAACCTGTTCAGCCTATCGGCTAGTAATGCCGTTTCGCCATAAAAACAGCCCCTCATCATTGATATAGTGAGGGGATAGTGGACGACCCGATGGTACATGTAGGCGAGAAAGTTGACAAAGTCCTCAAACTGCCATAATGATGTCAAACCGTCGCTATCATTACGACCCCCATATATCCAGCTACTAACTCGACAACCTGGGTCAACTACACTTTCAACCTGCAGTGCTGGAGAATCGCAGCACACCTACCTGGACTCATCACATTCATATGCCTGTATAACCTTACTCTTATCACCCTTCGGGGTAGCCGAGTAGCTAAGGCGCTAGTATACTCGGCTCGAAATTGCGGGCTAATCCCCGGCTTCGGAGATTTCAGTTTGAGTGGAGGCAAGCTGCGAAGGCGCCCGTGTGCATCGTAGCGCGCGTTAAAGATCCCCAGTTGGGCAAAACTCTCCGTAGACCTCCACTACGGCGTCCTTGGGACGTAACCCACTCCCCCAATTGGCTATAAAACTATCGTTACTTTACCGCGTCTGTTCCTAGAAAATTCTTTTCCCGAACTTGTTAAAAAGACGCCTATTTTTTGCCACAGCGATCGGCCCATGTGGCTAACAATTATCTTACGAACCAGTGAGAGGAGATAGAATAGTCAAATTATCAAGGTTCCACGAATGCCTTTCTTTTTTGTATAACTGACTACTTGACTGATCTTCCAATTTCACTACATTGAAGTGCGGCTCGTACATAGCTGTACATGTTGGGGCCAGCAAGCTTTATTGAAAAGGGGCACATACCTCTTGGCCCATCTGCACTGACGCAAACGCTCGTCCTTGCAGATTCCTTGCAGATTGGTACACAACTACTTTCGTATGCCCACTTGTGCAAGTTTTGTGACTTAGGTTGTTTGAAGAAAAGCACATGGCAGTGGCACCTACGATGTGACCCACATTCACGTCAAAGATGTACATTGAATCTGGCACTAGCCTTTTTTCATCTATTCAGTCATGCAAGTCTGAAGGAGCCCGTTTTGTTCAAGAAAACCACATGAAAACTGTCTCCTTTTCAGTTACACTGATTCCCGTTATATACTTTCATTGAATTGTGGCACACACGCAGCCTCGGCAACGCATTTAAAGTGCGGTTACATTTTTTTTGTGACAGGTCTACGTGTAGTCAGCGAAATATGACCAGTAAAACAGGTTCGGGTCAAATGGGTCAGCTGAGGAGAGCTGCACATGCAATACCACATACCTAGGACACAACTTGTTCAGCCTATCGGCTAGTAATGCCGTTTCGCCATAAAAACAGCCCCTCATCATTGATATAGTGAGGGGATAGTGGACGACCCGATGGTACATGTAGGCGAGAAAGTTGACAAAGTCCTCAAACTGCCATAATGATGTCAAACCGTCGCTATCATTACGACCCCCATATATCCAGCTACTAGCTCGACAACCTGGGTCAAATACACTTTCAACCTGCAGTGCTTGAGAATCGATGCACACCTACCTGGACTCATCACATTCATATGCCTGTATAACCTTACTCTAACACCCTTCGGGGTAGCCGAGTACCTAAGGCGCTAGTATACTCGGCTCGAAATTGCGGGCTAATCCCCGGCTCCGGAGATTTCAGTTTGAATGGAGGCAAGCTGCGAAGGCGCCCGTGTGCATCGTAGCGCACGTTAAAGATCCCCAGTTGGGCAAAACTCTCCGTAGACCTCCACTACGGCGTCCTTGGGACGTAACCCACTCCCCCCAATTGGCTATAAAACTATCGTTACTTTACCGCGTCTGTTCCTAGAAAATTCTTTTCCCGAACTTGTTAAAAAGAGGCCTATTTTTTGCCACAGCGATCGGCCCATGTGGCTAACAATTATCTTACGTACCAGTGAGAGCAGACAAAATAGTCAAATTGTCAAGGTTGCACGAATGCCTTTCTTTTTTGTATAACTGACTACTTGACTGATCTTCCAATTTCACTACATTGAAGTGCGGCTCGCTCATAACCGTACATGTTGGGGCCAGCAAGCTTTATTGAAGAGCGCCACATACCTCTTGGCCCATCTCCAGTGACGCAAATGCTCGTCACGGAAGTTCCTTGCAGATTGGTACACAACTAGTTTGGTATGCCCACTTATGAAAGTTTTAGTGAGTTAGGTTGTTTGAAGAAAAGCACATGGCAGTGGCACCTATGATGTGACCGACATTCACGTCAAAGATGTACAATGAATCTGGCACTAGCCTGCTTTCATCTATTCAGTCATGCAAGTCTGACGGAGCCCGTTTTGATCAAGAAAACCACATGAAAACTGTCTCCTTTTCAGTTACACTGATTCCCGTTATATACTTTCATTGAATTGTGGCACACACGCAGTCTCGGCAACGCATTTAAAGTGCGGTTACATTTTTTTTGTGACAGGTCTACGTGTAATCAGCGAAATATGACCAGTAAAACAGGTTCGGGTCAAATGGGTCAGCTGAGGAGAGCTGCACATGCAATACCACATACCTAGGACACAACCTGTTCAGCCTATCGGCTAGTAATGCCGTTTCGCCATAAAAACAGCCCCTCATCATTGATACAGTGAGGGGATAGTGGACGACCCGATGGTACATGTAGGCGAGAAAGTTGACAAAGTCCTCAAACTGCCATAATGATGTCAAACCGTCGCTATCATTACGACCCCCATATATCCAGCTACTAGCTCGACAACCTGGGTCAAATACACTTTCAACCTGCAGTGCTTGAGAATCGATGCACACCTACCTGGACTCATCACATTCATATGCCTGTATAACCTTACTCTATCACCCTTCGGGGTAGCCGAGTACCTAAGGCGCTAGTATACTCGGCTCGAAATTGCGGGCTAATCCCCGGCTCCGGAGATTTGAGTTTGAATGGAGGCAAGCTGCGAAGGCGCCCGTGTGCATCGTAGCGCACGTTAAAGATCCCCAGTTGGGCAAAATTCTCCGTAGACCTCCACTACGGCGTCCTTGGGACGTAACCCACTCCCCCCAATTGGCTGTAAAAATATCGTTACATTACCGCGTCTGTTCCTAGAAAATTCTTTTTCCGAACTTGTTAAAAAGACGCCTATTTTTGGCCACAGCGATCGGCCCATGTGGCTAACAATTATCTTACGTACCAGTGAGAGCAGACAGAATAGTCAAATTGTCAAGGTTGCACGAAGGCCTTTCTTTTTTGTAAAACTGACTACTTGACTGATCTTCCAATTTCACTACATTGAAGTGCGGCTCGCTCATAGCCGTACATGTTGGGGCCAGCAAGCTTTATTGAAGAGGGCCACATACCTCTTGGCCCATCTCCAGTGACGCAAATGCTCGTCACGGAAGTTCCTTGCAGATTGGTACACAACTAGTTTGGTATGCCCACTTATGAAAGTTTTAGTGAGTTAGGTTGTTTGAAGAAAAGCACATGGCAGTGGCACCTATGATGTGACCGACATTCACGTCAAAGATGTACATTGTATCTGGCACTAGCCTGCTTTCATCTATTGAGTCATGCAAGTTGGCGGAACCCATTTTGTTGAAGAAAACCACATGAAAACTGTCTTCTTTTCCGTTACACTGATTCCCGTTATATACTTTCATTGAATTGTGGCAAACACCCAGCCTCGGCAACGCATTTAAAGTGCGGTTACATTGATTTTACGAAAGGTCCACATGTAATCAGAGAAATATAGCCAGTAAAACAGGTTCGCGTCAAATGGGTCAGCTGAGGAGAGCTGCACATGCAATGTAACATACCTAGGGCACAACCTGTTCCTCCTATCGGCTAGTAATGCCGTTTCGCCATGAAAACAGCTCTTCATCATTGATATAGTGAGGGGATAGTGGACGACCCGATGTTACATGTAGGCGAGAAAGTTGACAAAGTCCTCAAACTGCCATAATGATGTCAAACCGTCGCTATCATTACGACCCCTCTATATCCAGCTACTAGCTCGACAACCTGGGTCAAATACACTTTCAACTTGCAGTGCTTGAGAATCGATGCACACCTACCTGGACTCATCACATTCATATGGCTGTATAACCTTACTCTATCACCCTTCGGGGTAGCCGAGTACCTAAGGCGCTAGTATAGTCGGCTGGAAATTGCGAGCTAATCCCCGGCTCCGGAGATTTCAGTTTGAATGGAGGCAAGCTGCGAAGGCGCCCGTGTGCATCCTAGCGCACGTTAAAGATCCCCAGTTGGGCAAAATTCTCCGTAGACCTCCACTACGGCGTCCTTGGGACGTAACCCACTCCCCCCAATTGGCTATAAAACTATCGGTACATTACCGCGTCTGTTCCTAGAAAATTCTTTTCCCGAACTTGTTAAAAAGAGGCCTATTTTTTGCCACACCGATCGGCCCATGTGGCTAACAATTATCTTGCGTACCAGTGAGAGCAGACAGAATAGTCAAATTGTCAAGGTTGCACGAATGCCTTTCTTTTTTGTATAACTGACTACTTGACTGATCTTCCAATTTCACTACATTGAAGTGCGGCTCTTACGTAGCGGTACATGTTGGGGCCAGCAAGCTTTATTGAAGAGGGCCACATACCTCTTGGCCCATCTCCAGTGACGCAAATGCTCGTCACGGAAGTTCCTTGCAGATTGGTACACAACTAGTTTGGTATGCCCACTTATGCAAGTTTTAGTGAGTTAGGTTGTTTGAAGAGAAGCACATGGCAGTGGCACCTATGATGTGACCGACATTCACGTCAGAGATGTACATTGAATCTCGCACTAGCCTGCTTTCAGCTATTCAGTCATGCAAGTCTGGCGGAACCCGTTTTGTTGAAGAAAACCACATGAAACTGTCTCCTTTTCAGTTACACTGATTCCCGTTATATACTTTCATTGAAATGTGGCGCACACCCAGCCTCGGCAACGCATTTAAAGCGCGGTTACATTGATTTTACGAAGGGTCCACATGTAATCAGCGAAATATAGCTAGTAAAACAGGTTCGCGTCATATGGGTCAGCTGAGGAGAGCTGCACATGTAATGCCACATACCTAGGACACAACCTGTTCAGCCTATCGGCTAGTTATGCCGTGTCGCCATACAGACAGTCCCTTATCATTGATATAGTGAGGGTAGAGTGGACGAGCCGATGGTACATGTAGGCGAGAAAGTTGACAAAGTCCTCAAACTGCCATAATGATGTCAAACCGTCGCTATCATTACGACCCCCATATATCCAGCTACTAGCTCGACAACCTGGGTCAAATACACTTTCAACCTGCAGTGCTGGAGAATCGCGGAACACCTACCTGGACTCATCACATTCATATGCCTGTATAACCTTAGTCTATCACCCTTCGGGGTAGCCGAGTAGCTAAGGCGCTAGTATACTCGGCTCAAAATTGCGGGCTAATCCCCGGCTCCGGAGATTTCAGTTTGAATGGAGGCAAGCTGCGAAGGCGCCCGTGTGCATCCTAGCGCACGTTAAAGATCCCCAGTTGGGCAAAATTCTCCGTAGACCTCCACTACGGCGTCCTTGGGACGTAACCCACTCCCCCCAATTGGCTATAAAACTATCGTTACTTTACCGCGTCTGTTCCTAGAAAATTCTTTTCCCGAACTTGTTAAAAAGACGCCTATTTTTTGCCACAGCGATCGGCCCATGTGGCTAACAATTATCTTACGTATCAGTGAGAGCAGACAGAATAGTCAAATTATCAAGGTTGCACGAATGCCTTTCTTTTTTGTATAACTGACTACTTGACTGATCTTCCAATTTCACTACATTGAAGTGCGGCTCATTCATAGCGGTACATGTAGGGCCAGCAAGCTTTATTGAAGAGGGCCACATACCTCTTGGCCCATCTCCAGTGACGCAAATGCTCGTCACGGAAGTTCCTTGCAGATTGGTACACAACTAGTTTGGTATGCCCACCTATGCAAGTTTTAGTGAGTTAGGTTGTTTGCAGAAAAGCACATGGCAGTGGCACCTATGATGTGACCGACATTCACGTCAAAGATGTACATTGAATCTCGCACTAGCCTGCTTTCAGCTATTCAGTCATGCAAGTCTGGCGGAACCCGTTTTGTTGAAGAAAACCACATGAAAACTGTCTCCGTTTCAGTTACACTGATTCCCGTTATATACTTTCATTGAATTGTGGCAAACACCCAGCCTCGGCAACGCATTTAAAGTGCGGTTACATTGATTTTACGAAAGGTCCACATGTAATCAGCGAAATATAGCCAGTAAAACAGGTTCGCGTCAAATGGGTCAGCTGAGGAGAGCTGTACATGTAATGCCACATACCTAGGACACAACCTGTTCAGCCTATCGGCTAGTAATGCCGTTTCGCCACAAAAACAGCCCCTCATCATTGATATAGTGAGGGGATAGTGGACGACGCGATGGTACATGTAGGCGAGAAAGTTGACAAAGTCCTCAAACTGCCATAATGATGTCAAACCGTCGCTATCATTACGACCCCCAGATATCCAGCTACTAGCTCGACAACCTGGGTCAAATACACTTTCAACCTGCAGTGCTGGAGAATCGCAGCACACCTACCTGGACTCATCACATTCATATGCCTGTATAACCTTACTCTTATCACCCTTCGGGGTAGCCGAGTAGCTAAGGCGCTAGTATACTCGGCTCGAAATTGCGGGCTAATCCCCGGCTCCGGAGATTTCAGTTTGAATGGAGGCAAGCTGCGAAGGCGCCCGTGTGCATCGTAGCGCACGTTAAAGATCCCCAGTTGGGCAAAATTCTCCGTAGACCTCCACTACGGCGTCCTTGGGACGTAACCCACTCCCCCCAATTGGCTGTAAAACTATCGTTACATTACCGCGTCTGTTCCTCGAAAATTCTTTTCCCGAACTTGTTAAAAGGACGCCTATTTTTTGCCACAGCGATCGGCCCATGTGGCTAACAATTATCTTACGTACCAGCGAGAGCAGACAGAATAGTCAAATTGTCAAGGTTGCACGAATGCCTTTCTTTTTTGTATAACTGACTACTTGACTGATCTTCCAATTTCACTACATTGAAGTGCGGCTCGTACGTAGCGGTACATGTTGGGGCCAGCAAGCTTTATTGAAGAGGGCCACATACCTCTTGGCCCATCTCCAGTGACGCAAATGCTCGTCACGGAAGTTCCTTGCAGATTGGTACACAACTAGTTTGGTATGCCCACTTATGAAAGTTTTAGTGAGTTAGGTTGTTTGAAGAAAAGCACATGGCAGTGGCACCTATGATGTGACCGACATTCACGTCAAAGATGTACATTGAATCTCACACTAGCCTGCTTTCAGCTATTCAGTCATGCAAATCTGGCGGAACCCGTTTTATTGAAGAAAACCACATGAAAACTGTCTCCGTTTCAGTTACACTGATTCCCGTTATATACTTTCATTGAATTGTGGCAAACACCCAGCCTCGGCAACGCATTTAAAGTGCGGTTACATTGATTTTACGAAAGGTCCACATGTAATCAGCGAAATATAGCCAGTAAAACAGGTTCGCGTCAAATGGGTCAGCTGAGGAGAGCTGTACATGTAATGCCACATACCTAGGACACAACCTGTTCAGCCTATCGGCTAGTAATGCCGTTTCGCCACAAAAACAGCCCGTCATCATTGATATAGTGAGGGGATAGTGGACGACGCGATGGTACATGTAGGCGAGAAAGTTGACAAAGTCCTCAAACTGCCATAATGATGTCAAACCGTCGCTATCATTACGACCCCTAGATATCCAGCTACTAGCTCGACAACCTGGGTCAAATACACTTTCAACCTGCAGTGCTGGAGAATCGCAGCACACCTACCTGGACTCATCACATTCATATGCCTGTATAACCTTACTCTTATCACCCTTCGGGGTAGCCGAGTAGCTAAGGCGCTAGTATACTCGGCTCGAAATTGCGGGCTAATCCCCGGCTCCGGAGATTTCAGTTTGAATGGAGGCAAGCTGCGAAGGCGCCCGTGTGCATCGTAGCGCACGTTAAAGATCCCCAGTTGGGCAGAATTCTCCGTAGACCTCCACTACGGCGTCCTTGGGACGTAACCCACTCCCCCCAATTGGCTGTAAAACTATCGTTACATTACCGCGTCTGCTCCTAGAAAATTCTTTTCCCGAACTTGTTAAAAGGACGCCTATTTTTTGCCACAGCGATCGGCCCATGTGGCTAACAATTATCTTACGTACCAGCGAGAGCAGACAGAATAGTCAAATTGTCAAGGTTGCACGAATGCCTTTCTTTTTTGTATAACTGACTACTTGACTGATCTTCCAATTTCACTACATTGAAGTGCGGCTCGTACGTAGCGGTACATGTTGGGGCCAGCAAGCTTTATTGAAGAGGGCCACATACCTCTTGGCCCATCTCCAGTGACGCAAATGCTCGTCACGGAAGTTCCTTGCAGATTGGTACACAACTAGTTTGGTGTGCCCACTTATGAAAGTTTTAGTGAGTTAGGTTATTTGAAGAAAAGCGCATGGCAGTGGCACCTATGATGTGACCGACATTCACGTCAAAGATGTACATTGAATCTCGCACTAGCCTGCTTTCAGCTATTCAGTCATGCAAGTCTGGCGGAACACGTTTTGTTGAAGAAAACCACATCAAAACTGTCTTCTTTTCCGTTACACTGATTCCCGTTATATACTTTCATTGAATTGTGGCGCACACCCAGCCTCGGCAACGCATGTAAAGTGCGGTTACATTGATTTTACGAAAGGTCCACATGTAATCAGCGAAATATAGCCAGTAAAACAGGTTCGCGTCAAATGGGTCAGCTGAGGAGAGCTGCACATGTAATGCCACATACCTAGGACACAACTTGTTCAGCCTATCGACTAGTAATGCCGTTTCGCCATAAAAACAGCTCCTCATCATTGATATAGTGAGGGGATAGTGGACGACCCGATGGTACATGTAGGCGGGAAAGTTGACAAAGACCTCAAACTGCCATAATGATGTCAAACCGTCACTATCATTACGACCCCCATATATCCAGCTACTAGCTCGAGAACCCGGGTCAAATACACTTTCAACCTGCAGTGCTGGAGAATCGCAGCACACCTACCTGGACTCATCACATTCATATGCCTGTATAACCTTACTCTTATCACCCTTCGGGGTAGCCGAGTAGCTAAGGCGCTAGTATACTCGGCTCGAAATTGCGGGCTAATCCCCGGCTCCGGAGATTTGAGTTTGAATGGAGGCAACCTGCGGAGGCGCCCGTTTGCATCGTAGCGCACGTTAAAGATCCCCAGTTGGGCAAAATTCTCCGTAGACCTCCACTACGGCGTCCTTGGGACGTAACCCACTCCCCCAATTGGCTATAAAACTATCTTTAGTTTACCGCGTCTGTTCCTAGAAAATTCTTTTCCCGAACTTGTTAAAAAGACGCCTATTTTTGCCACAGCGATCGGCCCATGTGGCTAACAATTATCTTACGTACCAGTGAGAGCAGACAGAATAGTCAAATTATCAAGTTTGAACGAATGCCTTTCTTTTTTGTATAACTGACTACTTGACTGATCTTCCAATTTCACTACATTGAAGTGCGGCTCGTACGTAGCGGTACATGTTGGGCCCAGCAAGCTTTATTGAAGAAGGCCACATACCTCTTGGCCCATCTCCAGTGACGCAAATGCTCGTCACGGAAGTTCCTTGCAGATTGGTACACAACTAGTTTGGTATGCCCACTTATGAAAGTTTTAGTGAGTTAGGTTGTTTGAAGAAAAGCACATGGCAGTGGCACCTATGATGTGACCGACATTCACGTCAAAGATGTACATTGAATCTGGCACTAGCCTGCTTTCATCTATTGAGTCATGCAAGTTGGCGGAACCCATTTTGTTGAAGAAAACCACATGAAAACTGTCTTCTTTTCCGTTACACTGATTCCCGTTATATACTTTCATTGAATTGTGGCAAACACCCAGCCTCGGCAACGCATTTAAAGTGCGGTTACATTGATTTTACGAAAGGTCCACATGTAATCAGAGAATTATAGCCAGTAAAACAGGTTCGCGTCAAATGGGTCAGCTGAGGAGAGCTGCACATGTAATGCCACATACCTAGGACACAACTTGTTCAGCCTATCGGCTAGTAATGCCGTTTCGCCATAAAAACAGCTCCTCATCATTGATATAGTGAGGGGATAGTGGACGACCCGATGGTACATGTAGGCGAGAAAGTTGACAAAGACCTCAAACTGCCATAATGATGTCAAACCGTCGCTATCATTACGACCCCCATATATCCAGCTACTAGCTCGACAACCTGGGTCAAATACACTTTCAACCTGCAGTGCTGGAGAATCGCAGCACACCTACCTGGACTCATCACATTCATATGCCTGTATAACCTTACTCTTATCACCCTTCGGGGTAGCCGAGTAGCTAAGGCGCTAGTATACTCGGCTCGAAATTGCGGGCTAATCCCCGGCTCCGGAGATTTGAGTTTGAATGGAGGCAACCTGCGGAGGCGCCCGTTTGCATCGTAGCGCACGTTAAAGATCCCCAGTTGGGCAAAATTCTCCGTAGACCTCCACTACGGCGTCCTTGGGACGTAACCCACTCCCCCAATTGGCTATAAAACTATCTTTAGTTTACCGCGTCTGTTCCTAGAAAATTCTTTTCCCGAACTTGTTAAAAAGACGCCTATTTTTTGCCACAGCGATCGGCCCATGTGGCTAACAATTATCTTACGTACCAGTGAGAGCAGACAGAATAGTCAAATTATCAAGTTTGAACGAATGCCTTTCTTTTTTGTATAACTGACTACTTGACTGATCTTCCAATTTCACTACATTGAAGTGCGGCTCGTACGTAGCGGTACATGTTGGGGCCAGCAAGCTTTATTGAAGAGGGCCACATACCTCTTGGCCCATCTCCAGTGACGCAAATGCTCGTCACGGAAGTTCCTCGCAGATTGGTACACAACTAGTTTGGTATGCCCACTTATGAAAGTTTTAGTGAGTTAGGTTGTTTGAAGAAAAGCACATGGCAGTGGCACCTATGATGTGACCGACATTCACGTCAAAGATGTACATTGAATCTCGCACTAGCCTGCTTTCAGCTATTCAGTCATGCAAGTCTGGCGGAACCCGTTTTGTTGAAGAAAACCACATGAAAACTGTCTCCGTTTCAGTTACACTGATTCCCGTTATATACTTTCATTGAATTGTGGCAAACACCCAGCCTCGGCAACGCATGTAAAGTGCGGTTACATTGATTTTACGAATGGTCCACATGTAATCAGCGAAATATAGCCAGTAAAACAGGTTCGCGTCAAATAGGTCAGCTGAGGAGAGCTCTACATGTAATGCCACATACCTAGGACACAACCTGTTCAGCCTATCGGCTAGTAATGCCGTTTCGCCATAAAGACAGCCCCTCATCATTGATATAGTGAGGGGATAGTGGACGACCCGATGGTACATGTGGGCGAGAAAGTTGACAAAGTCCTCAAACTGCCATAATGATGTCAAACCGTCGCTATCATTACGACCCCTATATATCCAGCTACTAGCTCGACAACCTGGGTCAAATACACTTTCAACTTGCAGTGCTTGAGAATCGATGCACACCTACCCGGACTCATCACATTCATATGCCTGTATAACCTTACTCTATCACCCTTCGGGATAGCCGAGTACCTAAGGCGCTAGTATACTCGGCTCGAAATTGCGGGCTAATCCCCGGCTCCGGAGATTTGAGATTGAATGGAGGCAAGCTGCGAAGGCGCCCGTGTGCATCGTAGCGCACGTTAAAGATCCCCAGTTGGGCAAACTTCTCCGTAGACCTCCACTACGGCGTCCTTGGGACGTAACCCACTCCCCCAATTGGCTATAAAACTATATTTAGTTTACCGCGTCTGTTCCTAGAAAATTCTTTTCCCGAACTTGTTAAAAAGACGCCTATTTTTTTCCACAGCGATCGGCCCATGTGGCTAACAATTATCTTACGAACCAGTGAGAGGAGACAGAATAGTCAAATTGTCAAGGTTGCACGAATGCCTTTCTTTTTTGTATAACTGACTACTTGACTGATCTTCCAATTTCACTACATTGAAGTGCGGCTCGCTCATAACCGTACATGTTGGGGCCAGCAAGCTTTATTGAAGAGCGCCACATACCTCCTGGCCCATCTCCAGTGACGCAAATGCTCGTCACGGAAGTTCCTTGCAGATTGGTACACAACTAGTTTGGTATGCCCACTTATGAAAGTTTTAGTGAGTTAGGTTCTTTGAAGAAAAGCACATGGCAGTGGCACCCATTATGTGACCGACATTCACGTCAAAGATGTAGAATGAATCTGGCACTAGCCTGCTTTCAGCTATTCAGTCATGCAAGTCTGTCGGAACCCGTTTTGTTGAAGAAAACCACATGAAAACTGTCTTCTTTTCCGTTACACTGATTCCCGTTATATACTTTCATTGAATTGTGGCGCACACCCAGCCTGGGCAACGCATTTAAAGTGCGGTTACATTGATTTTACGAAAGGTCCACATGTAATCAGCGAAATATAGCCAGTAAAACAGGTTTGCGTCAAATGGGTCAGCTGAGGAGAGCTGCACATGTAATGCCACATACCTAGGGCACAACCTGTTCAGCCTATCGGCTAGTAATGCCGTTTCGCCATAAAAACAGCCCCTCATCATTGATATAGTGAGGGGATAGTGGACGACCCGATGGTACATGTAGGCGAGAAAGTTGACAAAGTCCTCAAACTGCCATAATGATGTCAAACCGTCGCTATCATTACGACCCCCATATATCCAGCTACTAACTCGACAACCTGGGTCAAATACACTTTCAACCTGCAGTGCTGGAGAATCGCAGCACACCTACCTGGACTCATCACATTCATATACCTGTATAACCTTACTCTTATCACCCTTCGGGGTAGCCGAGTAGCTAAGGCGCTAGTATACTCGGCTCGAAATTGCTGGCTAATCCCCGGCTCCGGAGATTTTAGTTTGAATGGAGGCAAGCTGCGAAGGCGCCCGTGTGCATCGTAGCGCACGTTAAAGATCGCCAGTTGGGCAAAATTCTCCGTAGACCTCCACTACGGCGTCCTTGGGACGTAACCCACTCCCCCCAATTGGCTGTAAAAATATCGTTACATTACCGCGTCTGTTCCTAGAAAATTCTTTTCCCGAACTTGTTAAAAAGACGCCTATTTTTGGCCACAGCGATCGGCCCATGTGGCTAACAATTATCTTACGTACCAGTGAGAGCAGACAGAATAGTCAAATTGTCAAGGTTGCACGAAGGCCTTTCTTTTTTGTAAAACTGACTACTTGACTGATCTTCCAATTTCACTACATTGAAGTGCGGCTCGCTCATAACCGTACATGTTGGGGCCAGCAAGCTTTATTGAAGAGGGCCACATACCTCTTTGGCCCATCTCCAGTGACGCAAATGCTCGTCACGGAAGTTCCTTGCAGATTGGTACACAACTAGTTTGGTATGCCCACTTATGAAAGTTTTAGTGAGTTAGGTTGTTTGAAGAAAAGCACATGGCAGTGGCACCTATGATGTGACCGACATTCACGTCAAAGATGTACATTGAATCTGGTACTAGCCTGCTTTCATCTATTGAGTCATGCAAGTTGGCGGAACCCATTTTGTTGAAGAAAACCACATGAAAACTGTCTTCTTTTCCGTTACACTGATTCCCGTTATATACTTTCATTGAATTGTGGCAAACACCCAGCCTCGGCAACGCATTTAAAGTGCGGTTACATTGATTTTACGAAAGGTCCACATGTAATCAGCGAAATATAGCTAGTAAAACAGGTTCGCGTCATATGGGTCAGCCGAGGAGAGCTGCACATGTAATGCCACATACCTAGGACACAACCTGTTCAGCCTATCGGCTAGTAATGCCGTTTCGCCATGAAAACAGCCCTTCATCATTGATATAGTGAGGGGATAGTGGACGACCAGATGTTACATGTAGGCGAGAAAGTTGACAAAGTCCTCAAACTGCCATAATGATGTCAAACCGTCGCTATCATTACGACCCCTATATATCCAGCTACTAGCTCGACAACCTGGGTCAAATACACTTTCAACTTGCAGTGCTTGAGAATCGATGCACACCTACCTGGACTCATCACATTGATATACCTGTATAACCTTACTCTATCACCCTTCGGGGTAGCCGAGTACCTAAGGCGCTAGTATTCTCGGCTCGAAATTGCGGGCTAAGCCCCGGCTCGGGAGATTTGAGTTTGAATGGAGGCAAGCTGCGAAGGCGCCCGTGCGCATCGTAGCGCACGTTAAAGATCCCCAGTTGGGCAAAATTCTCCGTAGACCTCCACTACGGCGTCCTTGGGACGTAACCCACTCCCCCAATTGGCTATAAAACTATATTTAGTTTACCGCGTCTGTTCCTAGAAAATTCTTTTCCCGAACTTGTTAAAAAGACGCCTATTTTTTGCCACACCGATGGGCCCATGTGGCTAACAATTATCTTACGTACCACTGAGAGCAGACAGAATAGTCAAATTATCAAGTTTGAACGAATGCCTTTCTTTTTTGTATAACTGACTACTTGACTGATCTTCCAATTTCACTACATTGAAGTGCGGCTCGTACGTAGCGGTACATGTTGGGGCCAGCAAGCTTTATTGAAGAGGGCCACATACCTCGTGGCCCATCTCCAGTGACGCAAATGCTCGTCACGGAAGTTCCTTGCAGATTGGTACACAACTAGTTTGGTATGCCCACTTATGCAAGTTTTAGTGAGTTAGGTTGTTTGAAGAAAAGCACATGGCAGTGGCACCTATGATGTGACCGACATTCACGTCAAAGATGTACATTGAATCTCGCACTAGCCTGCTTTCAGCTATTCAGTCATGCAAGTCTGGCGGAACCCGTTTTGTTGAAGAAAACCACATGAAAACTGTCTCCTTTTCAGTTACACTGATTCCCGTTATATACTTTCATTGAAATGTGGCGCACACCCAGCCTCGGCAACGCATGTAAAGTGCGGTTACATTGATTTTACGAAAGGTCCACATGTAATCAGCGAAATATAGCCAGTAAAACAGGTTCGCGTCAAATGGGTCAGCTGAGGAGAGCTGCACATGTAATGCCACATACCTAGGACACAACTTGTTCAGCCTATCGGCTAGTAATGCCGTTTCGCCATAAAAACAGCTCCTCATCATTGATATAGTGAGGGGATAGTGGACGACCCGATGGTACATGTAGGCGAGAAAGTTGACAAAGACCTCAAACTGCCATAATGATGTCAAACCGTCGCTATCATTACGACCCCCATATATCCAGCTACTAGCTCGACAACCTGGGTCAAATACACTTTCAACCTGCAGTGCTGGGGAATCGCAGCACACCTACCTGGACTCATCACATTCATATGCCTGTATAACCTTACTCTTATCACCCATCGGGGTAGCCGAGTAGCTAAGGCGCTAGTATACTCGGCTCGAAATTGCGGGCCAATCCCCGGCTCCGGAGATTTGAGTTTGAATGGAGGCAACCTGCGAAGGCGCCCGTTTGCATCGTAGCGCACGTTAAAGATCCCCAGTTGGGCAAAATTCTCCGTAGACCTCCACTACGGCGTCCTTGGGACGTAACCCACTCCCCCAATTGGCTATAAAACGATCTTTAGTTTACCGCGTCTGTTCCTAGAAAATTCTTTTCCCAAACTTGTTAAAAAGACGTCTATTTTTCGCCACACCGATCGGCCCATGTGGCTAACAATTATCTTACGTACCAGTGAGAGCAGACAGAATAGTCAAATTATCAAGTTTGAACGAATGCCTTTCTTTTTTGTATAACTGACTACTTGACTGATCTTCCAATTTCACTACATTGAAGTGCGGCTCGTACGTAGCGGTACATGTTGGGGCCAGCAAGCTTTATTGAAGAGGGCCACATACCTCTTGGCCCATCTCCAGTGACGCAAATGCTCGTCACGGAAGTTCCTTACAGATTTGTACACAACTAGTTTGGTGTGCCCACTTATGAAAGTTTTAGTGAGTTAGGTTGTTTGAAGAAAAGCGCATGGCAGTGGCACCTATGATGTGACCGACATTCACGTCAAAGATGTACATTGAATCTCGCACTAGCCTGCTTTCAGCTATTCAGTCATGCAAGTCTGGCGGAACCCGTTTTGTTGAAGAAAACCACATGAAAACTGTCTTCTTTTCCGTTACACTGATTCCCGTTATATACTTTCATTGAATTGTGGCGCACACCCAGCCTCGGCAACGCATGTAAAGTGCGGTTACATTGATTTTACGAAAGGTCCACATGTAATCAGCGAAATATAGCCAGTAAAACAGGTTCGCGTCAAATGGGTCAGCTGAGGAGAGCTGCACATGTAATGCCACATACCTAGGACACAACTTGTTCAGCCTATCGGCTAGTAATGCCGTTTCGCCATAAAAAAAGCTCCTCATCATTGATATAGTGAGGGGATAGTGGACGACCCGATGGTACATGTAGGCGAGAAAATTGACAAAGACCTCAAACTGCCATAATTATGTCAAACCGTCGCTATCATTACGACCCCCATATATCCAGCTACTAGCTCGACAACCTGGGTCAAATACACTTTCAACCTGCAGTGCTGGAGAATCGCAGCACACTTACCTGGACTCATCACATTCATATGCCTGTATAACCTTACTCTTATCACCCTTCGGGGTAGCCGAGTAGCTAAGGCGCTAGTATACTCGGCTCGAAATTGCGGGCTAATCCCCGGCTCCGGAGATTTGAGTTTGAATGGAGGCAACCTGCGAAGGCGCCCGTTTGCATCGTAGCGCACGTTAAAGATCCCCAGTTGGGCAAAATTCTCCGTAGACCTCCACTACGGCGTCCTTGGGACGTAACCGACTCCCCCCAATTGGCTGTAAACCTATCGTTACATTACCGCGTCTGTTCCTAGAAAATTCTTTTCCCGAACTTGTTAAAAAGACGCCTATTTTTTGCCACAGCGATCGGCCCATGTGGCTAACAATTATCTTACGTATCAGTGAGAGCAGACAGAATAGTCAAATTATCAAGGTTGCACGAATGCCTTTCTTTTTTGTATAACTGACTACTTGACTGATCTTCCAATTTCGCTACATTGAAGTGCGGCTCGTTCATAGCGGTACATGTTGCGGCCAGCAAGCTTTATTGAAGAGGGCCACATACCTCTTGGCCCATCTCCAGTGACGCAAATGCTCGTCACGGAAGTTCCTTGCAGATTGGTACACAACTAGTTTGGTATGCCCACCTATGCAAGTTTTAGTGAGTTAGGTTGTTTGAAGAAAAGCACATGGCAGTGGCACCTGTGATGTGACCGACATTCACGTCAAAGATGTACATTGAGTCTCGCACTAGCCTGCTTTCAGCTATTCAGTCATGCAAGTATGGCGGAACCCGTTTTGTTGAAGAAAACCACATGAAAACTGTCTCCGTTTCAGTTACACTTATTCCGGTTATATACTTTCATTGAATTGTGGCAAACACCCAGCCTCGGCAACGCATTTAAAGTGCGGTTACATTGATTTTACGAAAGGTCCACATGTAATCAGCGAAATATAGCCAGTAAAACAGGTTCGCGTCAAATGGGTCAGCTTAGGAGAGCTGTACATGTAATGCCACATACCTAGGACACAACCTGTTCAGCCTATCGGCTAGTAATGCCGTTTCGCCATAAAAACATCCCCTCATCATTGATATAGTGAGGGGATAGTGGACGACCCGATGGTACATGTAGGCGAGAAAGTTGACAAAGTCCTCAAACTGCCATAATGATGTCAAACCGTCGCTATCATTACGACCCCCAGATATCCAGCTACTAGCTCGACAACCTGGGTCAAATACACTTTCAACCTGCAGTGCTGGAGAATCGCAGCACACCTACCTGGACTCATCACATTCATATGCCTGTATAACCTTACTCTTATCACCCTTCGGGGTAGCCGAGTAGCTAAGGCGCTAGTATACACGGCTCGAAATTGCGGGCTAATCCCCGGCTCCGGAGATTTCAGTTTGAATGGAGGCAAGCTGCGAAGGCGCCCGTGTGCATCGTAGCGCACGTTAAAGATCCCCAGTTGGGCAAAATTCTCCGTAGACCTCCACTACGGCGTCCTTGGGACGTAACCCACTCCCCCCAATTGGCTGTAAAACTATCGTTACATTACCGCGTCTGTTCCTAGAAAATTCTTTTCCCGAACTTGTTAAAAAGACGCCTATTTTTTGCCACAGCGATCGGCCCATGTGGCTAACAATTATCTTACGTACCAGTGAGAGCAGACAGAATAGTCAAATTATCAAGTTTGAACGAATGCCTTTCTTTTTTGTATAACTGACTACTTGACTGATCTTCCAATTTCACTACATTGAAGTGCGGCTCGTACGTAGCGGTACATGTTGGGGCCAGCAAGCTTTATTGAAGAGGGCCACATACCTCTTGGCCCATCTCCAGTGACGCAAATGCTCGTCACGGAAGTTCCTTGCAGATTTGTACACAACTAGTTTGGTGTGCCCACTTATGAAAGTTTTAGTGAGTTAGGTTGTTTGAAGAAAAGCGCATGGCAGTGGCACCTATGATGTGACCGACATTCACGTCAAAGATGTACATTGAATCTCGCACTAGCCTGCTTTCAGCTATTCAGTCATGCAAGTCTGGCGGAACCCGTTTTGTTGAAGAAAACCACATGAAAACTGTCTTCTTTTCCGTTACACTGATTCCCGTTATATACTTTCATTGAATTGTGGCGCACACCCAGCCTCGGCAACGCATGTAAAGTGCGGTTACATTGATTTTACGAAAGGTCCACATGTAATCAGCGAAATATAGCCAGTAAAACAGGTTCGCGTCAAATGGGTCAGCTGAGGAGAGCTGCACATGTAATGCCACATACCTAGGACACAACTTGTTCAGCCTATCGGCTAGTAATGCCGTTTCGCCATAAAAAAAGCTCCTCATCATTGATATAGTGAGGGGATAGTGGACGACCCGATGGTACATGTAGGCGAGAAAGTTGACAAAGACCTCAAACTGCCATAATTATGTCAAACCGTCGCTATCATTACGACCCCCATATATCCAGCTACTAGCTCGACAACCTGGGTCAAATACACTTTCAACCTGCAGTGCTGGAGAATCGCAGCACACTTACCTGGACTCATCACATTCATATGCCTGTATAACCTTACTCTTATCACCCTTCGGGGTAGCCGAGTAGCTAAGGCGCTAGTATACTCGGCTCGAAATTGCGGGCTAATCCCCGGCTCCGGAGATTTCAGTTTGAATGGAGGCAACCTGCGAAGGCGCCCGTTTGCATCGTAGCGCACGTTAAAGATCCCCAGTTGGGCAAAATTCTCCGTAGACCTCCACTACGGCGTCCTTGGGACGTAACCCACTCCCCCCAATTGGCTGTAAACCTATCGTTACATTACCGCGTCTGTTCCTAGAAAATTCTTTTCCCGAACTTGTTAAAAAGACGCCTATTTTTTGCCACAGCGATCGGCCCATGTGGCTAACAATTATCTTACGTATCAGTGAGAGCAGACAGAATAGTCAAATTATCAAGGTTGCACGAATGCCTTTCTTTTTTGTATAACTGACTACTTGACTGATCTTCCAATTTCGCTACATTGAAGTGCGGCTCGTTCATAGCGGTACATGTTGCGGCCAGCAAGCTTTATTGAAGAGGGCCACATACCTCTTGGCCCATCTCCAGTGACGCAAATGCTCGTCACGGAAGTTCCTTGCAGATTGGTACACAACTAGTTTGGTATGCCCACCTATGCAAGTTTTAGTGAGTTAGGTTGTTTGAAGAAAAGCACATGGCAGTGGCACCTGTGATGTGACCGACATTCACGTCAAAGATGTACATTGAATCTCGCACTAGCCTGCTTTCAGCTATTCAGTCATGCAAGTATGGCGGAACCCGTTTTGTTGAAGAAAACCACATGAAAACTGTCTCCGTTTCAGTTACACTTATTCCGGTTATATACTTTCATTGAATTGTGGCAAACACCCAGCCTCGGCAACGCATTTAAAGTGCGGTTACATTGATTTTACGAAAGGTCCACATGTAATCAGCGAAATATAGCCAGTAAAACAGGTTCGCGTCAAATGGGTCAGCTTAGGAGAGCTGTACATGTAATGCCACATACCTAGGACACAACCTGTTCAGCCTATCGGCTAGTAATGCCGTTTCGCCATAAAAACATCCCCTCATCATTGATATAGTGAGGGGATAGTGGACGACCCGATGGTACATGTAGGCGAGAAAGTTGACAAAGTCCTCAAACTGCCATAATGATGTCAAACCGTCGCTATCATTACGACCCCCAGATATCCAGCTACTAGCTCGACAACCTGGGTCAAATACACTTTCAACCTGCAGTGCTGGAGAATCGCAGCACACCTACCTGGACTCATCACATTCATATGCCTGTATAACCTTACTCTTATCACCCTTCGGGGTAGCCGAGTAGCTAAGGCGCTAGTATACACGGCTCGAAATTGCGGGCTAATCCCCGGCTCCGGAGATTTCAGTTTGAATGGAGGCAAGCTGCGAAGGCGCCCGTGTGCATCGTAGCGCACGTTAAAGATCCCCAGTTGGGCAAAATTCTCCGTAGACCTCCACTACGGCGTCCTTGGGACGTAACCCACTCCCCCCAATTGGCTGTAAAACTATCGTTACATTACCGCGTCTGTTCCTAGAAAATTCTTTTCCCGAACTTGTTAAAAAGACGCCTATTTTTTGCCACAGCGATCGGCCCGTGTGGCTAACAATTATCTTACGTACCAGTGAGAGCAGACAGAATAGTCAAATTGTCAAGGTTGCACGAATGCCTTTCTTTTTTGTATAACTGACTACTTGACTGATCTTCCAATTTCACTACATTGAAGTGCGGCTCGTACGTAGCGGTACATGTTGGGGCCAGCAAGCTTTATTGAAGAGGGCCACATACCTCTTGGCCCATCTCCAGTGACGCAAATGCTCGTCACGGAAGTTCCTTGCAGATTTGTACACAACTAGTTTGGTGTGCCCACTTATGAAAGTTTTAGTGAGTTAGGTTGTTTGAAGAAAAGCGCATGGCAGTGGCACCTATGATGTGACCGACATTCACGTCAAAGATGTACATTGAGTCTCGCACTAGCCTGCTTTCAGCTATTCAGTCATGCAAGTCTGGCGGAACCCGTTTTGTTGAAGAAAACCACATGAAAACTGTCTTCTTTTCCGTTACACTGATTCCCGTTATATACTTTCATTGAAATGTGGCGCACACCCAGCCTCGGCAACGCATTTAAAGTGCGGTTACATTGATTTTACGAAAGGTCCACATGTAATCAGCGAAATATAGCTAGTAAAACAGGTTCGCGTCATATGGGTCAGCTGAGGAGAGCTGCACATGTAATGCCACATACCTAGGACACAACCTGTTCAGCCTATCGGCTAGTAATGCCGTGTCGCCATAAAGACAGTCCCTCATCATTGATATAGTGAGGGGAGAGTGGACGACCCGATGGTAAATGTAGGCGAGAAAGTTGACAAAGTCCTCAAACAGCCATAATGATGTCAAACCGTCGCTATCATTACGACCCCCATATATCCAGCTACTAGCTCGACAACCTGGGTCAAATACACTTTCAACCTGCAGTGCTGGAGAATCGCAGAACACCTACCTGGACTCATCACATTCATATGCCTGTATGACCTTACTCTATCACCCTTCGGGGTAGCCGAGTAGCTAAGGCGCTAGTATACTCGGCTCGAAATTGCGAGCTAATCCCCGGCTCCGGAGATTTCAGTTTGAATGGAGGTAAGCTGTGAAGGCGCCCGTGTGCATCCCAGCGCACGTTAAATATCCCCAGTTGGGCAAAATTCTCCGTAGACCTCCACTACGGCGTCCTTTTGACGTAACCCAGTGCCCCCAATTGGCTATAAAACTATCGTTACTTTACCGCGTCTGTTCCTAGAAAATTCTTTTCCCGAACTTGTTAAAAAGACGCCTATTTTTTGCCACAGCGATCGGCCCATGTGGCTAACAATTATTTTACGTATCAGTGAGAGCAGATAGAATAGTCAAATTATCAAGGTTGCACGAATGCCTTTCTTTCTTGTATAACTGACTACTTGACTGATCTTCCAATTTCACTACATTGAAGTGCGGCTCGTTCATAGCGGTACATGTTGGGGCCAGCAAGCTTTATCGAAGAGGGCCACATACCTCTTGGCCCATCTCCAGTGACGCAAATGCTCGTCACGGAAGTTCCTTGCAAATTGGTAAACAACTAGTTTGGTATGCCCACCTATGCAAGTTTTAGTGAGTTAGGTTGTTTGAAGAAAAGCGCATGGCAGTGGCACCTATGATGTGACCGACATTCGCGTCAAAGATGTACATTGAATCTCGCACTAGCCTGCTTTCAGCTATTCAGTCATGCAAGTCTGGCGGAACCCGTTTTGTTGAAGAAAACCACAAGAAAACTGTCTCCGTTTCAGTTACACTGATTCCCGTTATATACTTTCATTGAATTGTGGCAAACACCCAGCCTCGGCAACGCATGTAAAGTGCGGTTACATTGATTTTACGAATGGTCCACATGTAATCAGCGAAATATAGCCAATAAAACAGGTTTCCGTCAAATGGGTCAGCTGAGGAGAGCTCTACATGTAATGCCACATACCTAGGACACAACCTGTTCAGCCTATCGGCTAGTAATGCCGTTTCGCCATAAAGACAGCCCCTCATCATTGATATAGTGAGGGGATAGTGGACGACCCGATGGTACATGTGGGCGAGAAAGTTGACAAAGTCCTCAAACTGCCATAATGATGTCAAACCGTCGCTATCATTACGACCCCCATATATCCAGCTACTAGCTCGACAACCTGGGTCAAATACACTTTCAACCTGCAGTGCTGGAGAATCGCAGCACACCTACCTGGACTCATCACATTCATATGCCTGTATAACCTTACTCTATCACCCTTCGGTGTAGCCGAGTACCTAAGGAGCTAGTATACTCGGCTCGAAATTGCGGGCTAATCCCCGGCTCCGGAGATTTGAGTTTGAATGGAGGCAAGCTGCGAAGGCGCCCGTGTGCATCGTAGCGCACGTTAAAGATCCCCAGTTGGGCAAAATTCTCCGCAGACCTCCACTATGGCGTCCTTGGGACGTAACCCACTCCCCCAATTGGCTATAAAACTATATTTAGTTTACCGCGTCTGTTCCTAGAAAATTCTTTTCCCGAACTTGTTAAAAAGACGCCTATTTTTTGCCACACCGATCGGCCCATGTGGCTAACAATTATCTTACGTACCAGTGAGAGCAGACAGAATAGTCAAATTATCAAGTTTCAACGAATGCCTTTCTTTTTTGTATAACTGACTACTTGACTGATCTTCCAATTTCACTACATTGAAGTGCGGCTCGTACGTAGCGGTACATGTTGGGGCCAGCAAGCTTTATTGAAGAGGGCCACATACCTCTTGGCCCATCTCCAGTGACGCAAATGCTCGTCACGGAAGTTCCTTGCAGATTGGTACACAACTAGTTTGGTATGCCCACTTATGCAAGTTTTAGTGAGTTAGGTTGTTTGAAGAAAAGCACATGGCAGTGGCACCTATGATGTGACCGACATTCACGTCAAAGATGTACATTGAATCTCGCACTAGCCTGCTTTCAGCTATTCAGTCATGCAAGTCTGGCGGAACCCGTTTTGTTGAAGAAAACCACATGAAAACTGTCTCCTTTTCAGTTACACTGATTCCGGTTATATACTTTCATTGAATTGTGGCAAACACCCAGCCTCGGCAACGCATTTAAAGTGCGGTTACATTGATTTTACGAAAGGTCCACATGTAATCAGCGAAATATAGCCAGTAAAACAGGTTCGCGTCAAATGGGTCAGCTGAGGAGAGCTGTACATGTAATGCCAGATACCTAGGACACAACCTGTTCAGCCTATCGGCTAGTAATGCCGTTTCGCCATAAAAACATCCCCTCATCATTGATATAGTGAGGGGATAGTGGACGACCCGATGGTACATGTAGGCGAGAAAGTTGACAAAGTCCTCAAACTGCCATAATGATGTCAAACCGTCGCTATCATTACGACCCCCAGATATCCAGCTACTAGCTCGACAACCTGGGTCAAATACACTTTGAACCTGCAGTGTTGGAGAATCGCAGCACACCTACCTGGACTCATCACATTCATATGCCTGTATAACCTTACTCTTATCACCCTTCGGGGTAGCCGAGTAGCTAAGGCGCTATTATACACGGCTCGAAATTGCGGGCTAATCCCCGGCTCCGGAGATTTCAGTTTGAATGGAGGAAAGCTGCGAAGGCGCCCGTGTGCATCGTAGCGCACGTTAAAGATCCCCAGTTGGGCAAATTCTCCGTAGACCTCCACTACGGCGTCCTTGGGACGTAACCCACTCCCCCCAATTGGCTGTAAAACTATCGTTACATTACCGCGTCTGTTCCTAGAAAATTCTTTTCCCGAACTTGTTAAAAAGACGCCTATTTTTTGCCACAGCGATCGGCCCATGTGGCTAACAATTATCTTACGTACCAGTGAGAGCAGACAGAATAGTCAAATTGTCAAGGTTGCACGAATGCCTTTCTTTTTTGTATAACCGACTACTTGACTGATCTTCCAATTTCACTACATTGAAGTGCGGCTCGTACGTAGCGGTACATGTTGGGGCCAGCAAGCTTTATTGAAGAGGGCCACATACCTCTTGGCCCATCTCCAGTGACGCAAATGCTCGCCACGGAAGTTCCTAGCAGATTTGTACACAACTAGTTTGGTGTGCCCACTTATGAAAGTTTTAGTGATTTAGGTTGTTTGAAGAAAAGCGCATGGCAGTGGCACCTATGATGTGACCGACATTCGCGTCAAAGATGTACATTGAATCTCGCACTAGCCTGCTTTCAGCTATTCAGTCATGCAAGTCTGGCGGAACCCGTTTTGTTGAAGAAAACCACATGAAAACTGTCTCCGTTTCAGTTACACTGATTCCCGTTATATACTTTCATTGAATTGTGGCAAACACCCAGCCTCGGCAACGCATGTAAAGTGCGGTTACATTGATTTTACGAATGGTCCACATGTAATCAGCGAAATATAGCCAATAAAACAGGTTTCCGTCAAATGGGTCAGCTGAGGAGAGCTCTACATGTAATGCCACATACCTAGGACACAACCTGTTCAGCCTATCGGCTAGTAATGCCGTTTCGCCATAAAGACAGCCCCTCATCATTGATATAGTGAGGGGATAGTGGACGACCCGATGGTACATGTGGGCGAGAAAGTTGACAAAGTCCTCAAACTGCCATAATGATGTCAAACCGTCGCTATCATTACGACCCCCATATATCCAGCTACTAGCTCGACAACCTGGGTCAAATACACTTTCAACCTGCAGTGCTGGAGAATCGCAGCACACCTACCTGGACTCATCACATTCATATGCCTGTATAACCTTACTCTATCACCCTTCGGTGTAGCCGAGTACCTAAGGCGCTAGTATACTCGGCTCGAAATTGCGGGCTAATCCCCGGCTCCGGAGATTTGAGTTTGAATGGAGGCAAGCTGCGAAGGCGCCCGTGTGCATCGTAGCGCACGTTAAAGATCCCCAGTTGGGCAAAATTCTCCGTAGACCTCCACTATGGCGTCCTTGGGACGTAACCCACTCCCCCAATTGGCTATAAAACTATATTTAGTTTACCGCGTCTGTTCCTAGAAAATTCTTTTCCCGAACTGGTTAAAAAGACGCCTATTTTTTGCCACACCGATCGGCCCATGTGGCTAACAATTATCTTACGTACCAGTGAGAGCAGACAGAATAGTCAAATTATCAAGTTTCAACGAATGCCTTTCTTTTTTGTATAACTGACTACTTGACTGATCTTCCAATTTCACTACATTGAAGTGCGGCTCGTACGTAGCGGTACATGTTGGGGCCAGCAAGCTTTATTGAAGAGGGCCACATACCTCTTGGCCCATCTCCAGTGACGCAAATGCTCGTCACGGAAGTTCCTTGCAGATTGGTACACAACTAGTTTGGTATGCCCACTTATGCAAGTTTTAGTGAGTTAGGTTGTTTGAAGAAAAGCACATGGCAGTGGCACCTATGATGTGACCGACATTCACGTCAAAGATGTACATTGAATCTCGCACTAGCCTGCTTTCAGCTATTCAGTCATGCAAGTCTGGCGGAACCCGTTTTGTTGAAGAAAACCACATGAAAACTGTCTCCTTTTCAGTTACACTGATTCCGGTTATATACTTTCATTCAATTGTGGCAAACACCCAGCCTCGGCAACGCATTTAAAGTGCGGTTACATTGATTTTACGAAAGGTCCACATGTAATCAGCGAAATATAGCCAGTAAAACAGGTTCGCGTCAAATGGGTCAGCTGAGGAGAGCTGTACATGTAATGCCACATACCTAGGACACAACCTGTTCAGCCTATCGGCTAGTAATGCCGTTTCGCCATAAAAACATCCCCTCATCATTGATATAGTGAGGGGATAGTGGACGACCCGATGGTACATGTAGGCGAGAAAGTTGACAAAGTCCTCAAACTGCCATAATGATGTCAAACCGTCGCTATCATTACGACCCCCAGATATCCAGCTACTAGCTCGACAACCTGGGTCAAATACACTTTGAACCTGCAGTGTTGGAGAATCGCAGCACACCTACCTGGACTCATCACATTCATATGCCTGTATAACCTTACTCTTATCACCCTTCGGGGTAGCCGAGTAGCTAAGGCGCTAGTATACACGGCTCGAAATTGCGGGTTAATCCCCGGCTCCGGAGATTTCAGTTTGAATGGAGGCAAGCTGCGAAGGCGCCCGTGTGCATCGTAGCGCACGTTAAAGATCCCCAGTTGGGCAAAATTCTCCGTAGACCTCCACTACGGCGTCCTTGGGACGTAACCCACTCCCCCAATTGGCTATAATACTATATTTAGTTTACCGCGTCTGTTCCTAGAAAATTCTTTTCCCGAACTTGTTAAATAGATGCCTATTTTTTGCCACACCGATCGGCCCATGTGGTTAACAATTATCTTACGTACCAGTGAGAGCAGACAGAATAGTCAAATTATCAAGTTTGAACGAATGCCTTTCTTTTTTGTATAACTGACTACTTGACTGATCTTCCAATTTCACTACATTGAAGTGCGGCTCGTACGTAGCGGTACATGTTGGGGCCAGCAAGCTTTATTGAAGAGGGCCACATACCTCTTGGCCCATCTCCAGTGACGCAAATGCTCGTCACGGAAGTTCCTTGCAGATTGGTACAAAACTAGTTTGGTATGCCCACTTATGCAAGTTTTAGTGAGTTAGGTTGTTTGAAGAAAAGCACATGGCAGTGGCACCTATGATGTGACCGACATTCACGTCACAGATGTACATTGAATCTCGCACTAGCCTGCTTTCAGCTATTCAGTCATGCAAGTCTGGCGGAACCCGTTTTGTTGAAGAAAACCACATGAAAACTGTCTCCTTTTCAGTTACACTGATTCCCGTTATATACTTTCATTGAAATGTGGCGCACACCCAGCCTCGGCAACGTATTTAAAGTGCGCTTACAGTGATTTTACGAAAGGTCCACATGTAATCAGCGAAATATAGCTAGTAAAACAGGTTCGCGTCATATGGGTCAGCTGAGGAGAGCTGCACATGTAATGCCACATACCTAGGACACAACCTGTTCAGCCTATCGGCTGGTAATGCCGTGTCGCCATAAAGACAGTCCCTCATCATTGATATAGTGAGGGGAGAGTGGACGACCCGATGGTACATGTAGGCGAGAAAGTTGACAAAGTCCTCAAACTGCCATAATGATGTCAAACCGTCGCTATCATTACGACCCCCATATATCCAGCTACTAGCTCGACAACCTGGGTCAAATACACTTTCAACCTGCAGTGCTAGAGAATCGCAGAACACCTACCTGGACTCATCACATTCATATGCCTGTATAACCTTACTCTATCACCCTTCGGGGTAGCCGAGTAGCTAAGGCGCTAGTATACTCGGCTCGAAATTGCGGGCTAATCCCCGGCTCCGGAGATTTCAGTTTGAATGGAGGCAAGCTGCGAAGGCGCCCGTGTGCATCGTAGCGCACGTTAAAGATCCACAGTTGGGCAAAATTCTCCGTAGACCTCCACTACGGCGTCCTTGGGACGTAACCCACTCCCCCAATTGGCTATAAAACTATCTTTAGTTTACCGCGTCTGTTCCTAGAAAATTCTTTTCCCGAACTTGTTAAAAAGACGCCTATTTTTTGCCACACCGATCGGCCCATGTGGCTAACAATCATCTTACGTACCAGTGAGAGCAGACAGAATAGTCAAATTATCAAGTTTGAACGAATGCCTTTCTTTTTTGTATAACTGACTACTTGACTGATCTTCCAATTTCACTACATTGAAGTGCGGCTCGTACGTAGCGGTACATGTTGGGGCCAGCAAGCTTTATTGAAGAGGGCCACATACCTCTTGGCCCATCTCCAGTGACGCAAATGCTCGTCACGGAAGTTCCTTGCAGATTGGTACACAACTAGTTTGGTATGCCCACTTATGCAAGTTTTAGTGAGTTAGGTTGTTTGAAGAAAAGCACATGGCAGAGGCACCTATGATGTGACCGACATTCACGTCAAAGATGTACATTGAATCTCGCACTAGCCTGCTTTCAGCTATTCGGTCATGCAAATCTGGCAGAACCCGTTTTGTTGAAGAAAACCACATGAAAACTGTCTCCTTTTCAGTTACACTGATTCCCGTTATATACTTTCATTGAATTGTGGCAAACACCCAGCCTCGGCAACGCATGTAAAGTGCGGTTACATTGATTTTACGAATGGTCCACATGTAATCAGCGAAATATAGCCAATAAAACAGGTTTCCGTCAAATGGGTCAGCTGAGGAGAGCTCTACATGTAATGCCACATACCTAGGACACAACCTGTTCAGCCTATCGGCTAGTAATGCCGTTTCGCCATAAAGACAGCCCCTCATCATTGATATAGTGAGGGGATAGTGGACGACCCGATGGTACATGTGGGCGAGAAAGTTGACAAAGTCCTCAAACTGCCATAATGATGTCAAACCGTCGCTATCATTACGACCCCCATATATCCAGCTACTAGCTCGACAACCTGGGTCAAATACACTTTCAACCTGCAGTGCTGGAGAATCGCAGCACACCTACCTGGACTCATCACATTCATATGCCTGTATAACCTTACTCTATCACCCTTCGGTGTAGCCGAGTACCTAAGGCGCTAGTATACTCGGCTCGAAATTGCGGGCTAATCCCCGGCTCCGGAGATTTGAGTTTGAATGGAGGCAAGCTGCGAAGGCGCCCGTGTGCATCGTAGCGCACGTTAAAGATCCCCAGTTGGGCAAAATTCTCCGTAGACCTCCACTATGGCGTCCTTGGGACGTAACCCACTCCCCCAATTGGCTATAAAACTATATTTAGTTTACCGCGTCTGTTCCTAGAAAATTCTTTTCCCGAACTGGTTAAAAAGACGCCTATTTTTTGCCACACCGATCGGCCCATGTGGCTAACAATTATCTTACGTACCAGTGAGAGCAGACAGAATAGTCAAATTATCAAGTTTCAACGAATGCCTTTCTTTTTTGTATAACTGACTACTTGACTGATCTTCCAATTTCACTACATTGAAGTGCGGCTCGTACGTAGCGGTACATGTTGGGGCCAGCAAGCTTTATTGAAGAGGGCCACATACCTCTTGGCCCATCTCCAGTGACGCAAATGCTCGTCACGGAAGTTCCTTGCAGATTGGTACACAACTAGTTTGGTATGCCCACTTATGCAAGTTTTAGTGAGTTAGGTTGTTTGAAGAAAAGCACATGGCAGTGGCACCTATGATGTGACCGACATTCACGTCAAAGATGTACATTGAATCTCGCACTAGCCTGCTTTCAGCTATTCAGTCATGCAAGTCTGGCGGAACCCGTTTTGTTGAAGAAAACCACATGAAAACTGTCTCCTTTTCAGTTACACTGATTCCGGTTATATACTTTCATTCAATTGTGGCAAACACCCAGCCTCGGCAACGCATTTAAAGTGCGGTTACATTGATTTTACGAAAGGTCCACATGTAATCAGCGAAATATAGCCAGTAAAACAGGTTCGCGTCAAATGGGTCAGCTGAGGAGAGCTGTACATGTAATGCCACATACCTAGGACACAACCTGTTCAGCCTATCGGCTAGTAATGCCGTTTCGCCATAAAAACATCCCCTCATCATTGATATAGTGAGGGGATAGTGGACGACCCGATGGTACATGTAGGCGAGAAAGTTGACAAAGTCCTCAAACTGCCATAATGATGTCAAACCGTCGCTATCATTACGACCCCCAGATATCCAGCTACTAGCTCGACAACCTGGGTCAAATACACTTTGAACCTGCAGTGTTGGAGAATCGCAGCACACCTACCTGGACTCATCACATTCATATGCCTGTATAACCTTACTCTTATCACCCTTCGGGGTAGCCGAGTAGCTAAGGCGCTAGTATACACGGCTCGAAATTGCGGGTTAATCCCCGGCTCCGGAGATTTCAGTTTGAATGGAGGCAAGCTGCGAAGGCGCCCGTGTGCATCGTAGCGCACGTTAAAGATCCCCAGTTGGGCAAAATTCTCCGTAGACCTCCACTACGGCGTCCTTGGGACGTAACCCACTCCCCCAATTGGCTATAATACTATATTTAGTTTACCGCGTCTGTTCCTAGAAAATTCTTTTCCCGAACTTGTTAAATAGATGCCTATTTTTTGCCACACCGATCGGCCCATGTGGTTAACAATTATCTTACGTACCAGTGAGAGCAGACAGAATAGTCAAATTATCAAGTTTGAACGAATGCCTTTCTTTTTTGTATAACTGACTACTTGACTGATCTTCCAATTTCACTACATTGAAGTGCGGCTCGTACGTAGCGGTACATGTTGGGGCCAGCAAGCTTTATTGAAGAGGGCCACATACCTCTTGGCCCATCTCCAGTGACGCAAATGCTCGTCACGGAAGTTCCTTGCAGATTGGTACAAAACTAGTTTGGTATGCCCACTTATGCAAGTTTTAGTGAGTTAGGTTGTTTGAAGAAAAGCACATGGCAGTGGCACCTATGATGTGACCGACATTCACGTCACAGATGTACATTGAATCTCGCACTAGCCTGCTTTCAGCTATTCAGTCATGCAAGTCTGGCGGAACCCGTTTTGTTGAAGAAAACCACATGAAAACTGTCTCCTTTTCAGTTACACTGATTCCCGTTATATACTTTCATTGAAATGTGGCGCACACCCAGCCTCGGCAACGTATTTAAAGTGCGCTTACAGTGATTTTACGAAAGGTCCACATGTAATCAGCGAAATATAGCTAGTAAAACAGGTTCGCGTCATATGGGTCAGCTGAGGAGAGCTGCACATGTAATGCCACATACCTAGGACACAACCTGTTCAGCCTATCGGCTGGTAATGCCGTGTCGCCATAAAGACAGTCCCTCATCATTGATATAGTGAGGGGAGAGTGGACGACCCGATGGTACATGTAGGCGAGAAAGTTGACAAAGTCCTCAAACTGCCATAATGATGTCAAACCGTCGCTATCATTACGACCCCCATATATCCAGCTACTAGCTCGACAACCTGGGTCAAATACACTTTCAACCTGCAGTGCTAGAGAATCGCAGAACACCTACCTGGACTCATCACATTCATATGCCTGTATAACCTTACTCTATCACCCTTCGGGGTAGCCGAGTAGCTAAGGCGCTAGTATACTCGGCTCGAAATTGCGGGCTAATCCCCGGCTCCGGAGATTTCAGTTTGAATGGAGGCAAGCTGCGAAGGCGCCCGTGTGCATCGTAGCGCACGTTAAAGATCCACAGTTGGGCAAAATTCTCCGTAGACCTCCACTACGGCGTCCTTGGGACGTAACCCACTCCCCCAATTGGCTATAAAACTATCTTTAGTTTACCGCGTCTGTTCCTAGAAAATTCTTTTCCCGAACTTGTTAAAAAGACGCCTATTTTTTGCCACACCGATCGGCCCATGTGGCTAACAATCATCTTACGTACCAGTGAGAGCAGACAGAATAGTCAAATTATCAAGTTTGAACGAATGCCTTTCTTTTTTGTATAACTGACTACTTGACTGATCTTCCAATTTCACTACATTGAAGTGCGGCTCGTACGTAGCGGTACATGTTGGGGCCAGCAAGCTTTATTGAAGAGGGCCACATACCTCTTGGCCCATCTCCAGTGACGCAAATGCTCGTCACGGAAGTTCCTTGCAGATTGGTACACAACTAGTTTGGTATGCCCACTTATGCAAGTTTTAGTGAGTTAGGTTGTTTGAAGAAAAGCACATGGCAGAGGCACCTATGATGTGACCGACATTCACGTCAAAGATGTACATTGAATCTCGCACTAGCCTGCTTTCAGCTATTCGGTCATGCAAATCTGGCAGAACCCGTTTTGTTGAAGAAAACCACATGAAAACTGTCTCCTTTTCAGTTACACTGATTCCCGTTATATACTTTCATTGAAATGTGGCGCACACCCAGCCTCGGCAACGCATTTAAAGTGCGCTTACATTGATTTTACGAAAGGTCCACATGTAATCAGCGAAATATAGCTAGTAAAACAGGTTCGCGTCATATATGTCAGCTGAGGAGAGCTGCACATGTAATGCCACATACCTAGGACACAACCTGTTCAGCCTATCGGCTGGTAATGCCGTGTCGCCATAAAGACAGTCCCTCATCATTGATATAGTGAGGGGAGAGTGGACGACCCGACGGTACATGTAGGCGAGAAAGTTGACAAAGTCCTCAAACTGCCATAATGATGTCAAACCGTCGCTATCATTACGACCCCCATATATCCAGCTACTAGCTCGACAACCTGGGTCAAATACACTTTCAACCTGCAGTGCTGGAGACTCGCAGAACACCTACCTGGACTCATCACATTCATATGCCTGTATAACCTTACTCTATCACCCTTCGGGGTAGCCGAGTAGCTAAGGCGCTAGTATACTCGGCTCGAAATTGCGGGCTAATCCCCGGCTCCGGAGATTTCAGTTTGAATGGAGGCAAGCTGCGAAGGCGCCCGTGTGCATCCTAGCGCACGTTAAAGATCCCCAGTTGGGCAAAATTCTCCGTAGACCTCCACTACGGCGTCCTTGGGACGTAACCCACTCCCCCTAATTGGCTATAAAACTATCGTTACTTTACCGCGTCTGTTCCTAGAAAATTCTTTTCCCGAACTTGTTCAAAAGACGCCTATTTTTTGCCACAGCGATCGGCCCATGTGGCTAACAATTATCTTACGTATCAGTGAGAGCAGACAGAATAGTCAAATTATCAAGGTTGCACGAATGCCTTTCTTTTTTGTATAACTGACTACTTGACTGATCTTCCAATTTCACTACATTGAAGTGCGGCTCGTTCATAGCGGTACATGTTGGGGCCAGCAAGCTTTATTGAAGAGGGCCACATACCTCTTGGCCCATCTCCAGTGACGCAAATGCTCGTCACGGAAGTTCCTTGCAGATTGGTACACAACTAGTTTGGTATGCCCACCTATGCAAGTTTTAGTGAGTTAGGTTGTTTGAAGAAAAGCACATGGCAGTGGCACCTATGATGTGACCGACATTCACGTCAAAGATGTACATGGAATCTCGCACTAGCCTGCTTTCAGCTATTCAGTCATGCAAGTCTGGCGGAACCCGTTTTGTTGAAGAAAACCACCTGAAAACTGTCTTCTTTTCCGTTACACTGATTCCCGTTATATACTTTCATTGAATTGTGGCGCACACCCAGCCTCGGCAACGCATGTAAAGTGCGGTTACATTGATTTTACGAAAGGTCCACATGTAATCAGCGAAATATAGCCAGTAAAACAGGTTCGCGTCAAATGGGTCAGCTGAGGAGAGCTGCACATGTAATGCCACATACCTAGGACACAACCTGTTCAGCCTATCGGCTAGTAATGCCGTTTCTCCATAAAAACAGCCCCTCATCATTGATATAGTGAGGGGATAGTGGACGACCCGATGGTACATGTAGGCGAGAAAGTTGACAAAGACCTCAAACTGCCATAATGATGTCAAACCGTCGCTATCATTACGACCCCCATATATCCAGCTACTAGCTCGACAACCTGGGTCAAATACACTTTCAACCTGCAGTGCTGGAGAATCGCAGCACACCTACCTGGACTCATCACATTCATATGCCTGTATAACCTTACTCTTATCACCCTTCGGGGTAGCCGAGTAGCTAAGGCGCTAGTATACTCGGCTCGAAATTGCGGGCTAATCCCCGGCTCCGGAGATTTGAGTTTGAATGGAGGCAAGCTGCGAAGGCGCCCGTTTGCATCGTAGCGCACGTTAAAGATCCCCAGTTGGGCAAAATTCTCCGTAGACCTCCACTACGGCGTCCTTGGGACGTAACCCACTCCCCCCTATTGGCTGTAAAAATATCGTTACATTACCGCGTCTGTTCCTAGAAAATTCTTTTCCCGAACTTGTTAAAAAGACGCCTATTTTTTGCTACAGCGATCGGCCCATGTGGCTAACAATTATCTTACGTACCAGTGAGAGCAGACAGAATAGTCAAATTGTCAAGGTTGCACGAATGCCTTTCTTATTTGTAAAACTGACTACTTGACTGATCTTCCAATTTCACTACATTGAAGTGCGGCTCGTACGTAGTGGTACATGTTGGGGCCAGCAAGCTTTATTGAAGAAGGCCACATACCTCTTGGCCCATCTCCAGTGACGCAAATGCTCGTCACGGAAGTTCCTTGCAGATTGGTACACAACTAGTTTGGTGTGCCCACTTATGAAAGTTTTAGTGAGTTAGGTTGTTTGAAGAAAAGCACATGGCAGTGGCACCTATGATGTGACCGACATTCACGTCAAAGATGTACATTGAATCTGGCACTAGCCTGCTTTCATCTATTGAGTCATGCAAGTTGGCGGAACCCATTTTGTTGAAGAAAACCACATGAAAACTGTCTTCTTTTCCGTTACACTGATTCCCGTTATATACTTTCATTGAATTGTGGCAAACACCCAGCCTCGGCAACGCATTTAAAGTGCGGTTACATTGATTTTACGAAAGGTCCACATGTAATCAGAGAAATATAGCCAGTAAAACAGGTTCGCGTCAAATGGGTCAGCTGAGGAGAGCTGCACATGCAATGCCACATACCTAGGACACAACCTGTTCCTCCTATCGGCTAGTAATGCCGTTTCGCCATGAAAACAGCCCTTCATCATTGATATAGTGAGGGGATAGTGGACGACCCGATGTTACATGTAGGCGAGAAAGTTGACAAAGTCCTCAAACTGCCATAATGATGTCAAACCGTCGCTATCATTACGACCCCCATATATCCAGCTACTAGCTCGACAACCTGGGTCAAATACACTTTCAACCTACAGTGCTGGAGAATCGCAGCACACCTACCTGGACTCATCACATTCATATGCCTGTAAAACCTTACTCTTATCACCATTCGGGGTAGCCGAGTAGCTAAGGCGCTAGTATACTCGGCTCGAAATTGCGGGCTAATCCCCGGCTCCGGAGATTTGAGTTTGAATGGAGGCAAGCTGCGAAGGCGCCCGTGTGCATCGTAGCGCACGTTAAAGATCCCCAGTTGGGCAAAATTCTCCGTAGACCTCCACTACGGCGTCCTTGGGACGTAACCCACTCCCCCAATTGGCTATAATACTATATTTAGTTTACCGCATCTGTTCCTAGAAAATTCTTTTCCCGAACTTGTTAAAAAGACGCCTATTTTTTGCCACACCGATCGGCCCATGTGGCTAACAATTATCTTACGTACCAGTGAGACCAGACAGAATAGTCAAATTATCAAGTTTGAACGAATGCCTTTCTTTTTTGTATAACTGACTACTTGACTGATGTTCCAATTTCACTACATTGAAGTGCGGCTCGTACGTAGCGGTACATGTTGGGGCCAGCAAGCTTTATTGAAGAGGGCCACATACCTCTTGGCCCATCTCCAGTGACGCAAATGCTCGTCACGGAAGTTCCTTGCAGATTGGTACAAAACTAGTTTGGTATGCCCACTTATGCAAGTTTTAGTGAGTTAGGTTGTTTGAAGAAAAGCACATGGCAGTGGCACCTATGATGTGACCGACATTCACGTCACAGATGTACATTGAATCTCGCACTAGCCTGCTTTCAGCTATTCAGTCATGCAAGTCAGGCGGAACCCGTTTTGTTGAAGAAAACCACATGAAAACTGTCTCCTTTTCAGTTACACTGATTCCCGTTATATACTTTCATTGAATTGTGGCACACACGCAGCCTCGGCAACGCATTTAAAGTGCGGTTACATTTTTTTGTGACAGGTCTACGTGTAATCAGCGAAATATAACCAGTAAATAGGTTCGGGTCAAATGGGTCAGCTGAGGAGAGCTGCACATGCAATGCCACATACCTAGGACACAACCTGTTCAGCCTATCGGCTAGTAATGCCGTTTCGCCATAAAAACAGCCCCTCATCATTGATATAGTGAGGGGATAGTGGACGACCCGATGGTACATGTAGGCGAGAAAGTTGACAAAGTCCTCAAACTGCCATATTGATGTCAAACCGTCGCTATCATTACGACCCCCATATATCCAGCTACTAGCTCGACAACCTGGGTCAAATACACTTTCAACCTGCAGTGCTGGAGAATCGCAGCACACCTACCTGGACTCATCACATTCATATGCCTGTATAACCTTACTCTTATCACCCTTCGGGGTAGCCGAGTAGCTAAGGCGCTAGTATACTCGGCTCGAAATTGCGGGCTAATCCCCGGCTCCGGAGATTTCAGTTTGAATGGAGGCAAGCTGCGAAGGCGCCCGTGTGCATCGTAGCGCACGTTAAAGATCCCCAGTTGGGCAAAATTCTCCGTAGACCTCCACTACGGCATCCTTGGGACGTAACCCACTCCCCCCAATTGGCTATAAAACTATCGTTACATTACCGCGTCTGTTCCTAGAAAATTCTTTTCCCGAACTTGTTAAAAAGACGCCTATTTTTTGCCACAGCGATCGGCCTATGTGGCTAACAATTATCTTACGTACCAGTGAGAGCAGACAGAATAGTCAAATTGTCAAGGTTGCACGAATGCCTTTCTTTTTTGTATAACTGACTACTTGACAGATCTTCCAATTTCACTACATTGAAGTGCGGCTCGCTCATAACCGTACATGTTGGGGCCAGCAAGCTTTATTGAAGAGGGCCACATACCTCTTGGCCCATCTGCAGTGACGCAAATGCTCGTCACGGAAGTTCCTTGCAGATTGGTACACAACTAGTTTGGTATGCCCACTTATGAAAGTTTTAGTGAGTTAGGTTGTTTGAAGAAAAGCACATGGCAGCGGCACCTATGATGTGACCGACATTCACGTCAAAGGTGTACATTGAATCTGGCACTAGCCTGCTTTCAGCTCTTCAGTCATGCAAGTCTGGCGGAACCCGTTTTGTTGAAGAAAACCACATGAAAACTGTCTTCTTTTCCGTTACACTGATTCCCGTTATATACTTTCATTGAATTGTGGCGCACACCCAGCCTCGGCAACGCATTTAAAGTGCGGTTACATTGATTTTACGAAAGGTCCACATGTAATCAGCGAAATATAGCCATTAAAACAGGTTCGCGTCAAATGGGTCAGCTGAGGAGAGCTGCACATGTAATGCCACATACCTAGGACACAACCTGTTCAGCCTATCGGCTAGTAATGCCGTTTCGCCATGAAAACAGCCCCTCATCATTGATATAGTGAGGGTATAGTGGACGACCTGATGGTGCATGTAGGCGAGAAAGTTGACAAAGTCCTCAAACTGCCATAATAATGTCAAACCGTCGCTATCATTACGACCCCCATATATCCAGCTACTAGCTCGACAACCTGGGTCAAATACACTTTCAACTTGCAGTGCTGGAGAATCGCAGCACACCTACCTGGACTCATCACATTCATATGCCTGTATAACCTTACTCTTATCACCCTTCGGGGTAGCCGAGTAGCTAAGGCACTAGTATACTCGGCTCGAAATTGCGGGCTAATCCCCGGCTTCGGAGATTTCAGTTTGAATGGAGGCAAGCTGCGAAGGCGCCCGTGTCCATCGTAGCGCACGTTAACGATCCCCAGTTGGGCAAAATTCTTCATAGACCTCCACTACGGCGTCCTTGGGACGTAACCCACTCCCCCCAATTGGCTATAAAACTATCGTTACTTTACCGCGTGTGTTCCTAGAAAATTCTTTTCCCGAACTTGTTAAAAAGACGCCTATTTTTTGCCACAGCGATCGGCCCATGTGGCTAACAATTATCTTACGAACCAGTGAGAGCAGACAGAATAGTCAAATTATCAAGGTTCCACGAATGCCTTTCTTTTTTGTATAACTGACTACTTGACTGATCTTCCAATTTCACTACATTGAAGTGCGGCTCGTACATAGCGGTACATGTTGGGGCCAGCAAGCTTTATTGAAGAAGGCCACATACCTCTTGGCCCATCTCCAGTGACGCAAATGCTCGTCACGGAAGTTCCTTGCAGATTGGTACACAACTAGTTTGGTATGCCCACCTATGCAAGTTTTAGTGAGTTAGGTTGTTTGAAGAAAAGCACATGGCAGTGGCACCTATGATGTGACCGACATTCACGTCAAAGATGTACATTGAATCTCGCACTAGCCTGCTTTCAGCTATTCAGTCATGCAAGTCTGGCGGAAACCGTTTTGTTGAAGAAAACCACATGAAAACTGTCTCCGTTTCAGTTACACTGATTCCCGTTATATACTTTCATTGAATTGTGGCAAACACCCAGCCTCGGCAACGCATTTAAAGTGCGGTTACATTGATTTTACGAAAGGTCCACATGTAATCAGTGAAATATAGCCAGTAAAACAGGTTCGCGTCAAATGGGTCAGCTGAGGAGAGCTGTACATGTAATGCCACATACCTAGGACACAACCTGTTCAGCCTATCGGCTAGTAATGCCGTTTCGCCATAAAAACAGCCCCTCATCATTGATATAGTGAGGGGATAGTGGACGAGCCGATGGTACATGTAGGCAAGAAAGTTGACAAAGTCCTCAAACTGCCATAATGATGTCAAACCGTCCCTATCATTACGACCCCCAGATATCCAGCTACTAGCTCGACAACCTGGGTCAAATACACTTTCAACCTGCAGTGCTGGAGAATCGCAGCACACCTACCTGGACCCATCACATTCATATGCCTGTATAACCTTACTCTTATCACCCTTCGGGGTAGCCGAGTAGCTAAGGAGCTAGTATACACGGCTCGAAATTGCGGGCTAATCCCCGGCTCCGGAGATTTCAGTTTGAATGGAGGCAAGCTGCGAAGGCGCCCATGTGCATCGTAGCGCACGTTAAAGATCCCCAGTTGGGCAAAATTCTCCGTAGACCTCCACTACGGCGTCCTTGGGACGTAACCCACTCCCCCCAATTGGCTGTAAAACTATCGTTACGTTACCGCGTCTGTTCCTAGAAAATTCTTTTCCCGAACGTGTTAAAAAGACGCCTATTTTTTGCCACAGCGATCGGCCCATGTGGCTAACAATTATCTTACGTACCAGTGAGAGTAGACAGAATAGTCAAATTGTCAAGGTTGCACGAATGCCTTTCTTTTTTGTATAACTGACTACTTGACTGATCTTCCAATTTCACTACATTGAAGTGCGGCTCGTACGTAGCGGTACATGTTGGGGCCAGCAAGCTTTATTGAAGAGGGCCACATACCTCTTGGCCCATCTCCAGTGACGCAAATGCTCGTCACGGAAGTTCCTTGCAGATTTGTACACAACTAGTTTGGTGCGCCCACTTATGAAAGTTTTAGTGAGTTAGGTTGTTTGAAGAAAAGCGCATGGCAGTGGCACCTATGATGTGACCGACATTCACGTCAAACATGTACATTTAATCTCGCACTAGCCTGCTTTCAGCTATTCAGTCATGCAAGTCTGGCGGAACCCGTTTTGTTGAAGAAAACCACATGAAAACTGTCTTCTTTTCCGTTACACTGATTCCCGTTATATACTTTCATTGAAATGTGGCGCACACCCAGCCTCGGCAACGCATTTAAAGTGCGGTTACATTGATTTTACGAAAGGTCCACATGTAATCAGCGAAATATAGCTAGTAAAACAGGTTCGCGTCATATGGGTCAGCTGAGGAGAGCTGCACATGTAATGCCACATACCTAGGACACAACCTGTTCAGCCTATCGGCTAGTAATGCCGTGTCGCCATAAAGACAGTCCCTCATCATTGATATAGTGAGGGGAGAGTGGACGACCCGATGGTACATGTAGGCGAGAAAGTTGACAAAGTCCTCAAACTGCCATAATGATGTCAAACCGTCGCTATCATTACGACCCCCATATATCCAGCTACTAGCTCGACAACCTGGGTCAAATACACTTTCAACCTGCAGTGCTGGAGAATCGCAGAACACCTACCTGGACTCATCACATTCATATGCCTGTATAACCTTACTCGATCACCCTTCGGGGTAGCCGAGTAGCTAAGGCGCTAGTATACTCGGCTCGAAATTGCGAGCTAATCCCCGGCTCCGGAGATTTCAGTATGAATGGCGGCAAGCTGCGAAGGCGCCCGTGTGCATCCTAGCGCACGTTAAAGATCCCCAGTTGGGCAAAATTCTCCGTAGACCTCCACTACGGCGTCCTTGGGACGTAACCCACTCCCCCCAATTGGCTATAAAACTATCGTTACTTTACCGCGTCTGTTCCTAGAAAATTCTTTTCCCGAACTTGTTAAAAAGACGCCTATTTTTTGCCACAGCGATCGGCCCATGTGGCTAACAATTACCTTACGTATCAGTGAGAGCAGACAGAATAGTCAAATTATCAAGGTTGCACGAATGCCTTTCTTTTTTGTATAACTGACTACTTGACTGATCTTCCAATTTCACTACATTGAAGTGCGGCTCGTTCATAGCGGTACATGTTGGGGCCAGCAAGCTTTATTGAAGAAGGCCACATACCTCTTGGCCCATCTCCAGTGACGCAAATGCTAGTCACGGAAGTTCCTTGCAGATTGGTACACAACTAGTTTGGTATGCCCACCTATGCAAGTTTTAGTGAGTTAGGTTGTTTGAACAAAAGCGCATGGCAGTGGCACCTATGATGTGACCGAAATTCACGTCAAAGATGTACATTGAATCTCGCACTAGCCTGCTTTCAGCTATTCAGTCATGCAAGTCTGGCGGAACCCGTTTTGTTGAAGAAAACCACATGAAAACTGTCTCCGTTTCAGTTACACTGATTCCCGTTATATACTTTCATTGAATTGTGGCAAACACCCAGCCTCGGCAACGCATTTAAAGTGCGGTTACATTGATTTTACGAAAGGTCCACATGTAATCAGCGAAATATAGCCAGTAAAACAGGTTCGCGTCAAATGGGTCAGCTGAGGAGAGCTGTACATGTAATGCCACATACCTAGGACACAACCTGTTCAGCCTATCGGCTGGTAATGCCGTTTCGCCATAAAAAGAGACCCTCATCATTGATATAGTGATGGGATAGTGGACGACCCGATGGTACATGTAGGCGAGAAAGTTGACAAAGTCCTCAAACTGCCATAATGATGTCAAACCGTCGCTATCATTACGACCCCCAGATATCCAGCTACTAGCTCGACAACCTGGGTCAAATACACTTTCAACCTGCAGTGCTGGAGAATCGCAGCACACCTACCTCGACCCATCACATTCATATGCCTGTATAACCTTACTCTTATCACCCTTCGGGGTAGCCGAGTAGCTAAGGCGCTAGTATACACGGCTCGAAATTGCGGGCTAATCCCCGGCTCCGGAGATTTCAGTTTGAATGGAGGCAAGCTGCGAAGGCGCCCGTGTGCATCGTAGCGCACGTTAAAGATCCCCAGTTGGGCAAAATTCTCCGTAGACCTCCACTACGGCGTCCTTGGGACGTAACCCACTCCCCCCAATTGGCTGTAAAACTATCGTTACATTACCGCGTCTGTTCCTAGAAAATTCTTTTCCCGAACTTGTTAAAAAGACGCCTATTTTTTGCCACAGCGATCGGCCCATGTGGCTAACAATTATCTTACGTACCAGTGAGAGCAGACAGAATAGTCAAATTGTCAAGGTTGCACGAATGCCTTTCTTTTTTGTATAACTGACTACTTGACTGATCTTCCAATTTCACTACATTGAAGTGCGGCTCGTACGTAGCGGTACATGTTGGGGCCAGCAAGCTTTATAGAAGAGGGCCACATACCTCTTGGCCCATCTCCAGTGACGCAAATGCTCGTCACGGAAGTTCCTTGCAGATTGGTACACAACTAGTTTGGTATGCCCACCTATGCAAGTTTTAGTGAGTTAGGTTGTTTGAAGAAAAGCACATGGCAGTGGCACCTATGATGTCACCGACATTCACGTCAAAGATGTACATTGAATCTCGCACTAGCCTGCTTTCAGCTATTCAGTCATGCAAGTCTGGCGGAACCCGTTTTCTTGAAGAAAATCACATGAAAACGGTGTCTGTTTCAGTTACACTGATTCCCGTTATATACTTTCATTGAATTGTGGCAAACACCCAGCCTCGGCAACGCATTTAAAGTGCGGTTACATTGATTTTACGAAAGGTCCACATGTATTCAGCGAAATATAGCCAGTAAAACAGGTTCGCGTCAAATGGGTCAGCTGAGGAGAGCTGTACATGTAATGCCACATACCTAGGACACAACCTGTTCAGCCTATCGGCTAGTAATGCCGTTTCGCCATAAAAACAGCCCCTCATCATTGATATAGTGAGGGGATAGTGGACGACCCGATGGTACATGTAGGCGAGAAAGTTGACAAAGTACTCAAACTGCCATAATGATGTCAAACCGTCGCTATCATTACGACCCCCAGATATCCAGCTACTAGCTCGACAACCTGGGTCAATTACACTTTCAACTTGCAGTGCTGGAGAATCGCAGCACACCTACCTGGACTCATCACATTCATATGCCTGTATAACCTTACTCTTATCACCCTTCGGGGTAGCCGAGTAGCTAAGGCGCCAGTATACACGGCTCGAAATTGCGGGCTAACCCCCGGCTCCGGAGATTTCAGTTTGAATGGAGGCAAGCTGCGAAGGCGCCCGTGTGCATCGTAGCGCACGTTAAAGATCCCCAGTTGGGCAAAATTCTCCGTAGACCTCCACTACGGCGTCCGTGGGACGTAACCCACTTCCCCCAATTGGCTGTAAAACTATCGTTACATTACCGCGTCTGTTCCTAGAAAATTCTTTTCCCGAACTTGTTAAAAAGACGCCTATTTTTTGCCACAGCGATCGGCCCATGTGGCTAACAATTATCTTACGTACCAGTGAGAGCAGACAGAATAGTCAAATTGTCAAGGTTGCACGAATGCCTTTCTTTTTTGTATAACTGACTACTTGACTGATCTTCCAATTTCACTACATTGAAGTGCGGCTCGTACGTAGCGGTACATGTTGGGGCCAGCAAGCTTTATTGAAGAGGGCCACATACCTCTTGGCCCATCTCCAGTGACGCAAATGCTCGTCACGGAAGTTCCTTGCAGATTTGTACACAACTAGTTTGGTGCGCCCACTTATGAAAGTTGTAGTGAGTTAGGTTGTTTGAAGAAAAGCGCATGGCAGTGGCACCTATGATGTGACCGACATTCACGTCAAAGATGTACATTGAATCTCGCACTAGCCTGCTTTCAGCTATTCAGTCATGCAAGTCTGGCGGAACCCGTTTTGTTGAAGAAAACCACATGAAAACTGTCTTCTTTTCAGTGACACTGATTCCCGTTATATACTTTCATTGAATTGTGGCAAACACCCAGCCTCGGCAACGCATTTAAAGTGCGGTTACATTGATTTTACGAATGGTCCACATGTAATCAGCGAAATATAGCCAGTAAAACAGGTTCGCGTCAAATGGGTCAGCTGAGGAGAGCTGCACATGTAATGCCACATACCTAGGACACAACCTGTTCAGCCTATCGGCTGGTAATGCCGTTTCGCCATAAAGACAGCCCCTCATCATTGATATAGTGAGGGGATAGTGGACGACCCGATGGTACATGTGGGCTAGAAAGTTGACAAAGTCCTCAAACTGCCCTAATGATGTCAAACCGTCGCTATCATTACGACCCCCATATATCCAGCTACTAGCTCGACAACCTGGGTCAAATACACTTTCAACCTGCAGTGCTGGAGAATCGCAGCACACCTACCTGGACTCATCACATTCATATGCCTGTATAACCTTACTCTTATCACCCTTCGGGGTAGCCGAGTAGCTAAGGCGCTAGTATACTCGGCTCGAAATTGCGGGCTAATCCCCGGCTCCGGAGATTTCAGTTTGAATGGAGGCAAGCTGCGAAGGCGCCCATGTGCATCGTAGCGCACGTTAAAGATCCCCAGTTGGGCAAAATTCTCCGTAGACCTCCACTACGGCGTCCTTGGGACGTAACCAACTCCCCCCAATTGGCTGTAAAACTATCGTTACGTTACCGCGTCTGTTCCTAGAAAATTCTTTCCCCGAACGTGTTAAAAAGACGCCTATTTTTTGCCACAGCGATCGGCCCATGTGGCTAACAATTATCTTACGTACCAGTGAGAGCAGACAGAATAGTCAAATTGTCAAGGTTGCACGAATGCCTTTCTTTTTTGTATAACTGACTACTTGACTGATCTTCCAATTTCACTACATTGAAGTGCGGCTCGTACATAGCGGTACATGTTGGGGCCAGCAAGCTTTATTGAAGAGGGGCACATACCTCTTGGCCCATCTCCAGTGACGCAAATGCTCGTCACTCACGGAAGTTCCTTGCAGATTGGTACACAACTAGTTTCGTATGCCCACTTGTGCAAGTTTTAGTGACTTAGGTTGTTTGAAGAAAAGCACATGGCAGTGGCACCTATGATGTGACCGACATTCACGTCGAAGATGTACATTGAATCTGGCACTAGCCTGCTTTCATCTATTCAGTCATGCAAGTCTGACGGAGCCCGTTTTGTTCAAGAAAACCACATGAAAACTGTCTCCTTTTCAGTTACACTGATTCCCGTTATATACTTTCATTGAATTGTGGCACACACGCAGCCTCGGCAACGCATTTAAAGTGCGGTTACATTTTTTTGTGACAGGTCTACGTGTAATCAGCGAAATATAACCAGTAAAACAGGTTCGGGTCAAATGGGTCAGCTGAGGAGAGCTGCACATGCAATGCCACATACCTAGGACACAACCTGTTCATCCTATCGGCTAGTACTGCCGTTTCGCCATAAAAACAGCCCCTCATCATTGATATAGTGAGGGGATAGTGGACGACCCGATGGTACATGTAGGCGAGAAAGTTGACAAAGTCCTCAAACTGCCATATTGATGTCAAACCGTCGCTATCATTACGACCCCCATATATCCAGCTACTAGCTCGACAACCTGGGTCAAATACACTTTCAACCTGCAGTGCTGGAGAATCGCAGCACACCTACCTGGACTCATCACATTCATATGCCTGTATAACCTTACTCTTATCACCCTTCGGGGTAGCCGAGTAGCTAAGGCGCTAGTATACTCGGCTCGAAATTGCGGGCTAATCCCCGGCTCCGGAGATTTCAGTTTGAATGGAGGCAAGCTGCGAAGGCGCCCGTGTGCATCGTAGCGCACGTTAAAGATCCCCAGTTGGGCAAAATTCTCCGTAGACCTCCACTACGGCGTCCTTGGGACGTAACCCACTCCCCCCAATTGGCTATAAAACTATCGTTACTTTACCGCGTCTGTTCCTAGAAAATTCTTTTCCCGAAATTGTTAAAAAGACGCCTATTTTTTGCCACAGCGATCGGCCCATGTGGCTAACAATTATCTTACGTACCAGTGAGAGCAGACAGAATAGTCAAATTGTCAAGGTTGCACGAAGGCCTTTCTTTTTTGTAAAACTGACTACTTGACTGATCTTCCAATTTCACTACATTGAAGTGCGGCTCGTACGTAGCGGTACATGTTGGGGCCAGCAAGCTTTATTGAAGAGGGGCACATAACTCTTGGCCCATCTCCAGTGACGCAAATGCTCGTCACTCACGGAAGTTCCTTGCAGATTGGTACACAACTAGTTTCGTATGCCCACTTGTGCAAGTTTTAGTGACTTAGGTTGTTTGAAGAAAAGCACATGGCAGTGGCACCTATGATGTGACCGACATTCACGTCAAAGATGTACATTGAATCTGGAACTAGCCTGCTTTCATCTATTCAGTCATGCAAGTCTGACGGAGCCCGTTTTGTTCAAGAAAACCACATGAAAACTGTCTTCTTTTCAGTTACACTGATTCCCGTTATATACTTTCATTGAATTGTGGCAAACACCCAGCCTCGGCAACGCATTTAAAGTGCGGTTACATTGATTTTACGAATGGTCCACATGTAATCAGCGAAATATAGCCAGTAAAACAGGTTCGCGTCAAATGGGTCAGCTGAGGAGAGCTCTACATGTAATGCCACATACCTAGGACACAACCTGTTCAGCCTATCGGCTGGTAATGCCGTTTCGCCATAAAGACAGCCCCTCATCATTGATATAGTGAGGGGATAGTGGACGACCCGATGGTACATGTGGGCGAGAAAGTTGACAAAGTCCTCAAACTGCCATAATGATGTCAAACCGTCGCTATCATTACGACCCCCATATATCCAGGGACTAGCTCGACAACCTGGGTCAAATACACTTTCAACCTGCAGTGCTGGAGAATCGCAGCACACCTACCTGGACTCATCACATTCATATGCCTGTATAACCTTACTCTTATCACCCTTCGGGGTAGCCGAGTAGCTAAGGCGCTAGTATACACGGCTCGAAATTGCGGGCTAATCCCCGGCTCCGGAGATTTCAGTTTGAATGGAGGCAAGCTGCGAAGGCGCCCGTGTGCATCGTAGCGCACGTTAAAGATCCCCAGTTGGGCAAAATTCTCCGTAGACCTCCACTACGGCGTCCTTGGGACGTAACCCACTCCCCCCAATTGGCTGTAAAAATATCGGTACATTACCGCGTCTGTTCCTAGAAAATTCTTTTCCCGAACTTGTTAAAAAGACGCCTATTTTTGGCCACAGCGACCGGCCCATGTGGCTAACAATTATCTTACGTACCAGTGAGAGCAGACAGAATAGTCAAATTGTCAAGGTTGCACGAAGGCCTTTCTTTTTTGTAAAACTGACTACTTGACTGATCTTCCAATTTCACTACATTGAAGTGCGGCTCGCTCATAACCGTACATGTTGGGGCCAGCAAGCTTTATTGAAGAGGGCCACATACCTCTTGGCCCATCTCCAGTGACGCAAATGCTCGTCACGGAAGTTCCTTGCAGATTGGTACACAACTAGCTTGGTATGCCCACTTATGAAAGTTTTAGTGAGTTAGGTTGTTTGAAGAAAAGCGCATGGCAGTGGCACCTATGATGTGACCGACATTCACGTCAAAGATGTACATTGAATCTCGCACTAGCCTGCTTTCAGCTATTCAGTCATGCAAGTCTGGCGGAACCCGTTTTGTTGAAGAAAACCACATGAAAACTGTCTTCTTTTCAGTTACACTGATTCCCGTTATATACTTTCATTGAATCGTGGCAAACACCCAGCCTCGGCAACGCATTTAAAGTGCGGTTACATTGATTTTACGAATGGTCCACATGTAATCAGCGAAATATAGCCAGTAAAACAGGTTCGCGTCAAATGGGTCAGCTGAGGAGAGCTCTACATGTAATGCCACATACCTAGGACACAACCTGTTCAGCCTATCGGCTAGTAATGCCGTTTCGCCATAAAGACAGCCCCTCATCATTGATATAGTGAGGGGATAGTGGACGACCCGATGGTACATGTGGGCGAGAAAGTTGACAAAGTCCTCAAACTGCCATAATGATGTCAAACCGTCGCTATCATTACGACCCCCATATATCCAGCTACTAGCTCGACAACCTGGGTCGAATACACTTTCAACCTGCAGTGCTGGAGAATCGCAGCACACCTACCTGGACTCATCACATTCATATGCCTGTATAACCTTACTCTTATCACCCTTCGGGGTAGCCGAGTAGCTAAGGCGCTAGTATACTCGGCTCGAAATTGCGGGCTAATCCCCGGCTCCGGAGATTTCAGTTTGAATGGAGGCAAGCTGCGAAGGCGCCCGTGTGCATCGTAGCGCACGTTAAAGATCCCCAGTTGGGCAAAATTCTCCGTAGACCTCCACTACGGCGTCCTTGGGACGTAACCCACTCCCCCCAATTGTCTGTAAAAATATCGGTACATTACCGCGTCTGTTCCTAGAAAATTCTTTTCCCGAACTTGTTAAAAAGACGCCTATTTTTGGCCACAGCGATCGGCCCATGTGGCTAACAATTATCTTACGTACCAGTGAGAGCAGACAGAATAGTAAAATTGTCAAGGTTGCACGAAGGCCTTTCTTTTTTGTAAAACTGACTACTTGACTGATCTTCCAATTTCACTACATTGAAGTGCGGCTCGCTCATAACCGTACATGTTGGGGCCAGCAAGCTTTATTGAAGAGGGCCACATACCTCTTGGCCCATCTCCAGTGACGCAAATGCTCGTCACGGAAGTTCCTTGCAGATTGGTACACAACTAGTTTGGTATGCCCATTTATGAAAGTTTTAGTGAGTTAGGTTGTTTGAAGAAAAGCACATGGCAGTGGCACCTATGATGTGACCGACATTCACGTCAAAGATGTACATTGAATCTGGCACTAGCCTGCTTTCATCTATCGAGTCATGCAAGTTGGCGGAACCCATTTTGTTGAAGAAAACCACATGAAAACTGTCTTCTTTTCCGTTACACTGATTCCCGTTATATACTTTCATTGAATTGTGGCAAACACCCAGCCTCGGCAACGCATTTAAAGTGCGGTTACATTGATTTTACGAAAGGTCCACATGTAATCAGAGAAATATAGCCAGTAAAACAGGTTCGCGTCAAATGGGTCAGCTGAGGAGAGCTGCACATGCAATGCCACATACCTAGGACACAACCTGTTCCTCCTATCGGCTAGTAATGCCGTTTCGCCATGAAAACAGCCCTTCATCATTAATATAGTGAGGGGATAGTGGACGACCCGATGTTACATGTAGGCGAGAAAGTTGACAAAGTCCTCAAACTGCCATAATGATGTCAAACCGTCGCTATCATTACGACCCCCATATATCCAGCTACTAGCTCGACAACCTGGGTCGAATACACTTTCAACCTGCAGTGCTGGAGAATCGCAGCACACCTACCTGGACTCATCACATTCATATGCCTGTATAACCTTACTCTTATCACCCTTCGGGGTAGCCGAGTAGCTAAGGCGCTAGTATACTCGGCTCGAAATTGCGGGCTAATCCCCGGCTCCGGAGATTTCAGTTTGAATGGAGGCAAGCTGCGAAGGCGCCCGTGTGCATCGTAGCGCACGTTAAAGATCCCCAGTTGGGCAAAATTCTCCGTAGACCTCCACTATGGCGTCCTTGGGACGTAACCCACTCCCCCCAATTGTCTGTAAAAATATCGGTACATTACCGCGTCTGTTCCTAGAAAATTCTTTTCCCGAACTTGTTAAAAAGACGCCTATTTTTGGCCACAGCGATCGGCCCATGTGGCTAACAATTATCTTACGTACCAGTGAGAGCAGACAGAATAGTCAAATTGTCAAGGTTGCACGAAGGCCTTTCTTTTTTGTAAAACTGACTACTTGACTGATCTTCCAATTTCACTACATTGAAGTGCGGCTCGCTCATAACCGTACATGTTGGGGCCAGCAAGCTTTATTGAAGAGGGCCACATACCTCTTGGCCCATCTCCAGTGACGCAAATGCTCGTCACGGAAGTTCCTTGCAGATTGGTACACAACTAGTTTGGTATGCCCATTTATGAAAGTTTTAGTGAGTTAGGTTGTTTGAAGAAAAGCACATGGCAGTGGCACCTATGTTGTGACCGACATTCACGTCAAAGATGTACATTGAATCTGGCACTAGCCTGCTTTCATCTATCGAGTCATGCAAGTTGGCGGAACCCATTTTGTTGAGGAAAACCACATGAAAACTGTCTTCTTTTCCGTTACACTGATTCCCGTTATATACTTTCATTGAATTGTGGCAAACACCCAGCCTCGGCAACGCATTTAAAGTGCGGTTACATTGATTTTACGAAAGGTCCACATGTAATCAGAGAAATATAGCCAGTAAAACAGGTTCGCGTCAAATGGGTCAGCTGAGGAGAGCTGCACATGCAATGCCACATACCTAGGACACAACCTGTTCCTCCTATCGGCTAGTAATGCCGTTTCGCCATGAAAACAGCCCTTCATCATTAATATAGTGAGGGGATAGTGGACGACCCGATGTTACATGTAGGCGAGAAAGTTGACAAAGTCCTCAAACTGCCATAATGATGTCAAACCGTCGCTATCATTACGACCCCTATATATCCAGCTACTAGCTCGACAACCTGGGTCAAATACACTTTCAACTTGCAGTGCTTGAGAATCGATGCACACCTACCTGGACTCATCACATTCATATGCCTGTATAACCTTACTCTATCACCTTTCGGAGTAGCCGAGTACCTAAGGCGCTAGTATACTCGGCTCGAAATTGCGGGCTAATCCCCGGCTCCGGAGATTTGAGTTTGAATGGAGGCAAGCTGCGAAGGCGCCCGTGTGCATCGTAGCGCACGTTAAAGATCCCCAGTTGGGCAAAATTCTCCGTAGACCTCCACTACGGCGTCCTTGGGACGTAACCCACTCCCCCAATTGGCTATAAAGCTATATTTAGTTTACCGCGTCTGTTCCTAGAAAATTCTTTTCCCGAACTTGTTAAAAAGACGCCTATTTTTTGCCACAACGATCGGCCCATGTGGCTAACAATTATCTTACGTGCCAGTGAGAGCAGACAGAATAGTCAAATTATCAAGTTTGAACGAATGCCTTTCTTTTTTGTATAACTGACTACTTGACTGATCTTCCAATTTCACTACATTGAAGTGCGGCTCGTACGTAGCGGTACATGTTGGGGCCAGCAAGCTTTATTGAAGAGGGCCACATACCTCTTGGCCCATCTCCAGTGACGCAAATGCTCGTCACGGAAGTTCCTTGCAGATTGGTACACAACTAGTTTGGTATGCCAACTTATGCAAGTTTTAGTGAGTTAGGTTGTTTGAAGAAAAGCACATGGCAGTGGCACCTATGATATGACCGACATTCACGTCAAAGATGTACATTGAATCTCGCACTAGCCTGCTTTCAGCTATTCAGTCATGCAAGTCTGGCGGAACCCGTTTTGTTGAAGAAAACTACATGAAAACTGTCTCCTTTTCAGTTACACTGATTCCCGTTATATACTTTCATTGAAATGTGGCGCACACCCAGCCTCGGCAACGCATTTAAAGTGCGGTTACATTGACTTTACGAAAGGTCCACATGTAATCAGCGAAATATAGCTAATAAAACAGGTTCGTTATATGGGTCAGCTGAGGAGAGCTGCACATGTAATGCCACATACCTAGGACACAACCTGTTCAGCCTATCGGCTAGTAATGCCGTGTCGCCATAAAGACAGTCCCTCATCATTGATATAGTGAGGGGAGAGTGGACGACCCGATGGTACATGTAGGCGAGAAAGTTGACAAAGCCCTCAAACTGCCATAATGATGTCAAACCGTCGCTATCATTACGACCCCCATATATCCAGCTACTAGCTCGACAACCTGGGTCAAATACACTTTCAAACTGCAGTGCTGGAGAATCGATGCACACCTACCTGGACTCATCACATTCATATGCCTGTATAACCTTACTCTATCACCCTTCGGGGTAGTCGAGTAGCTAAGGCGCTAGTATACTCGGCTCGAAATTGCGGGCTAATCCCCGGCTCCGGAGATTTCAGTTTGAATGGAGGCAAGCTGCGAAGGCGCCCGTGTGCATCCTAGCGCACGTTAAAGATCCCCAGTTGGGCAAAATTCTCCGTAGACCTCCACTACGGCGTCCTTGGGACGTAACCCACTCCCCCCAATTGGCTATAAAACTATCGTTACATTACCGCGTCTGTTCCTAGAAAATTCTTTTCCCGAACTTGTTAAAAAGACGCCTATTTCTTGCCACAGCGATCGGCCCATGTGGCTAACAATTATCTTACGAACCAGTGAGAGCAGACAGAATAGTCAAATTATCAAGGTTCCACGAATGCCTTTCTTTTTTGTATAACTGACTACTTGACTGATCTTCCAATTTCACTACATTGAAGTGCGGCTCGTACATAGCGGTACATGTTGGGGCCAGCAAGCTTTATTGAAGAGGGGCACATACCTCTTGGCCCATCTCCAGTGACGCAAATGCTCGTCACTCACGGAAGTTCCTTGCAGATTGGTACACAACTAGTTTCGTATGCCCACCTGTGCAAGTTTTATTGACTTAGGTTGTTTGAAGAAAAGCACATGGCAGTGGCACCTATGATGTGATCGACATACACGTCAAAGATGTACATTGAATCTGGCACTAGCCTGCTTTCATCTATTCAGTCATGCAAGTCTGGCGGAACCCGTTTTCTTGAAGAAAATCACATGAAAACGGTCTCTGTTTCAGTTACACTGATTCCCGTTATATACTTTCATTGAATTGTGGCAAACACCCAGCCTCGGCAACGCATTTAAAGTGCGGTTACATTGATTTTACGAAAGGTCCACATGTAATCAGCGAAATATAGCCAGTAAAACAGGTTCGCGTCAAATGGGTCAGCTGAGGAGAGCTGTACATGTAATGCCACATACCTAGGACACAACCTGTTCAGCCTATCGGCTAGTAATGCCGTTTCGCAATAAAAACAGCCCCTCATCATTGATATAGTGAGGGGATAGTGGACGACCCGATGGTACATGTGGGCGAGAAAGTTGACAAAGTCCTCAAACTGCCATAATGATGTCAAACCGTCGCTATCATTACGACCCCCATATATCCAGCTACTAGCTCGACAACCTGGGTCAAATACACTTTCAACCTGCAGTGCTGGAGAATCGCAGCACACCTACCTGGACTCATCACATTCATATGCCTGTATAACCTTACTCTTATCACCGTTCGGGGTAGCCGAGTAGCTAAGGCGCTAGTACACTCGGCTCGAAATTGCGGGCTAATCCCCGGCTCCGGAGATTTCAGTTTGAATGGAGGCAAGCTGCGAAGGCGCCCGTGTGCATCGTAGCGCACGTTAAAGATCCCCAGTTGGGCAAAATTCTCCGTAGACCTCCACTACGGCGTCCTTGGGACGTAACCCACTCCCCCCAATTGGCTGTAAAAATATCGGTACATTACCGCGTCTGTACCTAGAAAATTCTTTTCCCGAACTTGTTAAAAAGACGCCTATTTTTGGCCACAGCGACCGGCCCATGTGGCTAACAATTATCTTACGTACCAGTGAGAGCAGACAGAATAGTCAAATTGTCAAGGTTGCACGAAGGCCTTTCTTTTTTGTAAAACTGACTACTTGACTGATCTTCCAATTTCACTACATTGAAGTGCGGCTCGCTCATAACCGTACATGTTGGGGCCAGCAAGCTTTATTGAAGAGGGCCACATACCTCTTGGCCCATCTCCAGTGACGCAAATGCTCGTCACGGAAGTTCCTTGCAGATTGGTACACAACTAGCTTGGTATGCCCACTTATGAAAGTTTTAGTGAGTTAGGTTGTTTGAAGAAAAGCGCATGGCAGTGGCACCTATGATGTGACCGACATTCACGTCAAAGATGTACATTGAATCTCGCACTAGCCTGCTTTCAGCTATTCAGTCATGCAAGTCTGGCGGAACCCGTTTTGTTGAAGAAAACCACATGAAAACTGTCTTCTTTTCAGTTACACTGATTCCCGTTATATACTTTCATTGAATTGTGGCAAACACCCAGCCTCGGCAACGCATTTAAAGTGCGGTTACATTGATTTTACGAATGGTCCACATGTAATCAGCGAAATATAGCCAGTAAAACAGGTTCGCGTCAAATGGGTCAGCTGAGGAGAGCTCTACATGTAATGCCACATACCTAGGACACAACCTGTTCAGCCTATCGGCTAGTAATGCCGTTTCGCCATAAAGACAGCCCCTCATCATTGATATAGTGAGGGGATAGTGGACGACCCGATGGTACATGTGGGCGAGAAAGTTGACAAAGTCCTCAAACTGCCATAATGATGTCAAACCGTCGCTATCATTACGACCCCCATATATCCAGCTACTAGCTCGACAACCTGGGTCGAATACACTTTCAACCTGCAGTGCTGCAGAATCGCAGCACACCTACCTGGACTCATCACATTCATATGCCTGTATAACCTTACTCTTATCACCCTTCGGGGTAGCCGAGTAGCTAAGGCGCTAGTATACTCGGCTCGAAATTGCGGGCTAATCCCCGGCTCCGGAGATTTCAGTTTGAATGGAGGCAAGCTGCGAAGGCGCCCGTGTGCATCGTAGCGCACGTTAAAGATCCCCAGTTGGGCAAAATTCTCCGTAGACCTCCACTACGGCGTCCTTGGGACGTAACCCACTCCCCCCAATTGGCTGTAAAAATATCGGTACATTACCGCGTCTGTTCCTAGAAAATTCTTTTCCCGAACTTGTTAAAAAGACGCCTATTTTTGGCCACAGCGATCGGCCCATGTGGCTAACAATTATCTTACGTACCAGTGAGAGCAGACAGAATAGTCAAATTGTCAAGGTTGCACGAAGGCCTTTCTTTTTTGTAAAACTGACTACTTGACTGATCTTCCAATTTCACTACATTGAAGTGCGGCTCGCTCATAACCGTACATGTTGGGGCCAGCAAGCTTTATTGAAGAGGGCCACATACCTCTTGGCCCATCTCCAGTGACGCAAATGCTCGTCACGGAAGTTCCTTGCAGATTGGTACACAACTAGTTTGGTATGCCCATTTATGAAAGTTTTAGTGAGTTAGGTTGTTTGAAGAAAAGCACATGGCAGTGGCACCTATGATGTGACCGACATTCACGTCAAAGATGTACATTGAATCTGGCACTAGCCTGCTTTCATCTATCGAGTCATGCAAGTTGGCGGAACCCATTTTGTTGAAGAAAACCACATGAAAGCTGTCTTCTTTTCCGTTACACTGATTCCCGTCATATACTTTCATTGAATTGTGGCAAACACCCAGCCTCGGCAACGCATTTAAAGTGCGGTTACATTGATTTTACGAAAGGTCCACATGTAATCAGAGAAATATAGCCAGTAAAACAGGTTCGCGTCAAATGGGTCAGCTGAGGAGAGCTGCACATGCAATGCCACATACCTAGGACACAACCTGTTCCTCCTATCGGCTAGTAATGCCGTTTCGCCATGAAAACAGCCCTTCATCATTAATATAGTGAGGGGATAGTGGACGACCCGATGTTACATGTAGGCGAGAAAGTTGACAAAGTCCTCAAACTGCCATAATGATGTCAAACCGTCGCTATCATTACGACCCCTATATATCCAGCTACTAGCTCGACAACCTGGGTCAAATACACTTTCAACTTGCAGTGCTTGAGAATCGATGCACACCTACCTGGACTCATCACATTCATATGCCTGTATAACCTTACTCTATCACCTTTCGGGGTAGCCGAGTACTTAAGGCGCTAGTATACTCGGCTCGAAATTGCGGGCTAATCCCCGGCTCCGGAGATTTGAGTTTGAATGGAGGCAAGCTGCGAAGGCGCCCGTGTGCATCGTAGCGCACGTTAAAGATCCCCAGTTGGGCAAAATTCTCCGTAGACCTCCACTACGGCGTCCTTGGGACGTAACCCACTCCCCCAATTAGCTATAAAGCTATATTTAGTTTACCGCGTCTGTTCCTAGAAAATTCTTTTCCCGAACTTGTTAAAAAGACGCCTATTTTTTGCCACACCGATCGGCCAATGTGGCTAACAATTATCTTACGTGCCAGTGAGAGCAGACAGAATAGTCAAATTATCAAGTTTGAACGAATGCCTTTCTTTTTTGTCTAACTGACTACTTGACTGATCTTCCAATTTCACTACATTGAAGTGCGGCTCGTACGTAGCGGTACATGTTGGGGCCAGCAAGCTTTATTGAAGAGGGCCACATACCTCTTGGCCCATCTCCAGTGACGCAAATGCTCGTCACGGAAGTTCCTTGCAGATTGGTACACAACTAGTTTGGTATGCCAACTTATGCAAGTTTTAGTGAGTTAGGTTGTTTGAAGAAAAGCACATGGCAGTGGCACCTATGATATGACCGACATTCACGTCAAAGATGTACATTGAATCTCGCACTAGCCTGCTTTCAGCTATTCAGTCATGCAAGTCTGGCGGAACCCGTTTTGTTGAAGAAAACCACATGAAAACTGTCTCCTTTTCAGTTACACTGATTCCCGTTATATACTTTCATTGAAATGTGGCGCACACCCAGCCTCGGCAACGCATTTAAAGTGCGGTTACATTGACTTTACGAAAGGTGCACATGTAATCAGCGAAATATAGCTAATAAAACAGGTTCGTTATATGGGTCAGCTGAGGAGAGCTGCACATGTAATGCCACATACCTAGGACACAACCTGTTCAGCCTATCGGCTAGTAATGCCGTGTCGCCATAAAGACAGTCCCTCATCATTGATATAGTGAGGGGAGAGTGGACGACCCGATGGTACATGTAGGCGAGAAAGTTGACAAAGTCCTCAAACTGCCATAATGATGTCAAACCGTCGCTATCATTACGACCCCCATATATCCAGCTACTAGCTCGACAACCTGGCTCAAATACACTTTCAACCTGCAGTGCTGGAGAATCGATGCACACCTACCTGGACTCATCACATTCATATGCCTGTATAACCTTACTCTATCACCCTTCGGGGTAGCCGAGTAGCTAAGGCGCTAGTATACTCGGCTCGAAATTGCGGGCTAATCCCCGGCTCCGGAGATTTCAGTTTGAATGGAGGCAAGCTGCGAAGGCGCCCGTGTGCATCCTAGCGCACGTTAAAGATCCCCAGTTGGGCAAAATTCTCCGTAGACCTCCACTACGGCGTCCTTGGGACGTAACCCACTCCCCCCAATTGGCTATAAAACTATCGTTACTTTACCGCGTCTGTTCCTAGCAAATTCTTTTCCCGAACTTGTTAAAAAGACGCCTATTTTTTGCCACAGCGATCGGCCCATGTGGCTAACAATTATCTTACGTATCAGTGAGAGCAGACAGAATAGTCAAATTATCAAGGTTGCACGAATGCCTTTCTTTTTTGTATAACTGACTACTTGACTGATCTTCCAATTTCACTACATTGAAGTGCGGCTCGTTCATAGCGGTACATGTTGGGGCCAGCAAGCTTTATTGAAGAGGGCCACATACCTCTTGGCCCATCTCCAGTGACGCAAATGCTCGTCACGGAAGTTCCTTGCAGATTGGTACACAACTAGTTCGGTATGCCCACCTATGCAAGTTTTAGTGAGTTAGGTTGTTTGAAGAAAAGCACATGGCAGTGGCACCTATGATGTGACCGACATTCACGTCAAAGATGTACATTGAATCTCGCACTAGCCTGCTTTCAGCTATTCAGTCATGCAAGTCTGGCGGAACGCGTTTTCTTGAAGAAAATCACATGAAAACGGTCTTTGTTTCAGTTACACTGATTCACGTTATATACTTTCATTGAATTGTGGCAAACACCCAGCCTCGGCAACGCATTTAAAGTGCGGTTACATTGATTTTACGAAAGGTCCACATGTAATCAGCGAAATATAGCCAGTAAAACAGATTCGCGTCAAATGGGTCAGCTGAGGAGAGCTGTACATGTAATGCCACATACCTAGGACACAACCTGTTCAGCCTATCGGCTAGTAATGCCGTGTCGCCATAAAGACAGTCCCTCATCATTGATATAGTGAGGGGAGAGTGGACGACCCGATGGTACATGTAGGCGAGAAAGTTGACAAAGTCCTCAAACTGCCATAATGATGTCAAACCGTCGCTATCATTACGACCCCCATATATCCAGCTACTAGCTCGACAACCTGGGCCAAATACACTTTCAACCTGCAGTGCTGGAGAATCGATGCACACCTACCTGGACTCATCAGATTCATATGCCTGTATAACCTTACTCTATCACCCTTCGGGGTAGTCGAGTAGCTAAGGCGCTAGTATACTCGGCTCGAAATTGCGGGCTAATCCCCGGCTCCGGAGATTTCAGTTTGAATGGAGGCAAGCTGCGAAGGCGCCCGTGTGCATCCTAGCGCACGTTAAAGATCCCCAGTTGGGCAAAATTCTCCGTAGACCTCCACTACGGCGTCCTTGGGACGTAACCCACTCCCCCCAATTGGCTATAAAACTATCGTTACATTACCGCGTCTGTTCCTAGAAAATTCTTTTCCCGAACTTGTTAACAAGACGCCTATTTTTTGCCACAGCGATCGGCCCATGTGGCTAACAATTATCTTACGAACCAGTGAGAGCAGACAGAATAGTCAAATTATCAAGGTTGCACGAATGCCTTTCTTTTTTGTATAACTGACTACTTGACTGATCTTCCAATTTCACTACATTGAAGTGCGGCTCGTTCATAGCGGTACATGTTGGGGCCAGCAAGCTTTATTGAAGAGGGCCACATACCTCTTGGCCCATCTCCAGTGACGCAAATGCTCGTCACGGAAGTTCCTTGAAGATTGGTACACAACTAGTTTGGTATGCCCACTTATGAAAGTTTTAGTGAGTTAGGTTGTTTGAAGAAAAGCACATGGCAGTGGCACCTATGATGTGACCGACATTCACGTCAAAGATGTACATGGAATCTCGCACTAGCCTGCTTTCATCTATTCAGTCATGCAAGTCTGGCGGAACCCGTTTTGTTGAAGAAAACCACATGAAAACTGTCTTCTTTTCCGTTACACTGATTCCCGTTATATACTTTCATTGAATTGTGGCGCACACCCAGCCTCGGCAACGCATGTAAAGTGCGGTTACATTGATTTTACGAAAGGTCCACATGTAATCAGCGAAATATAGCCAGTAAAACAGGTTCGCGTCAAATGGGTCAGCTGAGGAGAGCTGCACATGTAATGCCACATACCTAGGACACAACCTGTTCAGCCTATCGGCTAGTAATGCCGTTTCGCCATGAAAACAGCCCCTCATCATTGATATAGTGAGGGTATAGTGGACGACCCGATGGTACATGTAGGCGAGAAAGTTGACAAAGTCCTCAAAATGCCATAATGATGTCAAACCGTCGCTATCATTACGACCCCCATATATCCAGCTACTAGCTCGACAACCTGGGTCAAATACACTTTCAACCTGCAGTGCTGGAGAATCGCAGCACACCTACCTGGACTCATCACATTCATATGCCTGTATAACCTTACCCTTATCACCCTTCGGGGTGGCCGAGTAGCTAAGGCGCTAGTATGCTCGGCTCGAAATTGCGGGCTAATCCCCGGCTCCGGAGATTTCAGTTTGAATGGAGGCAAGCTGCGAAGGCGCCCGTGTGCATCCTAGCGCACGTTAAAGATCCCCAGTTAGGCAAAATTCTCCGTAGACCTCCACTACGGCGTCCTTGGGACGTAACCCACTCCCCCCAATTGGCTATAAAACTATCGTTACTTTACCGCGTCTGTTCCTAGAAAATTGTTTTCCCGAACTTGTTAAAAAGACGCCTATTTTTTGCCACAGCGATCGGCCTATGTGGCTAACAATTATCTTACGTATCAGTGAGAGCAGACAGAATAGTCAAATTATCAAGGTTGCACGAATGCCTTTCTTTTTTGTATAACTGACTACTTGACTGATCTTCCAATTTCACTACATTGAAGTGCGGCTCGTTCATAGCGGTACATGTTGGGGCCAGCAAGCTTTATTGAAGAGGGCCACATACCTCTTGGCCCATCTCCAGTGACGCAAATGCTCGTCACGGAAGTTCCTTGCAGATTGGTACACAACTAGTTTGGTATGCCCACTTATGAAAGTTTTAGTGAGTTAGGTTGTTTGAAGAAAAGCACATGGCAGTGGCACCTATGATGTGACCGACATTCACTTCAAAGGTGTACATTGAATCTGGCACTAGCCTGCTTTCAGCTCTTCAGTCATGCAAGTCTGGCGGAACCCGTTTTGTTGAAGAAAACCACTTGAAAACGGTCTCTGTTTCAGTTACACTGATTCCCGTTATATACTTTCATTGAATTGTGGCAAACACCCAGCCTCGGCAACGCATTCAAAGTGCGGTTACATTGATTTTACGAAAGGTCCACATGTAATCAGCGAAATATAGCCAGTAAAACAGGTTCGCGTCAAATGGGTCAGCTGAGGAGAGCTGCACATGTAATGCCACATACCTAGGACACAACCTGTTCAGCCTATCGGCTAGTAATGCCGTTTCGCCATGAAAACCGCCCCTCATCATTGATATAGTGAGGGTATAGTGGACTAACCGATGGTACATGTAGGCGAGAAAGTTGACAAAGTCCTCAAAATGCCATAATGATGTCAAACCGTCGCTATCATTACGACCCCCATATATCCAGCTACTAGCTCGACAACCTGGGCCAAATACACTTTCAACCTGCAGTGCTGGAGAATCGATGCACACCTACCTGGACTCATCAGATTCATATGCCTGTATAACCTTACTCTATCACCCTTCGGGGTAGTCGAGTAGCTAAGGCGCTAGTATACTCGGCTCGAAATTGCGGGCTAATCCCCGGCTCCGGAGATTTCAGTTTGAATGGAGGCAAGCTGCGAAGGCGCCCGTGTGCATCCTAGCGCACGTTAAAGATCCCCAGTTGGGCAAAATTCTCCGTAGACCTCCACTACGGCGTCCTTGGGACGTAACCCACTCCCCCCAATTGGCTATAAAACTATCGTTACATTACCGCGTCTGTTCCTAGAAAATTCTTTTCCCGAACTTGTTAACAAGACGCCTATTTTTTGCCACAGCGATCGGCCCATGTGGCTAACAATTATCTTACGAACCAGTGAGAGCAGACAGAATAGTCAAATTATCAAGGTTGCACGAATGCCTTTCTTTTTTGTATAACTGACTACTTGACTGATCTTCCAATTTCACTACATTGAAGTGCGGCTCGTTCATAGCGGTACATGTTGGGGCCAGCAAGCTTTATTGAAGAGGGCCACATACCTCTTGGCCCATCTCCAGTGACGCAAATGCTCGTCACGGAAGTTCCTTGAAGATTGGTACACAACTAGTTTGGTATGCCCACTTATGAAAGTTTTAGTGAGTTAGGTTGTTTGAAGAAAAGCACATGGCAGTGGCACCTATGATGTGACCGACATTCACGTCAAAGATGTACATGGAATCTCGCACTAGCCTGCTTTCATCTATTCAGTCATGCAAGTCTGGCGGAACCCGTTTTGTTGAAGAAAACCACATGAAAACTGTCTTCTTTTCCGTTACACTGATTCCCGTTATATACTTTCATTGAATTGTGGCGCACACCCAGCCTCGGCAACGCATGTAAAGTGCGGTTACATTGATTTTACGAAAGGTCCACATGTAATCAGCGAAATATAGCCAGTAAAACAGGTTCGCGTCAAATGGGTCAGCTGAGGAGAGCTGCACATGTAATGCCACATACCTAGGACACAACCTGTTCAGCCTATCGGCTAGTAATGCCGTTTCGCCATGAAAACAGCCCCTCATCATTGATATAGTGAGGGTATAGTGGACGACCCGATGGTACATGTAGGCGAGAAAGTTGACAAAGTCCTCAAAATGCCATAATGATGTCAAACCGTCGCTATCATTACGACCCCCATATATCCAGCTACTAGCTCGACAACCTGGGTCAAATACACTTTCAACCTGCAGTGCTGGAGAATCGCAGCACACCTACCTGGACTCATCACATTCATATGCCTGTATAACCTTACCCTTATCACCCTTCGGGGTGGCCGAGTAGCTAAGGCGCTAGTATGCTCGGCTCGAAATTGCGGGCTAATCCCCGGCTCCGGAGATTTCAGTTTGAATGGAGGCAAGCTGCGAAGGCGCCCGTGTGCATCCTAGCGCACGTTAAAGATCCCCAGTTAGGCAAAATTCTCCGTAGACCTCCACTACGGCGTCCTTGGGACGTAACCCACTCCCCCCAATTGGCTATAAAACTATCGTTACTTTACCGCGTCTGTTCCTAGAAAATTGTTTTCCCGAACTTGTTAAAAAGACGCCTATTTTTTGCCACAGCGATCGGCCTATGTGGCTAACAATTATCTTACGTATCAGTGAGAGCAGACAGAATAGTCAAATTATCAAGGTTGCACGAATGCCTTTCTTTTTTGTATAACTGACTACTTGACTGATCTTCCAATTTCACTACATTGAAGTGCGGCTCGTTCATAGCGGTACATGTTGGGGCCAGCAAGCTTTATTGAAGAGGGCCACATACCTCTTGGCCCATCTCCAGTGACGCAAATGCTCGTCACGGAAGTTCCTTGCAGATTGGTACACAACTAGTTTGGTATGCCCACTTATGAAAGTTTTAGTGAGTTAGGTTGTTTGAAGAAAAGCACATGGCAGTGGCACCTATGATGTGACCGACATTCACTTCAAAGGTGTACATTGAATCTGGCACTAGCCTGCTTTCAGCTCTTCAGTCATGCAAGTCTGGCGGAACCCGTTTTGTTGAAGAAAACCACTTGAAAACGGTCTCTGTTTCAGTTACACTGATTCCCGTTATATACTTTCATTGAATTGTGGCAAACACCCAGCCTCGGCAACGCATTCAAAGTGCGGTTACATTGATTTTACGAAAGGTCCACATGTAATCAGCGAAATATAGCCAGTAAAACAGGTTCGCGTCAAATGGGTCAGCTGAGGAGAGCTGCACATGTAATGCCACATACCTAGGACACAACCTGTTCAGCCTATCGGCTAGTAATGCCGTTTCGCCATGAAAACCGCCCCTCATCATTGATATAGTGAGGGTATAGTGGACTAACCGATGGTACATGTAGGCGAGAAAGTTGACAAAGTCCTCAAAATGCCATAATGATGTCAAACCGTCGCTATCATTACGACCCCCATATATCCAGCTACTAGCTCGACAACCTGGGTCAAATACACTTTCAACCTGCAGTGCTGGAGAATCGCAGCACACCTACCTGGACTCATCACATCCATATGCCTGTATAACCTTACTCTTATCACCCTTCGGGGTGGCCGAGTAGCTAAGGCGCTAGTATACTCGGCTCGAAATTGCGGGCTAATCCCCGGCTCCGGAGATTTCAGTTTGAATGGAGGCAAACTGCGAAGGCGCCCGTGTGCATCCTAGCGCACGTTAAAGATCCCCAGTTGGGCAAAATTCTCCGTAGACCTCCACTGCGGCGTCCTTGGGACGTAACCCACTCCCCCCAATTGGCTATAAAACTATCGTTACTTTACCGCGTCTGTTCCCAGAAAATTCTTTTCCCGAACTTGTTAAAAAGACGCCTATTTTTTGCCACAGCGATCGGCCCATGTGGCTAACAATTATCTTACGTATCAGTGAGAGCAGACAGAATAGTCAAATTATCAAGGTTGCAAGAATGCCTTTCTTTTTTGTATAACTGACTACTTGACTGATCTTCCAATTTCACTACATTGAAGTGCGGCTCGTTCATAGCGGTACATGTTGGGGCCAGCAAGCTTTATTGAAGAGGGCCACATACCTCTTGGCCCATCTCCAGTGACGCAAATGCTCGTCACGGAAGTTCCTTGCAGATTGGTACACAACTAGTTTGGTATGCCCACCTATGAAAGTTTTAGTGAGTTAGGATGTTTGAAGAAAAGCACATGGCAGTGGCACCTATGATGTGACCGACATTCACGTCAAAGATGTACATGGAATCTCGCACTAGCCTGCTTTCATCTATTCGGTCATGCAAGTCTGGCGGAACCCGTTTTGTTGAAGAAAACCACATGAAAACTGTCTTCTTTTCCGTTACACTGATTCCCGTTATATACTTTCATTGAATTGTGGCGCACACCCAGCCTCGGCAGCGCATGTAAAGTGCGGTTACATTGATTTTACGAAAGGTCCACATGTAATCAGCGAAATATAGCCAGTAAAACAGGTTCGCGTCAAATGGGTCAGCTGAGGAGAGCTGCACATGTAATGCCACATACCTAGGACACAACCTGTTCAGCCTATCGGCTAGTAATGCCGTTTCGCCATGAAAACAGCCCCTCATCATTGATATAGTGAGGGTATAGTGGACGACCCGATGGTACATGTAGGCGAGAAAGTTGACAAAGTCCTCAAACTGCCATAATGATGTCAAACCGTCGCTATCATTACGACCCCCATATATCCAGCTACTAGCTCGACAACCTGGGTCAAATACACTTTCAACCTGCAGTGCTGGAGAATCGCAGAACACCTACCTGGACTCATCACATTCATATGCCTGTATAACCTTACTCTATCACCCTTCGGGGTAGCCGAGTAGCTAAGGCGCTAGTATACTCGGCTCGAAATTGCGAGCTAATCCCCGGCTCCGGAGATTTCAGTTTGAATGGAGGCAAGCTGCGAAGGCGCCCGTGTGCATCCTAGCGCAGGGTAAAGATCCCCAGTTGGGCAAAATTCTCCGTAGACCTCCACTACGGCGTCCTTTTGACGTAACCCACTCCCCCCAATTGGCTATAAAACTATCGTTACTTTACCGCGTCTGTTCCTAGAAAATTCTTTTCCCGAACTTGTTAAAAAGACGCCTATTTTTTGCCACAGCGATCGGCCCATGTGGCTAACAATTATCTTACGTATCAGTGAGAGCAGACAGAATAGTCAAATTATCAAGGTTGCACGAATGCCTTTCTTTTTTGTATAACTGACTACTTGACTGATCTTCCAATTTCACTACATTGAAGTGCGGCTCGTTCATAGCGGTACATGTTGGGGCCAGCAAGCTTTATTGAAGAGGGCCACATACCTCTTGGCCCATCTCCAGTGACGCAAATGCTCGTCACGGAAGTTCCTTGCAGATTGGTACACAACTAGTTTGGTATGCCCACCTATGCAAGTTTTAGTGAGTTAGGTTGTTTGAAGAAAAGCGCATGGCAGTGGCACCTATGATGTGACCGACATTCACGTCAAAGATGTACATTGAATCTCCCACTAGCCTGCTTTCAGCTATTCAGTCATGCAAGTCTGGCGGAACCCGTTTTGTTGAAGAAAACCACATGAAAACTGTCTCCGTTTCAGTTACACTGATTCCCGTTATATACTTTCATTGAATTGTGGCAAACACCCAGCCTCGGCAACGCATTTAAAGTGCGGTTACATTGATTTTACGAATGGTCCACATGTAATCAGCGAAATATAGCCAGTAAAACAGGTTCGCGTCAAATGGGTCAGCTGAGGAGAGCTCTACATGTAATGCCACATACCTAGGACACAACCTGTTCAGCCTATCGGCTAGTAATGCCGTTTCGCCATAAAGACAGCCCCTCATCATTGATATAGTGAGGGGATAGTGGACAACCCGATGGGACATGTGGGCGAGAAAGTTGACAAAGTCCTCAAACTGCCATAATGATGTCAAACCGTCGCTATCATTACGACCCCTATATATCCAGCTACTAGCTCGACAACCTGGGTCAAATACACTTTCAACCTGCAGTGCTGGAGAATCGCAGAACACCTACCTGGACTCATCACATTCATATGCCTGTATAACCTTACTCTATCACCATTCGGGGTAGCCGAGTAGCTAAGGCGCTAGTATACACGGCTCGAAATTGCGGGCTAATCCCCGGCTCCGGAGATTTCAGTTTGAATGGAGGCAAGCTGCGAAGGCGCCCGTGTGCATCGTAGCGCACGTTAAAGATCCCCAGTTGGGCAAAATTCTCCGTAGACCTCCACTACGGCGTCCTTGGGACGTAACCCACTCCCCCCAATTGGCTGTAAAAATATCGGTACATTACCGCGTCTGTTCCTAGAAAATTCTTTTCCCGAATTTGTTAAAAAGACGCCTATTTTTTGCCACAGCGATCGGCCCATGTGGCTAACAATTATCTTACGTACCAGTGAGAGCAGACAGAATAGTCAAATTGTCAAGGTTGCACGAAGGCCTTTCTTTTTTGTAAAACTGACTACTTGACTGATCTTCCAATTTCACTACATTGAAGTGCGGCTCGCTCATAACCGTGCATGTTGGGGCCAGCAAGCTTTATTGAAGAGCGCCACATACCTCTTGGCCCATCTCCAGTGACGCAAATGCTCGTCAAGGAAGTTCCTTGCAGATTGGTACACAACTAGTTTGGTATGCCCACCTATGCAAGTTTTAGTGACTTAGGTTGTTTGAAGAAAAGCACATGGCAGTGGCACCTATGATGTGACCGACATTCACGTCAAAGATGTACATTGAATCTGGCACTAGCCTGCTTTCATCTATTGAGTCATGCAAGTTGGCGGAACCCATTTTGTTGAAGAAAACCACATGAAAACTGTCTTCTTTTCCGTTACACTGATTCCCGTTATATACTTTCATTGAATTGTGGCAAACACCCAGCCTCGGCAACGCATTTAAAGTGCGGTTACATTGATTTTACGAAAGGTCCACATGTAATCAGCGAAATATAGCTAGTAAAACAGGTTCGTTATATGGGTCAGCTGAGGAGAGCTGCACATGTAATGCCACATACCTAGGACACAACCTGTTCAGCCTATCGGCTAGTAATGCCGTGTCGCCATAAAGACAGTCCCTCATCATTGATATAGTGAGGGGAGAGTGGACGACCCGATGGTACTTGTAGGCGAGAAAGTTGACAAAGTCCTCAAACTGCCATAATGATGTCAAACCGTCGCTATCATTACGACCCCCATATATCCAGCTACTAGCTCGACAACCTGGGTCAAATACACTTTCAACCTGCAGTGCTGGAGAATCGCAGAACACCTACCTGGACTAATCACATTCATATGCCTGTATAACCTTACTCTATCACCCTTCGGGGTAGCCGAGTAGCTAAGGCGCTAGTATACTCGGCTCGAAATTGCGGGCTAATCCCCGGCTCCGGAGATTTCAGTTTGAATGGAGGCAAGCTGCGAAGGCGCCCGTGTGCATCCTAGCGCACGTTAAAGATCCCCAGTTGGGCAAAATTCTCCGTAGACCTCCACTACGGCGTCCTTGGGACGTAACCCACTCCCCCCAATTGGCTATAAAACTATCGTTACTTTACCGCGTCTGTTCCTAGAAAATTCTTTTCCCGAACTTGTTAAAAAGACGCCTATTTTTTGCCACAGCGATCGGCCCATGTGGCTAACAATTACCTTACGTATCAGTGAGAGCAGACAGAATAGTCAAATTATCAAGGTTGCACGAATGCCTTTCTTTTTTGTATAACTGACTACTTGACTGATCTTCCAATTTCACTACATTGAAGTGCGGCTCGTTCATAGCGGTACATGTTGGGGCCAGCAAGCTTTATTGAAGAGGGCCACATACCTCTTGACCCATCTCCAGTGACGCAAATGCTCGTCACGGAAGTTCCTTGCAGATTGGTACACAACTAGTTTGGTATGCCCACCTATGCAAGTTTTAGTGAGTTAGGTTGTTTGAAGAAAAGCACATGGCAGTGGCACCTATGATGTGACCGACATTCACGTCAAAGATTTACATTGAATCTCGCACTAGCCTGCTTTCAGCTATTCAGTCATGCAAGTCTGGCGGAACCCGTTTTCTTGAAGAAAACCACATGAAAACTGTCTCCGTTCCAGTTACACTGATTCCCGTTATATACTTTCATTGAATTGTGGCAAACACCCAGCCTCGGCAACGCATTTAAAGTTCGGTTACATTGATTTTACGAAAGGTCCACATGTAATCAGCGAAATATAGCCAGTAAAACAGGTTCGCGTCAAATGGGTCAGCTGAGGAGAGCTGTACATGTAATGCCACATACCTAGGACACAACCTGTTCAGCCTATCGGCTAGTAATGCCGTTTCGCCATAAAAACAGCCCCTCATCATTGATATAGTGAGGGGATAGTGGACGAGCCGATGGTACATGTAGGCGAGAAAGTTGACAAAGTCCTCAAACTGCCATAATGATGTCAAACCGTCGCTATCATTACGACCCCCAGATATCCAGCTACTAGCTCGACAACCTGGGTCAAATACACTTTCAACCTGCAGAGCTGGAGAATCGCAGCACACCTACCTGGACTCATCACATTCATATGCCTGTATAACCTTACTCTTATCACCCTTCGGGGTAGCCGAGTAGCTAAGGGGCTAGTATACACGGCTCGAAATTGCGGGCTAATCCCCGGCTCCGGAGATTTCAGTTTGAATGGAGGCAAGCTGCGAAGGCGCCCTTGTGCATCGTAGCGCACGTTAAAGATCCCCAGTTGGGCAAAATTCTCCGTAGACCTCCACTACGGCGTCCTTGGGACGTAAGCCACTCCCCCAATTGGCTATAAAGCTATATTTAGTTTACCGCGTCTGTTCCTAGAAAATTCTTTTCCCGAACTTGTTAAAAAGACGCCTATTTTTTGCCACAGCGATCGGCCCATGTGGCTAACAATTATCTTACGTACCAGTGAGAGCAGACAGAACAGTCAAATTGTCAAGGTTGCACGAATGCCTTTCTTTTTTGTATAACTGACTACTTGACTGATCTTCCAATTTCACTACATTGAAGTGCGGTTCGTACGTAGCGGTACATGTTGGGGCCAGCAAGCTTTATTGAAGAGGGCCACATACCTCTTGGCCCATCTCCAGTGACGCAAATGCTCGTCACGGAAGTTCCTTGCATATTTGTACACAACTAGTTTGGTGTGCCCACTTATGAAAGTTTTAGTGAGTTAGGTTGTTTGAAGAAAAGCGCATGGCAGTGGCACCTATGATGTGACCGACATTCACGTCAAAGATGTACATTGAATCTCGCACTAGCCTGCTTTCAGCTATTCAGTCATGCAAGTCAGGCGGAACCCGTTTTGTTGAAGAAAACCACATGAAAACTGTCTTCTTTTCCGTTACACTGATTCCCGTTAAATACTTTCATTGAAATGTGGCGCACACCCAGCCTCGGCAACGCATTTAAAGTGGGGTTACATTGATTTTACGAAAGGTCCACATGTAATCAGCGAAATATAGCTAGTAAAACAGGTTCGCGTCATATGGGTCAGCTGAGGAGAGCTGCACATGTAATGCCACATACCTAGGACACAACCTGTTCAGCCTATCGGCTAGTAATGCCGTGTTGCCATAAAGACAGTCCCTCATCATTGATATAGTGAGGGGAGAGTGGAAGACCCGATGGTAAATGTAGGCGAGAAAGTTGACAAAGTCCTCAAACTGCCATAATGATGTCAAACCGTCGCTATCATTACGACCCCCATATATCCAGCTACTAGCTCGACAACCTGGGTCAAATACACTTTCAACCTGCAGTGCTGGAGAATCGCAGAACACCTACCTGGACTCATCACATTCATATGCCTGTATAACCTTACTCTTATCACCCTTCGGGGTAGCCGAGTAGCTAAGGCGCTAGTATACTCGGCTCGAAATTGCGGGCTAATCCCCGGCTCCGGAGATTGCAGTTTGAATGGAGGCAAGCTGCGAAGGCGCCCGTGTGCATCGTAGCGCACGTTAAAGATCCCCAGTTGGGCAAAATTCTCCGTAGACCTCCACTACGGCATCCTTGGGACGTAACCCACTCCCCCCAATTGGCTATAAAACTATCGTTACTTTACCGCGTCTGTTCCTAGAAAATTCTTTTCCCGAACTTGTTAAAAAGACGCCTATTTTTTGCCACAGCGATCGGCCCATGTGGCTAACAATTATCTTACGTATCAGTGAGAGCAGACAGAATAGTCAAATTATCAAGGTTGCACGAATGCCTTTCTTTTTTGTATAACTGACTACTTGACTGATCTTCCAATTTCACTACATTGAAGTGCGGCTCGTTCATAGCGGTACATGTTGGGGCCAGCAAGCTTTATTGAAGAGGGCCACATACCTCTTGGCCCATCTCCAGTGACGCAAATGCTCGTCACGGAAGTTCCTTGCAGATTGGTACACAACTAGTTTGGTATGCCCACCTATGCAAGTTTTAGTGAGTTAGGTTGTTTGAAGAAAAGCGCATGGCAGTGGCACCTATGATGTGACCGACATTCACGTCAAAGATGTACATTGAATCTCGCACTAGCCTGCTTTCAGCTATTCAGTCATGCAAGTCTGGCGGAACCCGTTTTGTTGAAGAAAACCACATGAAAACTGTCTCCGTTTCAGTTACACTGATTCCCGTTATATACTTTCATTGAATTGTGGCAAACACCCAGCCTCGGCAACGTATTTAAAGTGCGGTTACATTGATTTTACGAATGGTCCACATGTAATCAGCGAAATATAGCCAGTAAAACAGGTTCGCGTCAAATGGGTCAGCTGAGGAGAGCTCTACATGTAATGCCACATACCTAGGACACAACCTGTTCAGCCTATCGGCTAGTAATGCCGTTTCGCCATAAAGACAGCCCCTCATCATTGATATAGTGAGGGGATAGTGGACAACCCGATGGGACATGTGGGCGAGAAAGTTGACAAAGTCCTCAAACTGCCATAATGATGTCAAACCGTCGCTGTCATTACGACCCCTATATATCCAGCTACTAGCTCGACAACCTGGGTCAAATACACTTTCAACCTGCAGTGCTGGAGAATCGCAGCACACCTACCTGGACTCATCACATTCATATGCCTGTATAACCTTGCTCTTATCACCCTTCGGGGTAGCCGAGTAGCTAAGGCGCTAGTATACTCGGCTCGAAATTGCGGGCTAATCCCCGGCTCCGGAGATTGCAGTTTGAATGGAGGCAAGCTGCGAAGGCGCCCGTGTGCATCGTAGCGCACGTTAAAGATCCCCAGTTGGGCAAAGTTCTCCGTAGACCTCCACTACGGCGTCCTTGGGACGTAACCCACTCCCCCCAATTGGCTGTAAAAATATCGGTACATTACCGCGTCTGTTCCTAGAAAATTCTTTTCCCGAACTTGTTAAAAAGACGCCTATTTTTTGCCACAGCGATCGGCACATGTGGCTAACAATTATCTTACGTATCAGTGAGAGCAGACAGAATAGTCAAATTGTCAAGGTTGCACGAAGGCCTTTCTTTTTTGTAAAACTGACTACTTGACTGATCTTCCAATTTCACTACATTGAAGTGCGGCTCGCTCATAACCGTACATGTTGGGGCCAGCAAGCTTTATTGAAGAGGGCCACATACCTCTTGGCCCATCTCCAGTGACGCAAATGCTCGTCACGGAAGTTCCTTGCAGATTGGTACACAACTAGTTTGGTATGCCCACTTATGAAAGTTTTAGTGAGTTAGGTTGTTTGAAGAAAAGCACATGGCAGTGGCACCTATGATGTGACCGACATTCACGTCAAAGATGTACATTGAATCTGGCACTAGCCTGCTTTCATCTATTGAGTCATGCAAGTTGGCGGAACCCATTTTGTTGAAGAAAACCACATGAAAACTGTCTTCTTTTCCGTTACACTGATTCCCGTTATATACTTTCATTGAATTGTGGCAAACACCCAGCCTCGGCAACGCATTTAAAGTGCGGTTACATTGATTTTACGAAAGGTCCACATGTAATCAGAGAAATATAGCCAGTAAAACAGGTTCGCGTCAAATGGGTCAGCTGAGGAGAGCTGCACATGCAATGCCACATACCTAGGACACAACCTGTTCCTCCTATCGGCTAGTAATGCCGTTTCGCCATGAAAACAGCCCTTCATCATTGATATAGTGAGGGGATAGTGGACGACCCGATGTTACATGTAGGCGAGAAAGTTGACAAAGTCCTCAAACTGACATAATGATGTCAAACCGTCGCTATCATTACGACCCCTATATATCCAGCTACTAGCTCGACAACCTGGGTCAAATACACTTTCAACCTGCAGTGCTGGAGAATCGCAGAACACCTACCTGGACTCATCACATTCATATGCCTGTATAACCTTACTCTTATCACCCTTCGGGGTAGCCGAGTAGCTAAGGCGCTAGTATACTCGGCTCGAAATTGCGGGCTAATCCCCGGCTCCGGAGATTGCAGTTTGAATGGAGGCAAGCTGCGAAGGCGCCCGTGTGCATCGTAGCGCACGTTAAAGATCCCCAGTTGGGCAAAATTCTCCGTAGACCTCCACTACGGCGTCCTTGGGACGTAACCCACTCCCCCCAATTGGCTATAAAACTATCGTTACTTTACCGCGTCTGTTCCTAGAAAATTCTTTTCCCGAACTTGTTAAAAAGACGCCTATTTTTTGCCACAGCGATCGGCCCATGTGGCTAACAATTATCTTACGTATCAGTGAGAGCAGACAGAATAGTCAAATTATCAAGGTTGCACGAATGCCTTTCTTTTTTGTATAACTGACTACTTGACTGATCTTCCAATTTCACTACATTGAAGTGCGGCTCGTTCATAGCGGTACATGTTGGGGCCAGCAAGCTTTATTGAAGAGGGCCACATACCTCTTGGCCCATCTCCAGTGACGCAAATGCTCGTCACGGAAGTTCCTTGCAGATTGGTACACAACTAGTTTGGTATGCCCACCTATGCAAGTTTTAGTGAGTTAGGTTGTTTGAAGAAAAGCGCATGGCAGTGGCACCTATGATGTGACCGACATTCACGTCAAAGATGTACATTGAATCTCGCACTAGCCTGCTTTCAGCTATTCAGTCATGCAAGTCTGGCGGAACCCGTTTTGTTGAAGAAAACCACATGAAAACTGTCTCCGTTTCAGTTACACTGATTCCCGTTATATACTTTCATTGAATTGTGGCAAACACCCAGCCTCGGCAACGCATTTAAAGTGCGGTTACATTGATTTTACGAATGGTCCACATGTAATCAGCGAAATATAGCCAGTAAAACAGGTTCGCGTCAAATGGGTCAGCTGAGGAGAGCTCTACATGTAATGCCACATACCTAGGACACAACCTGTTCAGCCTATCGGCTAGTAATGCCGTTTCGCCATAAAGACAGCCCCTCATCATTGATATAGTGAGGGGATAGTGGACAACCCGATGGGACATGTGGGCGAGAAAGTTGACAAAGTCCTCAAACTGCCATAATGATGTCAAACCGTCGCTATCATTACGACCCCTATATATCCAGCTACTAGCTCGACAACCTGGGTCAAATACACTTTCAACCTGCAGTGCTGGAGAATCGCAGCACACCTACCTGGACTCATCACATTCATATGCCTGTATAACCTTACTCTTATCACCCTTCGGGGTAGCCGAGTAGCTAAGGCGCTAGTATACTCGGCTCGAAATTGCGGGCTAATCCCCGGCTCCGGAGATTGCAGTTTGAATGGAGGCAAGCTGCGAAGGCGCCCGTGTGCATCGTAGCGCACGTTAAAGATCCCCAGTTGGGCAAAATTCTCCGTAGACCTCCACTACGGCGTCCTTGGGACGTAACCCACTCCCCCCAATTGGCTGTAAAAATATCGGTACATTACCGCGTCTGTTCCTAGAAAATTCTTTTCCCGAACTTGTTAAAAAGACGCCTATTTTTTGCCACAGCGATCGGCACATGTGGCTAACAATTATCTTACGTATCAGTGAGAGCAGACAGAATAGTCAAATTGTTTAAGGTTGCACGAAGGCCTTTCTTTTTTGTAAAACTGACTACTTGACTGATCTTCCAATTTCACTACATTGAAGTGCGGCTCGCTCATAACCGTACATGTTGGGGCCAGCAAGCTTTATTGAAGAGGGCCACATACCTCTTGGCCCATCTCCAGTGACGCAAATGCTCGTCACGGAAGTTCCTTGCAGATTGGTACACAACTAGTTTGGTATGCCCACTTATGAAAGTTTTAGTGAGTTAGGTTGTTTGAAGAAAAGCACATGGCAGTGGCACCTATGATGTGACCGACATTCACGTCAAAGATGTACATTGAATCTGGCACTAGCCTGCTTTCATCTATTGAGTCATGCAAGTTGGCGGAACCCATTTTGTTGAAGAAAACCACATGAAAACTGTCTTCTTTTCCGTTACACTGATTCCCGTTATATACTTTCATTGAATTGTGGCAAACACCCAGCCTCGGCAACGCATTTAAAGTGCGGTTACATTGATTTTACGAAAGGTTCACATGTAATCAGAGAAATATAGCCAGTAAAACAGGTTCGCGTCAAATGGGTCAGCTGAGGAGAGCTGCACATGCAATGCCACATACCTAGGACACAACCTGTTCCTCCTATCGGCTAGTAATGCCGTTTCGCCATGAAAACAGCCCTTCATCATTGATATAGTGAGGGGATAGTGGACGACCCGATGTTACATGTAGGCGAGAAAGTTGACAAAGTCCTCAAACTGCCATAATGATGTCAAACCGTCGCTATCATTACGACCCCTATATATCCAGCTACTAGCTCGACAACCTGGGTCAAATACACTTTCAACTTGCAGTGCTTGAGAATCGATGCACACCTACCTGGACTCATCACATTCACATGCCTGTATAACCTTACTCTATCACCCTTCGGGGTAGCCGAGTACCTAAGGCGCTAGTATACTCGGCTCGAAATTGCGGGCTAATCCCCGGCTCCGGAGATTTCAGTTTGAATGGAGGCAAGCTGCGAAGGCGCCCGTGTGCATCCTAGCGCACGTTAAAGATCCCCAGTTGGGCAAAATTCTCCGTAGACCTCCACTACGGCGTCCTTGGGACGTAACCCACTCCCCCCAATTGGCTATAAAACTATCGTTACTTTACCGCGTCTGTTCCTAGAAAATTCTTTTCCCGAACTTGTTAAAAAGACGCCTATTTTTTGCCACAGCGATCGGCCCATGTGGCTAACAATTACCTTACGTATCAGTGAGAGCAGACAGAATAGTCAAATTATCAAGGTTGCACGAATGCCTTTCTTTTTTGTATAACTGACTACTTGACTGATCTTCCAATTTCACTACATTGAAGTGCGGTTCGTACGTAGCGGTACATGTTGGGGCCAGCAAGCTTTATTGAAGAGGGCCACATACCTCTTGGCCCATCTCCAGTGACGCAAATGCTCGTCACGGAAGTTCCTTGCATATTTGTACACAACTAGTTTGGTGTGCCCACTTATGAAAGTTTTAGTGAGTTAGGTTGTTTGAAGAAAAGCGCATGGCAGTGGCACCTATGATGTGACCGACATTCACGTCAAAGATGTACATTGAATCTGGCACTAGCCTGCTTTCATCTATTGAGTCATGCAAGTTGGCGGAACCCATTTTGTTGAAGAAAACCACATGAAAACTGTCTTCTTTTCCGTTACACTGATTCCCGTTATATACTTTCATTGAATTGTGGCAAACACCCAGCCTCGGCAACGCATTTAAAGTGCGGTTACATTGATTTTACGAAAGGTCCACATGTAATCAGAGAAATATAGCCAGTAAAACAGGTTCGCGTCAAATGGGTCAGCTGAGGAGAGCTGCACATGCAATGCCACATACCTAGGACACAACCTGTTCCTCCTATCGGCTAGTAATGCCGTTTCGCCATGAAAACAGCCCTTCATCATTGATATAGTGAGGGGATAGTGGACGACCCGATGTTACATGTAGGCGAGAAAGTTGACAAAGTCCTCAAACTGCCATAATGATGTCAAACCGCCGCTATCATTACGACCCCTATATATCCAGCTACTAGCTCGACAACCTGGGTCAAATACACTTTCAACTTGCAGTGCTTGAGAATCGATGCACACCTACCTGGACTCATCACATTCATATGCCTGTATAACCTTACTCTATCACCCTTCGGGGTAGCCGAGTACCTAAGGCGCTAGTATACTCGGCTCGAAATTGCGGGCTAATCCCCGGCTCCGGAGATTTCAGTTTGAATGGAGGCAAGCTGCGAAGGCGCCCGTGTGCATCCTAGCGCACGTTAAAGATCCCCAGTTGGGCAAAATTCTCCGTAGACCTCCACTACGGCGTCCTTGGCACTTAACCCACTCCCCCCAATTGGCTATAAAACTATCGTTACTTTACCGCGTCTGTTCCTAGAAAATTCTTTTCCCGAACTTGTTAAAAAGACGCCTATTTTTTGCCACAGCGATCGGCCCATGTGGCTAACAATTACCTTACGTATCAGTGAGAGCAGACAGAATAGTCAAATTATCAAGGTTGCACGAATGCCTTTCTTTTTTGTATAACTGACTACTTGACTGATCTTCCAATTTCACTACATTGAAGTGCGGCTCGTTCATAGCGGTACATGTTGGCGCCAGCAAGCTTTATTGAAGAGGGCCACATACCTCTTGACCCATCTCCAGTGACGCAAATGCTCGTCACGGAAGTTCCTTGCAGATTGGTACACAACTAGTTTGGTATGCCCACCTATGCAAGTTTTAGTGAGTTAGGTTGTTTGAAGAAAAGCACATGGCAGTGGCACCTATGATGTGACCGACATTCACGTCAAAGATTTACATTGAATCTCGCACTAGCCTGCTTTCAGCTATTCAGTCATGCAAGTCTGGCGGAACCCGTTTTCTTGAAGAAAACCACATGAAAACTGTCTCCGTTCCAGTTACACTGATTCCCGTTATATACTTTCATTGAATTGTGGCAAACACCCAGCCTCGGCAACGCATTTAAAGTGCGGTTACATTGATTTTACGAAAGGTCCACATGTAATCAGCGAAATATAGCCAGTAAAACAGGTTCGCGTCAAATGGGTCAGCTGAGGAGAGCTGTACATGTAATGCCACATACCTAGGACACAACCTGTTCAGCCTATCGGCTAGTAATGCCGTTTCGCCATAAAAACAGCCCCTCATCATTGATATAGTGAGGGGATAGTGGACGAGCCGATGGTACATGTAGGCGAGAAAGTTGACAAAGTCCTCAAACTGCCATAATGATGTCAAACCGTCGCTATCATTACGACCCCCAGATATCCAGCTACTAGCTCGACAACCTGGGTCAAATACACTTTCAACCTGCAGAGCTGGAGAATCGCAGCACACCTACCTGGACTCATCACATTCATATGCCTGTATAACCTTACTCTTATCACCCTTCGGGGTAGCCGAGTAGCTAAGGGGCTAGTATACACGGCTCGAAATTGCGGGCTAATCCCCGGCTCCGGAGATTTCAGTTTGAATGGAGGCAAGCTGCGAAGGCGCCCTTGTGCATCGTAGCGCACGTTAAAGATCCCCAGTTGGGCAAAATTCTCCGTAGACCTCCACTACGGCGTCCTTGGGACGTAAGCCACTCCCCCAATTGGCTATAAAGCTATATTTAGTTTACCGCGTCTGTTCCTAGAAAATTCTTTTCCCGAACTTGTTAAAAAGACGCCTATTTTTTGCCACAGCGATCGGCCCATGTGGCTAACAATTATCTTACGTACCAGTGAGAGCAGACAGAACAGTCAAATTGTCAAGGTTGCACGAATGCCTTTCTTTTTTGTATAACTGACTACTTGACTGATCTTCCAATTTCACTACATTGAAGTGCGGTTCGTACGTAGCGGTACATGTTGGGGCCAGCAAGCTTTATTGAAGAGGGCCACATACCTCTTGGCCCATCTCCAGTGACGCAAATGCTCGTCACGGAAGTTCCTTGCATATTTGTACACAACTAGTTTGGTGTGCCCACTTATGAAAGTTTTAGTGAGTTAGGTTGTTTGAAGAAAAGCGCATGGCAGTGGCACCTATGATGTGACCGACATTCACGTCAAAGATGTACATTGAATCTCGCACTAGCCTGCTTTCAGCTATTCAGTCATGCAAGTCAGGCGGAACCCGTTTTGTTGAAGAAAACCACATGAAAACTGTCTTCTTTTCCGTTACACTGATTCCCGTTATATACTTTCATTGAAATGTGGCGCACACCCAGCCTCGGCAACGCATTTAAAGTGCGGTTGCATTGATTTTACGAAAGGTCCACATGTAATCAGCGAAATATAGCTAGTAAAACAGGTTCGCGTCATATGGGTCAGCTGAGGAGAGCTGCACATGTAATGCCACATACCTAGGACACAACCTGTTCAGCCTATCGGCTAGTAATGCCGTGTTGCCATAAAGACAGTCCCTCATCATTGATATAGTGAGGGGAGAGTGGACGACCCGATGGTAAATGTAGGCGAGAAAGTTGACAAAGTCCTCAAACTGCCATAATGATGTCAAACCGTCGCTATCATTACGACCCCCATATATCCAGCTACTAGCTCGACAACCTGGGTCAAATACACTTTCAACCTGCAGTGCTGGAGAATCGCAGAACACCTACCTGGACTCATCACATTCATATGCCTGTATAACCTTACTCTTATCACCCTTCGGGGTAGCCGAGTAGCTAAGGCGCTAGTATACTCGGCTCGAAATTGCGGGCTAATCCCCGGCTCCGGAGATTGCAGTTTGAATGGAGGCAAGCTGCGAAGGCGCCCGTGTGCATCGTAGCGCACGTTAAAGATCCCCAGTTGGGCAAAATTCTCCGTGGACCTCCACTACGGCGTCCTTGGGACGTAACCCACTCCCCCCAATTGGCTATAAAACTATCGTTACTTTACCGCGTCTGTTCCTAGAAAATTCTTTTCCCGAACTTGTTAAAAAGACGCCTATTTTTTGCCACAGCGATCGGCCCATGTGGCTAACAATTATCTTACGTATCAGTGAGAGCAGACAGAATAGTCAAATTATCAAGGTTGCACGAATGCCTTTCTTTTTTGTATAACTGACTACTTGACTGATCTTCCAATTTCACTACATTGAAGTGCGGCTCGTTCATAGCGGTACATGTTGGGGCCAACAAGCTTTATTGAAGAGGGCCACATACCTCTTGGCCCATCTCCAGTGACGCAAATGCTCGTCACGGAAGTTCCTTGCAGATTGGTACACAACTAGTTTGGTATGCCCACCTATGCAAGTTTTAGTGAGTTAGGTTGTTTGAAGAAAAGCGCATGGCAGTGGCACCTATGATGTGACCGACATTCACGTCAAAGATGTACATTGAATCTCGCACTAGCCTGCTTTCAGCTATTCAGTCATGCAAGTCTGGCGGAACCCGTTTTGTTGAAGAAAACCACATGAAAACTGTCTCCGTTTCAGTTACACTGATTCCCGTTATATACTTTCATTGAATTGTGGCAAACACCCAGCCTCGGCAACGCATTTAAAGTGCGGTTACATTGATTTTACGAATGGTCCACATGTAATCAGCGAAATATAGCCAGTAAAACAGGTTCGCGTCAAATGGGTCAGCTGAGGAGAGCTCTACATGTAATGCCACATACCTAGGACACAACCTGTTCAGCCTATCGGCTAGTAATGCCGTTTCGCCATAAAGACAGCCCCTCATCATTGATATAGTGAGGGGATAGTGGACAACCCGATGGGACATGTGGGCGAGAAAGTTGACAAAGTCCTCAAACTGCCATAATGATGTCAAACCGTCGCTATCATTACGACCCCTATATATCCAGCTACTAGCTCGACAACCTGGGTCAAATACACTTTCAACCTGCAGTGCTAGAGAAACGCAGCACACCTACCTGGACTCATCACATTCATATGCCTGTATAACCTTACTCTTATCACCCTTCGGGGTAGCCGAGTAGCTAAGGCGCTAGTATACTCGGCTCGAAATTGCGAGCTAATCCCCGGCTCCGGAGATTTCAGTTTGAATGGAGGCAAGCTGCGAAGGCGCCCGTGTGCATCCTAGCGCACGGTAAAGATCCCCAGTTGGGCAAAATTCTCCGTAGACCTCCACTACGGCGTCCTTTTGACGTAACCCACTCCCCCCAATTGGCTATAAAACTATCGTTACTTTACCGCGTCTGTTCCTAGAAAATTCTTTTCCCGAACTTGTTAAAAAGACGCCTATTTTTTGCCACAGCGATCGGCCCATGTGGCTAACAATTATCTTACGTATCAGTGAGAGCAGACAGAATAGTCAAATTATCAAGGTTGCACGAATGCCTTTCTTTTTTGTATAACTGACTACTTGACTGATCTTCCAATTTCACTACATTGAAGTGCGGCTCGTTCATAGCGGTACATGTTGGGGCCAGCAAGCTTTATTGAAGAGGGCCACATACTTCTTGGCCCATCTCCAGTGACGCAAATGCTCGTCACGGAAGTTCCTTGCAGATTGGTACACAACTAGTTTGGTATGCCCACCTATGCAAGTTTTAGTGAGTTAGGTTGTTTGAAGAAAAGCGCATGGCAGTGGCACCTATGATGTGACCGACATTCACGTCAAAGATGTACATTGAATCTGGCACTAGCCTGCTTTCAGCTATTCAGTCATGCAAGTCTGGCGGAACCCGTTTTGTTGAAGAAAACCACATGAAAACTGTCTCCGTTTCAGTTACACTGATTCCCGTTATATACTTTCATTGAATTGTGGCAAACACCCAGCCTCGGCAACGCATTTAAAGTGCGGTTACATTGATTTTACGAATGGTCCACATGTAATCAGCGAAATATAGCCAGTAAAACAGGTTCGCGTCAAATGGGTCAGCTGAGGAGAGCTCTACATGTAATGCCACATACCTAGGACACAACCTGTTCAGCCTATCGGCTAGTAATGCCGTTTCGCCATAAAGACAGCCCCTCATCATTGATATAGTGAGGGGATAGTGGACAACCCGATGGGACATGTGGGCGAGAAAGTTGACAAAGTCCTCAAACTGCCATAATGATGTCAAACCGTCGCTATCATTACGACCCCTATATATCCAGCTACTAGCTCGACAACCTGGGTCAAATACACTTTCAACCTGCAGTGCTGGAGAATCGCAGCACACCTACCTGGACTCATCACATTCATATGCCTGTATAACCTTACTCTTATCACCCTTCGGGGTAGCCGAGTAGCTAAGGCGCTAGTATACTCGGCTCGAAATTGCGGGCTAATCCCCGGCTCCGGAGATTGCAGTTTGAATGGAGGCAAGCTGCGAAGGCGCCCGTGTGCATCGTAGCGCACGTTAAAGATCCCCAGTTGGGCAAAATTCTCCGTAGACCTCCACTACGGCGTCCTTGGGACGTAACCCACTCCCCCCATTTGGCTGTAAAAATATCGGTACATTACCGCGTCTGTTCCTAGAAAATTCTTTTCCCGAACTTGTTAAAAAGACGCCTATTTTTTGCCACAGCGATCGGCACATGTGGCTAACAATTATCTTACGTATCAGTGAGAGCAGACAGAATAGTCAAATTGTCAAGGTTGCACGAAGGCCTTTCTTTTTTGTAAAACTGACTACTTGACTGATCTTCCAATTTCACTACATTGAAGTGCGGCTCGCTCATAACCGTACATGTTGGGGCCAGCAAGCTTTATTGAAGAGGGCCACATACCTCTTGGCCCATCTCCAGTGACGCAAATGCTCGTCACGGAAGTTCCTTGCAGATTGGTACACAACTAGTTTGGTATGCCCACTTATGAAAGTTTTAGTGAGTTAGGTTGTTTGAAGAAAAGCACATGGCAGTGGCACCTATGATGTGACCGACATTCACGTCAAAGATGTACATTGAATCTCGCACTAGCCTGCTTTCAGCTATTCAGTCATGCAAGTCTGGCGGAACCCGTTTTGTTGAAGAAAACCACATGAAAACTGTCTCCGTTTCAGTTACACTGATTCCCGTTATATACTTTCATTGAATTGTGGCAAACACCCAGCCTCGGCAACGCATTTAAAGTGCGGTTACATTGATTTTACGAATGGTCCACATGTAATCAGCGAAATATAGTCAGTAAAACAGGTTCGCGTCAAATGGGTCAGCTGAGGAGAGCTCTACATGTAATGCCACATACCTAGGACACAACCTGTTCAGCCTATCGGCTAGTAATGCCGTTTCGCCATAAAGACAGCCCCTCATCATTGATATAGTGAGGGGATAGTGGACAACCCGATGGGACATGTGGGCGAGAAAGTTGACAAAGTCCTCAAACTGCCATAATGATGTCAAACCGTCGCTATCATTACGACCCCTATATATCCAGCTACTAGCTCGACAACCTGGGTCAAATACACTTTCAACCTGCAGTGCTGGAGAATCGCAGCACACCTACCTGGACTCATCACATTCATATGCCTGTATAACCTTACTCTTATCACCCTTCGGGGTAGCCGAGTAGCTAAGGCGCTAGTATACTCGGCTCGAAATTGCGGGCTAATCCCCGGCTCCGGAGATTGCAGTTTGAATGGAGGCAAGCTGCGAAGGCGCCCGTGTGCATCGTAGCGCACGTTAAAGATCCCCAGTTGGGCAAAATTCTCCGTAGACCTCCACTACGGCGTCCTTGGGACGTAACCCACTCCCCCCAATTGGCTGTAAAAATATCGGTACATTACCGCGTCTGTTCCTAGAAAATTCTTTTCCCGAACTTGTTAAAAAGACGCCTATTTTTTGCCACAGCGATCGGCACATGTGGCTAACAATTATCTTACGTATCAGTGAGAGCAGACAGAATAGTCAAATTGTCAAGGTTGCACGAAGGCCTTTCTTTTTTGTAAAACTGACTACTTGACTGATCTTCCAATTTCACTACATTGAAGTGCGGCTCGCTCATAACCGTACATGTTGGGGCCAGCAAGCTTTATTGAAGAGGGCCACATACCTCTTGGCCCATCTCCAGTGACGCAAATGCTCGTCACGGAAGTTCCTTGCAGATTGGTACACAACTAGTTTGGTATGCCCACTTATGAAAGTTTTAGTGAGTTAGGTTGTTTGAAGAAAAGCACATGGCAGTGGCACCTATGATGTGACCGACATTCACGTCAAAGATGTACATTGAATCTCGCACTAGCCTGCTTTCAGCTATTCAGTCATGCAAGTCTGGCGGAACCCGTTTTGTTGAAGAAAACCACATGAAAACTGTCTCCGTTTCAGTTACACTGATTCCCGTTATATACTTTCATTGAATTGTGGCAAACACCCAGCCTCGGCAACGCATTTAAAGTGCGGTTACATTGATTTTACGAAAGGTCCACATGTAATCAGAGAAATATAGCCAGTAAAACAGGTTCGCGTCAAATGGGTCAGCTGAGGAGAGCTGCACATGCAATGCCACATACCTAGGACACAACCTGCTCCTCCTATCGGCTAGTAATGCCGTTTCGCCATGAAAACAGCCCTTCATCATTGATATAGTGAGGGGATAGTGGACGACCCGATGTTACATGTAGGCGAGAAAGTTGACAAAGTCCTCAAACTGCCATAATGATGTCAAACCGTCGCTATCATTACGACCCCTATATATCCAGCTACTAGCTCGACAACCTGGGTCAAATACACTTTCAACTTGCAGTGCTTGAGAATCGATGCACACCTACCTGGACTCATCACATTCATATGCCTGTATAACCTTACTCTATCACCCTTCGGGGTAGCCGAGTACCTAAGGCGCTAGTATACTCGGCTCGAAATTGCGGGCTAATCCCCGGCTCCGGAGATTTGAGTTTGAATGGAGGCAAGCTGCGAAGGCGCCCGTGTGCATCGTAGCGCACGTTAAAGATCCCCAGTTGGGCAAAATTCTCCGTAGACCTCCACTACGGCGTCCTTGGGACGTAACCCACTCCCCCAATTGGCTATAAAACTACATTTAGTTTGCCGCGTCTGTTCCTAGAAAATTCTTTTCCCGAACTTGTTAAAAAGACGCCTATTTTTTGCCACACCGATCGGCCCATGTGGCTAACAATTATCTTACGTACCAGTGAGAGCAGACAGAATAGTCAAATTATCAAGTTTGAACGAATGCCTTTCTTTTTTGTATAACTGACTACTTGACTGATCTTCCAATTTCACTTCATTGAAGTGCGGCTCGTACGTAGCGGTACATGTTGGGGCCAGCAAGCTTTATTGAAGAGGGCCACATACCTCTTGGCCCATCTCCAGTGACGCAAATGCTCGTCACGGAAGTTCCTTGCATATTTGTACACAACTAGTTTGGTGTGCCCACTTATGAAAGTTTTAGTGAGTTAGGTTGTTTGAAGAAAAGCGCATGGCAGTGGCACCTATGATGTGACCGACATTCACGTCAAAGATGTACATTGAATCTCGCACTAGCCTGCTTTCAGCTATTCAGTCATGCAAGTCAGGCGGAACCCGTTTTATTGAAGAAAACCACATGAAAACTGTCTTCTTTTCCGTTACACTGATTCCCGTTATATACTTTCATTGAAATGTGGCGCACACCCAGCCTCGGCAACGCATTTAAAGTGCGGTTACATTGATTTTACGAAAGGTCCACATGTAATCAGCGAAATATAGCTAGTAAAACAGTTTCGCGTCATATGGGTCAGCTGAGGAGAGCTGCACATGTAATGCCACATACCTAGGACACAACCTGTTCAGCCTATCGGCTAGTAATGCCGTGTCGCCATAAAGACAGTCCCTCATCATTGATATAGTGAGGGGAGAGTGGACGACCCGATGGTAAATGTAGGCGAGAAAGTTGACAAAGTCCTCAAACTGCCATAATGATGTCAAACCGTCGCTATCATTACGACCCCCATATATCCAGCTACTAGCTCGACAACCTGGGTCAAATACACTTTCAACCTGCAGTGCTGGAGAATCGCAGAACACCTACCTGGACTCATCACATTCATATGCCTGTATAAACTTACTTTATCACCCTTCGGGGTAGCCGAGTAGCTAAGGCGCTAGTATACTCGGCTCGAAATTGCGAGCTAATCCCCGGCTCCGGAGATTTCAGTTTGAATGGAGGCAAGCTGCGAATGCGCCCGTGTGCATCCTAGCGCACGTTAAAGATCCCCAGTTGGGCAAAATTCTCCGTAGACCTCCACTACGGCGTCCTTTTGACGTAACCCACTCCCCCCAATTGGCTATAAAACTATCGTTACTTTACCGCGTCTGTTCCTAGAAAATTCTTTTCCCGAACTTGTTAAAAAGACGCCTATTTTTTGCCACAGCGATCGGCCCATGTGGCTAACAATTATCTTACGTATCAGTGAGAGCAGACAGAATAGTCAAATTATCAAGGTTGCACGAATGCCTTTCTTTTTTGTATAACTGACTACTTGACTGATCTTCCAATTTCACTACATTGAAGTGCGGCTCGTTCATAGCGGTACATGTTGGGGCCAGCAAGCTTTATTGAAGAGGGCCACATACCTCTTGGCCCATCTCCAGTGACGCAAATGCTCGTCACGGAAGTTCCTTGCAGATTGGTCCACAGCTAGTTTGGTATGCCCACCTATGCAAGTTTTAGTGAGTTAGGTTGTTTGAAGAAAAGCGCATGGCAGTGGCGCCTATGATGTGACCGACATTCACGTCAAAGATGTACATTGAATCTCGCACTAGCCTGCTTTCAGCTATTCAGTCATGCAAGTCTGGCGGAACCCGTTTTGTTGAAGAAAACCACATGAAAACTGTCTCCGTTTCAGTTACACTGATTCCCGTTATATACTTTCATTGAATTGTGGCAAACACCCAGCCTCGGCAACGCATTTAAAGTGCGGTTACATTGATTTTACGAATGGTCCACATGTAATCAGCGAAATATAGCCAGTAAAACAGGTTCGCGTCAAATGGGTCAGCTGAGGAGAGCTCTACATGTAATGCCACATACCTAGGACACAACCTGTTCAGCCTATCGGCTAGTAATGCCGTTTCGCCATAAAGACAGCCCCTCATCATTGATATAGTGAGGGGATAGTGGACGACCCGATGGTACATGTGGGCGAGAAAGTTGGCAAAGTCCTCAAACTGCCATAATGATGTCAAACCGTCGCTATCATTACGACCCCTATATATCCAGCTACTAGCTCGACAACCTGGGACAAATACACTTTCAACTTGCAGTGCTTGAGAATCGATGCACACCTACCTGGACTCATCACATTCATATGCCTGTACCATCATCATCATCATCATCGGCCTTGTTACGCCCACTGCAGGGCAAAGGCCTCTCCCATACTTCTCCAACTACCCCGGTCATGTACTAATTGTGGCCATGTTGTCCCTGCAAACGTCTTAATGTCATCCGCCCACCTAACTTTCTGCCGCCCCCTGCTACGCATCCCTTCCCTTGGAATCCAGTCCGTAACCCTTAGTGACCATCGGTTATCTTCCCTCCTCATTACATGTCCGGCCCATGCCCATTTCTCTTTCTTGATTTCAACTAAGATGTCGTTTACCCGCGTTTGTTGCCTCACCCATTCTGCTCTTTTCTTATCCCTTAATGTCACACCCATCATTCTTCTTTCCATAGCTCGTTGCGTCGTCCTCAATTTCAGCAGAACCCTTTTCGTAAGTCTCCAGGTTTCTGCCCCATATGTGAGTACTGGTAACACACAGCTGTTATACACTTTCCTTTTGAGGGATAGTGGCATCCTGCTGTTCATCATTTTAGAATGCCTGCCAAACGCACCCCAGCCCATTCTTATTCTTCTGGTTATTTCAGTCTCATGATCCGGATCTGTGGTCACTACCTGCCCTAAGTAGATGTAGTCCCTTACCCCTTCCAGTGCTTCGCTTCCTATCGTAAACTGCTGTTCTCTTCCGAGCCTGTTAAACATTACTTTAGTTTTCTGCAGATTAATTTTCAGACCCACCCTTCTGCTTTGCCTCTCCAGGTCAGTGAGCATGCATTGCAATTGGTCTCCTGAGTTACTAAGCAAGGCAATATCGTCAGCGAATCGCAAGTTGCTAAGGTATTCTCCATCAACTTTTATCCCCAATTCTTCCCACCCCAGGCCTCTGAATACCTCCTGTAAACATGCTGTGAATAGCATTGGAGATATCGTATCTCCCTGTCTGACGCCTTTCTTTATAGGGATTTTGTTGCTTTCTTTGTGGAGGACTACGGTGGCTGTGGAGCCGCTATAGATATCTTCGAGTATCTTTACATATGGCTCATCTACACCCTGATTCCGTAATGCCTCCATGACTGCTGAGGTTTCGACTGAATCAAACGCTTTCTCGTAATCAATGAAAGCTATATATAACGGTTGGTTATATTCTGCACATTTCTCTATCACTTGATTGATAGTGTGAATATGGTCTATTGTTGAGTAGCCTTTACGGAATCCTGCCTGGTCCTTTGGTTGACAGAAGTCTAAGGTGTTCCTGATTCTATTTGCGATTACCTTAGTAAATACTTTGTAGGCAACGGACAGTAAGCTGATCGGTCTATAATTTTTCAAGTCTTTGGCGTCCCCTTTCTTATGGATTAGGATTATGTTAGCGTTCTTCCAAGATTCCGGTACGCTCGAGGTTATGAGGCATTGCGTATACAGGGTGGCCAGTTTCTCTAGAACAATGTGACCACCATCCTTCAACAAATCTGCTGTTACCTGATCCTCCCCAGCTGCCTTCCCACTTTGCATAGCTCCTAAGGCTTTCTTTACTTCTTCTGGCGTTACCTGTGGGATTTCGAATTCCTCTAGGCTATTCTCTCTTCCACTATCGTCGTGGGTGCCACTGGTACTGTATAAACCTCTATAGAACTCCTCAGCCACTTGAACTATCTCATCCATATTAGTAACGATATTGCCGGCTTTGTCTCTTAACGCACACATCTGATTCTTGCCTATTCCTAGTTTCTTCTTCACTGTTTTTAGGCTTCCTCCGTTCCTGAGAGCCTGTTCAATTCTATCCATATTATAGTTCCTGATGTCCGCTGTCTTACGCTTGTTGATTAACTTAGAAAGTTCTGCCAGTTCTATTCTAGCTGTAGGGTTAGAGGCTTTCATACATTGGCGTTTCTTGATCAGATCTTTCGTCTCCTGCGATAGCTTACTGGTTTCCTGTCTAACGGAGTTACCACCGACTTCTATTGCGCACTCCTTAATGGTTCCCATGAGATAGTCGTTCATTGCTTCAACACTAAGGTCCTCTTCCTGAGTTAAAGCCGAATACCTGTTCTGTAGCTTGATCCGGAATTCCTCTAGTTTCCCTCTTACCGCTAACTCATTGATTGGCTTCTTGTGTACCAGTTTCTTCCGTTCCCTCCTCAAGTCTAGGCTAATTCGAGTTCTTACCATCCTATGGTCACTGCAGCGTACCTTGCCGAGTACGTCTACATCTTGTATGATGCCAGGGTTCGCGCAGAGTATGAAGTCGATTTCATTTCTAGTCTCACCATTCGGGCTCCTCCACGTCCACTTTCGACTAACCCGCTTGCGGAAAAAGGTGTTCATTATCCGCATATTATTCTGTTCTGCAAACTCTACTAATAATTCTCCTCTGCTATTCCTAGAGCCTATGCCATATTCCCCCACTGACTTGTCTCTAGCCTGCTTCTTGCCTACCCTGGCGTTGAAGTCGCCCATCAGTATAGTGTATTTTGTTTTGACTTTACCCATCGCCGATTCCACGTCTTCATAAAAGCTTTCGACTTCCTGGTCATCATGACTGCATGTAGGGGCATAGACTTGTACCACCTTCAATTTGTACCTCTTATTAAGTTTCACAACAAGACCTGCCACCCTCTCGTTAATGCTATAGAATTCCTGTATGTTACCAGCTATTTCCTTATTAATCAGGAATCCGACTCCTAGTTCTCGTCTCTCCTCTAAGCCCCGGTAACACAGTACATGCCCGCTTTTTAGCACTGTATATGCTTCTTTTGTCCTCCTAACCTCACTGAGCCCTATTATATCCCATACTACCCTCTAATTCCTCCAATAACACTGCTAGACTCGCCTCACTAGATAGCGTTCTAACGTTAAACGTTGCCAGGTTCAGATTCCAATGGCGGCCTGTCCGGAGCCAGGTATTCTTAGCACCCTCTGCAGCGTTACAGATCTGACCGCCGCCGTGGTCAGTTGCTTCGCGGCTGCTGGGGACTGAGGGCCGGGGTTTGATTGTTGTATTCATATAGGAGGTTGTGGCCAAGTACTGCACCAGGGTGGCCAATCCTGCTCTGGTGAGAGAGTGCGTTACCGGTTCTGGTCACCGGGATCAGGCCGCACTCCAGGCCTGTTTGTGCAATTTTCTCAACACACGGTTTTTTTTTTCCCGGTGGAGAATTGCGCGGCACCGGGATTTGAATCACGGTCCTCTTGCACTGGAGACGGATACTCTACCGTCCCCGCAGGAGTTAAATTAAAAATTGAATTATGGTGTTTTGCGTGACAAAACCACTTTCTGATTATGCACGCCGTAGTGGAGGACTCCGAAAATTTCGACCACCTGGGGTTCTTTAACGTGCACCTAATTCTAAGTACACGGGTGTTCTCGCATTTCGCCCCCATCGAAATGCGGCCGCCGTGGCCGGGGTCCGATCCCGCGACCTCGTGCTCAGCAGTCTAACACCATGACCACTGAGCAACCACGGCGGGTCCCGCAGGAGTTGTACGCCTCATTTAACCTACAGTGGTGCCCTATTTGATCAGTCAAGGTGGACCAATCTGAGCTCGGTTATACCGCATGGATGGCACTCGGCTAGAGAACCTGGTATTTATGACCTGCACATGTGTGGCCACACATAATTGAGGATATATATATATATTTTAGGAGGGTTTCCGTACAGTGATAAAAGGAAGGAAAATACATTAAAAGAAAAAAAAAGGAAAAAAAAGGAACATAACATGTGATTTGAACTCGTGATCCTTCAATGTTGCCCGGAAAGGTAGCTCAGTCGGTTGGTTCGTCAAGCCAACGGTTACTTTCAAGCGCCAAAGCTCCTGCTCCGAGCCTCATACTTATGTGGAAAGGGACTGATGTTGTCCGCGGCAGTCGATTGTCCGAGGCTGCTCGACACTATCTCGCGCGTTTTTATAGCGAAGTACATCAGAACCGACTCGTCGTTCCACAACAACCATTTCCTGAGTGATCGCCAGATATACGCCGAATAACTTCCTGTCATTCAATAAGAATGTCTCTCTTTCATGCAGCCTACCAATTCGCACTGTTTCGGTTTAGACAAAACAATTTATCATTCGAGGCGCACTTGCCAAGTTTGCCTCCAATTAAAACTGCTTGCGATGCCTATAGTGCAGCTCTTATCTCGCTCAACATACACAGTTCTATATATGTGCATCCGGTGCAATGCTTTCCGCTGTATCAGCAATTTCAATGTCATGGCCGATCATGTAAGCAAAAGTAGCTGTTTACTATTTACAATATCCAGAATTGATCAAACGTGAAGTTGTCACCGGCATTCTGAGTGGTTGGAAGGCATAATTTCTTTGAAAAATGGCCGCCAGAGAAGCAGCGTGAACTCGAGCGGCTTTATACACTAGGAAAACTGCCTTAAAATATTTAGACTTGAGGGGAAGCTTCGTTAACAAACTATAACACGGCAATCAGCACTCGTATACGACGAGAGAAATTATTGAGACGTGGAAAATTCCCTTGAAATAAATCTGGTTTGCGAGACAAATGCTTGTATGTATTGAATCTCTTAAAAGATGAGGGGGGAAATATGCGCTCACCGAGAGGGCATCTTCAGCACGAGACCACCGCGAGGCACCTTACTGAGATGTAGAGAGCTTCGCGGCCGGAACGAAATCTCCCTTCTCCGCCGGCCCAGGGTGGAAAACGCGCTTTCCGATCGCTCAAGGTTGCGCGGAGATTGTATAGCTCTAGCGTCTAGGAAAAAGCTTAAACAGGTGCGGGGGCGGCACGCATAGCGTGGGAAGCTAGCCGCCGGAATAGCTATCTCAAGTACTGCTGCTGGCGAGGGCGAAATACCTTCGTGTAATTATAATAACCTTAATAGGACTTCTTTCAAAGAAAAAAAAAGAGGAGAAAAAGAAAAGGGAAACGGCTCAGAAGGCTATACTACGAGAGCTATGACTGATACTTTTCTATATATATGTATTCATCTCATCTATGGGATCGCATGCGCGCGCTGTTGGTTTTAAAGCGCAACCGTGGTAGGGAAACGGAAGGCGATATAAGCATGCGTGTCCATGATACGCACACGACAAACTGCCTTACAATATTTAGAATTGATATATATATACACACAAAAGCCAATATAGGCTGCTCGACACTATCTCGCGCGTTCTTATAGCGAAGTACATCAGAACCGACTCGTCGTTCCACAACAACCATTTCCTGAGTGATCGCCAGATATATGCCCAATAACTTCCTGTCATTCAATAAGAATGTCTCTCTTTCATGCAGCCTACCAATTCGCACTGTTTCGGTTTAGACAAAACAATTTATCATTCGAGGCGCACTTGCCAAGTTTGCCTCCAATTAAAACTGCTTGCGATGCCTATAGTGCAGCTCTTATCTCGCTCAACGTACACAGTTCTATATACGTGCATCCGGTGCAATGCTTTCCGTTGTATCAGCAATTTCAATGTCATGGCCGATCATGTAAGCAAAAGTAGCTGTTTACTATTTACAATATCCAGAATTGATCGAACGTGAAGTTGTCACCGGCATTCCGAGTGGTTGGAAGGTATACTTTCTTGGAGAAATTGTCGCCCGAGGAGAAGAGCGGACTTGAGCGGCTTTAGAGACTAGGAAAACTGCCTTAAAATATTTAGACTTGAGGGGAAGCTTCGTTAACAAACTATAACACGGCAATCAGCACTCGAATACGACAAGAGAAATTATTGAGAAGTGGAAAATTCCCTTGAAATAAATCTGGTTTGCGAGACAAATGCTTGTATGTATTGAATCTCTTAAAAGATGAGGGGGGAAATATGCGCTCACCGAGAGGGCATCTTCAGCACGAGACCACCGCGAGGCACCTTACTGAGATGTAGAGAGCTTCGCGGCCGGAACGAAATCTCCCTTCTCCGCCGGCCCAGGGTGGAAAACGCGCTTTCCGATCGCTCAAGGTTGCGCGGAGATTGTATAGCTCTAGCGTCTAGGAAAAAGCTTAAACAGGTGCGGGGGCGGCACGCATAGCGTGGGAAGCTAGCCGCCGGAATAGCTATCTCAAGTACTGCTGCTGGCGAGGGCGAAATACCTTCGTGTAATTATAATAACCTTAATAGGACTTCTTTCAAAGAAAAAAAAAGAGGAGAAAAAGAAAAGGGAAACGGCTCAGAAGGCTATACTACGAGAGCTATGACTGATACTTTTCTATATATATGTATTCATCTCATCTATGGGATCGCATGCGCGCGCTGTTGGTTTTAAAGCGCAACCGTGGTAGGGAAACGGAAGGCGATATAAGCATGCGTGTCCATGATACGCACACGACAAACTGCCTTACAATATTTAGAATTGATATATATATACACACAAAAGCCAATATAGGCTGCTCGACACTATCTCGCGCGTTTTTATAGCGAAGTACATCAGAACCGACTCGTCGTTCCACAACAACCATTTCCTGAGTGATCGCCAGATATATGCCGAATAACTTCCTGTCATTCAATGAGAATGTCTCTCTTTCATGCAGCCTACCAATTCGCACTGTTTCGGTTTAGACAAAACAATTTATCATTCGAGGCGCACTTGCCAAGTTTGCCTCCAATTAAAACTGCTTGCGATGCCTATAGTGCAGCTCTTATCTCGCTCAACGTACACAGTTCTATATACGTGCATCCGGTGCAATGCTTTCCGTTGTATCAGCAATTTCAATGTCATGGCCGATCATGTAAGCAAAAGTAGCTGTTTACTATTTACAATATCCAGAATTGATCGAACGTGAAGTTGTCACCGGCATTCCGAGTGGTTGGAAGGTATACTTTCTTGGAGAAATTGCCGCCCGAGGAGAAGAGCGGACTTGAGCGGCTTTAGAGACTAGGAAAACTGCCTTAAAATATTTAGACTTGAGGGGAAGCTTCGTTAACAAACTATAACACGGCAATCAGCACTCGAATACGACAAGAGAAATTATTGAGACGTGGAAAATTCCCTTGAAATAAATCTGGTTTGCGAGACAAATGCTTGTATGTATTGAATCTCTTAAAAGATGAGGGGGGAAATATGCGCTCACCGAGAGGGCATCTTCAGCACGAGACCACCGCGAGGCACCTTACTGAGATGTAGAGAGCTTCGCGGCCGGAACGAAATCTCCCTTCTCCGCCGGCCCAGGGTGGAAAACGCGCTTTCCGATCGCTCAAGGTTGCGCGGAGATTGTATAGCTCTAGCGTCTAGGAAAAAGCTTAAACAGGTGCGGGGGCGGCACGCATAGCGTGGGAAGCTAGCCGCCGGAATAGCTATCTCAAGTACTGCTGCTGGCGAGGGCGAAATACCTTCGTGTAATTATAATAACCTTAATAGGACTTCTTTCAAAGAAAAAAAAAGAGGAGAAAAAGAAAAGGGAAACGGCTCAGAAGGCTATACTACGAGAGCTATGACTGATACTTTTCTATATATATGTATTCATCTCATCTATGGGATCGCATGCGCGCGCTGTTGGTTTTAAAGCGCAACCGTGGTAGGGAAACGGAAGGCGATATAAGCATGCGTGTCCATGATACGCACACGACAAACTGCCTTACAATATTTAGAATTGATATATATATACACACAAAAGCCAATATAGGCTGCTCGACACTATCTCGCGCGTTCTTATAGCGAAGTACATCAGAACCGACTCGTCGTTCCACAACAAACATTTCCTGAGTGATCGCCAGATATATGCCCAATAACTTCCTGTCATTCAATAAGAATGTCTCTCTTTCATGCAGCCTACCAATTCGCACTGTTTCGGTTTAGACAAAACAATTTATCATTCGAGGCGCACTTGCCAAGTTTGCCTCCAATTAAAACTGCTTGCGATGCCTATAGTGCAGCTCTTATCTCGCTCAACGTACACAGTTCTATATACGTGCATCCGGTGCAATGCTTTCCGTTGTATCAGCAATTTCAATGTCATGGCCGATCATGTAAGCAAAAGTAGCTGTTTACTATTTACAATATCCAGAATTGATCGAACGTGAAGTTGTCACCGGCATTCCGAGTGGTTGGAAGGTATACTTTCTTGGAGAAATTGCCGCCCGAGGAGAAGAGCGGACTTGAGCGGCTTTACAGACTAGGAAAACTGCCTTAAAATATTTAGACTTGAGGGGAAGCTTCGTTAACAAACTATAACACGGCAATCAGCACTCGAATACGACAAGAGAAATTATTGAGACGTGGAAAATTCCCTTGAAATAAATCTGGTTTGCGAGACAAATGCTTGTATGTATTGAATCTCTTAAAAGATGAGGGGGGAAATATGCGCTCACCGAGAGGGCATCTTGAGCACGAGACCACCGCGAGGCACCTTACTGAGATGTAGAGAGCTTCGCGGCCGGAACGAAATCTCCCCTCTCCGCCGGCCCAGGGTGGAAAACGCGCTTTCCGATCGCTCAAGGTTGCGCGGATATTGTATAGCTCTAGCGTCTAGGAAAAAGCTTAAACAGGTGCGGGGGCGGCACGCATAGCGTGGGAAGCTAGCCGCCGGAATAGCTATCTCAAGTACTGCTGCTGGCGAGGGCGAAATACCTTCGTGTAATTAAAATAACCTTAATAGGACTTCTTTCAAAGAAAAAAAAGAGGAGAAAAAGAAAAGGGAAACGGCTCAGAAGGCTATACTACGAGAGCTATGACTGATACTTTTCTATATATATGTATTCATCTCATCTATGGGATCGCATGCGCGCGCTGTTGGTTTTAAAGCGCAACCGTGGTAGGGAAACGGAAGGCGATATAAGCATGCGTGTCCATGATACGCACACGACAAACTGCCTTACAATATTTAGAATTGATATATATATACACACAAAAGCCAATATAGGCTGCTCGACACTATCTCGCGCGTTTTTATAGCGAAGTACATCAGAACCGACTCGTCGTTCCACAACAACCATTTCCTGAGTGATCGCCAGATATATGCCGAATAACTTCCTGTCATTCAATGAGAATGTCTCTCTTTCATGCAGCCTACCAATTCGCACTGTTTCGGTTTAGACAAAACAATTTATCATTCGAGGCGCACTTGCCAAGTTTGCCTCCAATTAAAACTGCTTGCGATGCCTATAGTGCAGCTCTTATCTCGCTCAACGTACACAGTTCTATATACGTGCATCCGGTGCAATGCTTTCCGTTGTATCAGCAATTTCAATGTCATGGCCGATCATGTAAGCAAAAGTAGCTGTTTACTATTTACAATATCCAGAATTGATCGAACGTGAAGTTGTCACCGGCATTCCGAGTGGTTGGAAGGTATACTTTCTTGGAGAAATTGCCGCCCGAGGAGAAGAGCGGACTTGAGCGGCTTTAGAGACTAGGAAAACTGCCTTAAAATATTTAGACTTGAGGGGAAGCTTCGTTAACAAACTATAACACGGCAATCAGCACTCGAATACGACAAGAGAAATTATTGAGACGTGGAAAATTCCCTTGAAATAAATCTGGTTTGCGAGACAAATGCTTGTATGTATTGAATCTCTTAAAAGATGAGGGGGGAAATATGCGCTCACCGAGAGGGCATCTTCAGCACGAGACCACCGCGAGGCACCTTACTGAGATGTAGAGAGCTTCGCGGCCGGAACGAAATCTCCCTTCTCCGCCGGCCCAGGGTGGAAAACGCGCTTTCCGATCGCTCAAGGTTGCGCGGAGATTGTATAGCTCTAGCGTCTAGGAAAAAGCTTAAACAGGTGCGGGGGCGGCACGCATAGCGTGGGAAGCTAGCCGCCGGAATAGCTATCTCAAGTACTGCTGCTGGCGAGGGCGAAATACCTTCGTGTAATTATAATAACCTTAATAGGACTTCTTTCAAAGAAAAAAAAAGAGGAGAAAAAGAAAAGGGAAACGGCTCAGAAGGCTATACTACGAGAGCTATGACTGATACTTTTCTATATATATGTATTCATCTCATCTATGGGATCGCATGCGCGCGCTGTTGGTTTTAAAGCGCAACCGTGGTAGGGAAACGGAAGGCGATATAAGCATGCGTGTCCATGATACGCACACGACAAACTGCCTTACAATATTTAGAATTGATATATATATACACACAAAAGCCAATATAGGCTGCTCGACACTATCTCGCGCGTTCTTATAGCGAAGTACATCAGAACCGACTCGTCGTTCCACAACAAACATTTCCTGAGTGATCGCCAGATATATGCCCAATAACTTCCTGTCATTCAATAAGAATGTCTCTCTTTCATGCAGCCTACCAATTCGCACTGTTTCGGTTTAGACAAAACAATTTATCATTCGAGGCGCACTTGCCAAGTTTGCCTCCAATTAAAACTGCTTGCGATGCCTATAGTGCAGCTCTTATCTCGCTCAACGTACACAGTTCTATATACGTGCATCCGGTGCAATGCTTTCCGTTGTATCAGCAATTTCAATGTCATGGCCGATCATGTAAGCAAAAGTAGCTGTTTACTATTTACAATATCCAGAATTGATCGAACGTGAAGTTGTCACCGGCATTCCGAGTGGTTGGAAGGTATACTTTCTTGGAGAAATTGCCGCCCGAGGAGAAGAGCGGACTTGAGCGGCTTTACAGACTAGGAAAACTGCCTTAAAATATTTAGACTTGAGGGGAAGCTTCGTTAACAAACTATAACACGGCAATCAGCACTCGAATACGACAAGAGAAATTATTGAGACGTGGAAAATTCCCTTGAAATAAATCTGGTTTGCGAGACAAATGCTTGTATGTATTGAATCTCTTAAAAGATGAGGGGGGAAATATGCGCTCACCGAGAGGGCATCTTGAGCACGAGACCACCGCGAGGCACCTTACTGAGATGTAGAGAGCTTCGCGGCCGGAACGAAATCTCCCCTCTCCGCCGGCCCAGGGTGGAAAACGCGCTTTCCGATCGCTCAAGGTTGCGCGGATATTGTATAGCTCTAGCGTCTAGGAAAAAGCTTAAACAGGTGCGGGGGCGGCACGCATAGCGTGGGAAGCTAGCCGCCGGAATAGCTATCTCAAGTACTGCTGCTGGCGAGGGCGAAATACCTTCGTGTAATTAAAATAACCTTAATAGGACTTCTTTCAAAGAAAAAAAAGAGGAGAAAAAGAAAAGGGAAACGGCTCAGAAGGCTATACTACGAGAGCTATGACTGATACTTTTCTATATATATGTATTCATCTCATCTATGGGATCGCATGCGCGCGCTGTTGGTTTTAAAGCGCAACCGTGGTAGGGAAACGGAAGGCGATATAAGCATGTGTGTCCATGATACGCACACGACAAACTGCCTTACAATATTTAGAATTGATATATATATACACACAAAAGCCAATATAGGCTGCTCGACACTATCTCGCGCGTTTTTATAGCGAAGTACATCAGAACCGACTCGTCGTTCCACAACAACCATTTCCTGAGTGATCGCCAGATATATGCCGAATAACTTCCTGTCATTCAATAAGAATATCTCTCTTTCATGCAGCCTACCAATTCGCACTGTTTCGGTTTAGACAAAACAATTTATCATTCGAGGCGCACTTGCCAAGTTTGCCTCCAATTAAAACTGCTTGCGATGCCTATAGTGCAGCTCTTATCTCGGTCAACGTACACAGTTCTATATACGTGCATCCGGTGCAATGCTTTCCGTTGTATCAGCAATTTCAATGTCATGGCCGATCATGTAAGCAAAAGTAGCTGTTTACTATTTACAATATCCAGAAGAGTGGACTTGAGCGGCTTTAGAGACTAGGAAAACTGCCTTAAAATATTTAGACTTGAGGGGAAGCTTCGTTAACAAACTATAACACGGCAATCAGCACTCGAATACGACAAGAGAAATTATTGAGACGTGGAAAATTCCCTTGAATAAATCGGGTTTGCGAGACAAATGCTTGTATGTATAACCTTACTCTATCACCCTTCGGGTAGCCAAGTACCTAAGGCGCTAGTATACTCGGCTCGAAATTGCGGGCTAATCCCCGGCTCCGGAGATTTCAGTTTGAATGGAGGCAAGCTGCGAAGGCGCCCGTGTGCATCGTAGCGCACGTTAAAGATCTCCAGTTGGGCAAAATTCTCCGTAGACCTCCACTACGGCGTCCTTGCGACGTAACCCACTCCCCCAATTGGCTATAAAACTATCTTTAGTTTACCTCGTCTGTTCCTAGAAAATTCTTTTCCCGAACTTGTTAAAAAGACGCCTATTTTTTGCCACACCGATCGGCCCATGTGGCTAACAATTAATTTACGTACCAGTGAGAGCAGACAGAATAGTCAAATTATCAAGTTTGAACGAATGCCTTTCTTTTTTGTATAACTGACTACTTGACTGATCTTCCAATTTCACTACATTGAAGTGCGGCTCGTACGTAGCGGTACATGTTGGGGCCAGCAAGCTTTATTGAAGAGGGCCACATACCTCTTGGCCCATCTCCAGTGACGCAAATGCTCGTCACGGAAGTTCCTTGCAGATTGGTACACAACTAGTTTGGTATGCCCACTTATGCAAGTTTTAGTGAGTTAGGTTGTTTGAAGAAAAGCACATGGCAGTGGCACCTATGATGTGACCGACATTCACGTCAAAGATGTACATTGAATCTCGCACTAGCCTGCTTTCAGCTATTCAGTCATGCAAGTCTGGCGGAACCCGTTTTGTTGAAGAAAACCACATGAAAACTGTCTCCTTTTCAGTTACACTGATTCCCGTTATATACTTTCATTGAAATGTGGCGCACACCCAGCCTCGGCAACGCATTTAAAGTGCGGTTACATTGATTTTACGAAAGGTCCACATGTAATCAGCGAAATATGGCTAGTAAAACAGTTTCGCGTCATATGGGTCAGCTGAGGAGAGCTGCACATGTAATGCCACATACCTAGGACACAACCTGTTCAGCCTATCGGCTAGTAATGCCGTGTCGCCATAAAGACATTCCCTCATCATTGATATAGTGAGGGGAGAGTGGACGACCCGATGGTACATGTAGGCGAGAAAGTTGACAAAGTCCTCAAACTGCCATATTGATGTCAAACCGTCGCTATCATTACGACCCCCATATATCCAGCTACTAGCTCGACAACCTGGGTCAAATACACTTTCAACCTGCAGTGCTGGAGAATCGCAGAACGCCTACCTGGACTCATCACATTCATATGCCTGAATAACCTTACTCTATCACCCTTCGGGGTAGCCGAGTAGCTAAGGCGCTAGTATACTCGGCTCGAAATTGCGGGCTAATCCCCGGCTCCGGAGATTTCAGTTTGAATGGAGGCAAGCTGCGAAGGCGCCCGTGTGCATCCTAGCGCACGTTAAAGATCCCCAGTTGGGCAAAATTCTCCGTAGACCTCCACTACGGCGTCCTTGGGACGTAACCCACTCCCCCCAATTGGCTATAAAACTATCGTTACTTTACCGCGTCTGTTCCTAGAAAATTCTTTTCCCGAACTTGTTAAAAAGACGCCTATTTTTTGCCACAGCGATCGGCCCATGTGGCTAACAATTATCTTACGTATCAGTGAGAGCAGACAGAATAGTCAAATGATCAAGGTTGCACGAATGCCTTTCTTTTTTGTATAACTGAGTACTTGACTGATCTTCCAATTTCACTACATTGAAGTGCGGCTCGTTCATAGCGGTACATGTTGGGGCCAGCAAGCTTTATTGAAGAGGGCCACATACCTCTTGGCCCATCTCCAGTGACGCAAATGCTCGTCACGGAAGTTCCTTGCAGATTGGTACACAACTAGTTTGGTATGCCCACCTATGCAAGTTTTAGTGAGTTAGGTTGTTTGAAGAAAAGCACATGGCAGTGGCACCTATGATGTGACCGACATTCACGTCACAGATGTACATTGAATCTCGCACTAGCCTGCTTTCAGCTATTCAGTCATGCAAGTCTGGCGGAACCCGTTTTGTTGAAGAAAACCACATGAAAACTGTCTCCGTTTCTGTTACACTGATTCCCGTTATATACTTTCATTGAATTGTGGCAAACACCCAGCCTCGGCAACGCATTTAAAGTGCGGTTACATTGATTTTACGAAAGGTCCACATGTAATCAGCGAAATATAGCCAGTAAAACAGGTTCGCGTCAAATGCGTCAGCTGAGGAGAGCTGTACATGTAATGCCACATACCTAGGACACAACTTGTTCAGCCTATCGGCTAGTAATGCCGTTTCGCCATAAAAACAGCCCCTCATCATTGATATAGTGAGGGGATAGTGGACGACCCGATGGTACATGTAGGCGAGAAAGTTGACAAAGTCCTCAAACTGCCATAATGATGTCAAACCGTCGCTATTTTATACGACCCCCAGATATCCAGCTACTAGCTCGACAACCTGGGTCAAATACACTTTCAACCTGCAGTGCTGGAGAATCGCAGCACACCTACCTGGACTCATCACATTCATATGCCTGTATAACCTTACTCTTATCACCCTTCGGGGTAGCCGAGTAGCTAAGGCGCTAGTATACACGGCTCGAAATTGCGGGCTAATCCCCGGCTCCGGAGATTTCAGTTTGAATGGAGGCAAGCTGCGAAGGCGCCCGTGTGCATCGTAGCGCACGTTAAAGATCCCCAGTTGGGCAAAATTCTCCGTAGACCTCCACTACGGCGTCCTTGGGACGTAACCCACTCCCCCCAATTGGCTGTAAAACTATCGTTACATTACCGCGTCTGTTCCTAGAAAATTCTTTTCCCGAACTTGTTAAAAAGACGCCTATTTTTTGCCACAGCGATCGGCCCATGTGGCTAACAATTATCTTACGTACCAGTGAGAGCAGACAGAATAGTCAAATTGTCAAGGTTGCACGAATGCCTTTCTTTTTTGTATAACTGACTACTTGACTGATCTTCCAATTTCACTATATTGAAGTGCGGCTCGTACGTAGCGGTACATGTTGGGGCCAGCAAGCTTTATTGAAGAGGGCCACATACCTCTTGGCCCATCTCCAGTGACGCAAATGCTCGTCACGGAAGTTCCTTGCAGATTGGTACACAACTAGTTTGGTGTGCCCACTTATGAAAGTTTTAGTGAGTTAGGTTGTTTGAAGAAAAGCGCATGGCAGTGGCAACTATGATGTGACCGACATTCACGTCAAAGATGTACATTGAATCTCGCACTAGCCTGCTTTCAGCTATTCAGTCATGCAAGTCTGGCGGAACCCGTTTTGTTGAAGAAAACCACATGAAAACTGTCTTCTTTTCCGTTACACTGATTCCCGTTATATATTTTCATTGAATTGTGGCGCACACCCAGCCTCGGCAACGCATGTAAAGTGCGGTTACATTGATTTTAAGAAAGGTCCACATGTAATCAGCGAAATATAGCCAGTAAAACAGGTTCGCGTCAAATGGGTCAGCTGAGGAGAGCTACACATGTAATGCCACATACCTAGGACACAACCTGTTCAGCCTATCGGCTAGTAATGCCGTTTCGCCATAAAAACAGCCCCTCATCATTGATATAGTGAGGGGATAGTGGACGACCCGATGGTACATGTAGGCGAGAAAGTTGACAAAGACCTCAAATTGCCATAATGATGTCAAACCGTCGCTATCATTACGACCCCCATATATCCAGCTGCTAGCTCGACAACCTGGGTCAAGCACTTTCAACCTGCAGTGCTGGAGAATCGCAGCACACCTACCTGGACTCATCACATTCATATGCCTGTATAACCTTACTCTTATCACCCTTCGGGGTAGCCGAGTAGCTAAGGCGCTAGTATACTCGGCTCGAAATTGCGGGCTAAACCCCGGCTCCGGAGATTTGAGTTCGAATGGAGGCAACCTGCGAAGGCGCCCGTTTGCATCGTAGCGCACGTTAAAGATCCCCAGTTGGGCAAAATTCTCCGTATACCTCCACTACGGCGTCCTTGGGACGTAACCCACTCCCCCCAATTGGCTGTAAAAATATCGGTACATTACCGCGTCTGTTCCTAGAAAATTCTTTTCCCGAACTTGTTAAAAAGACGCCTATTTTTTGCCACAGCGATCGGCACATGTGGCTAACAATTATCTTACGTATCAGTGAGAGCAGACAGAATAGTCAAATTGTCAAGGTTGCACGAAGGCCTTTCTTTTTTGTAAAACTGACTACTTGACTGATCTTCCAATTTCACTACATTGAAGTGCGGCTCGCTCATAACCTTACATGTTGGGGCCAGCAAGCTTTATTGAAGAGGGCCACATACCTCTTGGCCCATCTCCAGTGACGCAAATGCTCGTCACGGAAGTTCCTTGTAGATTGGTACACAACTAGTTTGGTATGCCCACTTATGCAAGTTTTAGTGAGTTAGGTTGTTTGAAGAAAAGCACATGGCAGTGGCACCTATGATGTGACCGACATTCACGTCAAAGATGTACATTTAATCTCGCACTAGCCTGCTTTCAGCTATTCAGTCATGCAAGTCTGGCGGAACCCGTTTTGTTGAAGAAAACCACATGAAAACTGTCTCCTTTTCAGTTACACTGATTCCCGTTATATACTTTCATTGAAATGTGGCGCACACCCAGCCTCGTCAACGCATTTAAAGTGCGGTTACATTGATTTTACGAAAGGTCCACATGTAATCAGCGAAATATAGCTAGTAAAACAGGTTGGCGTCATATGGGTCAGCTGAGGAGAGCTGCACATGTAATGCCACATACCTAGGACACAACCTGTTCAGCCTATCGGCTAGTAATGCCGTGTCGCCATAAAGACAGTCCCTCATCATTGATATAGTGAGGGGAGAGTGGACGACCCGATGGTACATGTAGGCGAGAAAGTTGACAAAGTCCTCAAACTGCCATAATGATGTCAAACCGTCGCTATCATTACGACCCCCATATATCCAGCTACTAGCTCGACAACCTGGGTCAAATACACTTTCAACCTGCAGTGCTGGAGAATCGCAGAACACCTACCTGGACTCATCACATTCATATGCCTGTATAACCTTACTCTATCACCCTTCGGGGTAGCCGAGTAGCTAAGGCGCTAGTATACTCGGCTCGAAATTGCGGGCTAATCCCCGGCTCCGGAGATTTCAGTTTGAATGGAGGCAAGCTGCGAAGGCGCCCGTGTGCATCCTAGCGCACGTTAAAGATCCCCAGTTGGGCAAAATTCTCCGTAGACCTCCACTACGGCGTCCTTGGGACGTAACCCACTCCCCCCAATTGGCTATAAAACTATCGTTACTTTACCGCGTCTGTTCCTAGAAAATTGTTTTCCCGAACTTGTTAAAAAGACGCCTATTTTTTGCCACAGCGATCGGCCCATGTGGCTAACAATTATCTTACGTATCAGTGAGAGCAGACAGAATAGTCAAATTATCAAGGTTGCACGAATGCCTTTCTTTTTTGTATAACTGACTACTTGACTGATCTTCCAATTTCACTACATTGAAGTGCGGCTCGTTCATAGCGGTACATGTTGGGGCCAGCAAGCTTTATTGAAGAGGGCCACATACCTCTTGGCCCATCTCCAGTGACGCAAATGCTCGTCACGGAAGTTCCTTGCAGATTGGTACACAACTAGTTTGGTATGCCCACCTATGCAAGTTTTAGTTAGTTAGGTTGTTTGAAGAAAAGCACATGGCAGTGGCACCTGTGATGTGACCGACATTCACGTCAAAGATGTACATTGAATCTCGCACTAGCCTGCTTTCAGCTATTCAGTCATGCAAGTCTGGCGGAACCCGTTTTGTTGAAGAAAACCACATGAAAACTGTCTCCGTTTCAGTTACACTGATTCCCGTTATATACTTTCATTGAATTGTGGCAAACACCCAGCCTCGGCAACGCATTTAAACTGCGGTTACATTGATTTTACGAAAGGTCCACATGTAATCAGCGAAATATAGCCAGTAAAACAGGTTCGCGTCAAATGGGTCAGCTGAGGAGAGCTGTACATGTAATGCCACATACCTAGGACACAACCTGTTCAGCCTATCGGCTAGTAATGCCGTTTCGCCATAAAAACAGCCCCTCATCATTGATATAGTGAGGGGATAGTGGACGACGCGATGGTACATGTAGGCGAGAAAGTTGACAAAGTCCTCAAACTGCCATAATGATGTCAAACCGTCGCTATCATTACGACCCCCAGATATCCAGCTACTAGCTCGACAACCTGGGTCAAATACACTTTCAACCTGCAGTGCTGGGGAATCGCAGCACACCTACCTGGACTCATCACATTCATATGCCTGTATAACCTTACTCTTATCACCCTTCGGGGTAGCCGAGTAGCTAAGGCGCTAGTATACACGGCTCGAAATTGCGGGCTAATCCCCGGCTCCGGAGATTTCAGTTTGAATGGAGGCAAGCTGCGAAGGCGCCCGTGTGCATCGTAGCGCACGTTAAAGATCCCCAGTTGGGCAAAATTCTCCGTAGACCTCCACTACGGCGTCCTTGGGACATAACCCACTCCCCCCAATTGGCTGTAAAACTATCGTTACATTACCGCGTCTGTTCCTAGAAAATTCTTTTCCCGAACTTGTTAAAAAGGCGCCTATTTTTTGCCACACCGATCGGCCCATGTGGCTAACAATTATCTTACGTACCAGTCAGAGCAGACAGAATAGTCAAATTATCAAGTTTGAACGAATGCCTTTCTTTTTTGTATAACTGACTACTTGACTGATCTTCGAATTTCACTACATTGAAGTGCGGCTCGTACGTAGCGGTACATGTTGGGGCCAGCAAGCTTTATTGAAGAGGGCCACATACCTCTTGGCCCATCTCCAGTGACGCAAATGCTCGTCACGGAAGTTCCTTGCAGATTGGTACACAACTAGTTTGGTATGCCCACTTATGCAAGTTTTAGTGAGTTAGGTTGTTTGAAGAAAAGCACATGGCAGTGGCACCTATGATGTGACCGACATTCACGTCAAAGATGTACATTTAATCTCGCACTAGCCTGCTTTCAGCTATTCAGTCATGCAAGTCTGGCGGAACCCGTTTTGTTGAAGAAAACCACATGAAAACTGTCTCCTTTTCAGTTACACTGATTCCCGTTATATACTTTCATTGAAATTTGGCACACACCCAGCCTCGGCAACGCATTTAAAGTGCGGTTACATTGATTTTACGAAAGGTCCACATGTAATCAGCGAAATATAGCTAGTAAAACAGGTTCGCGTCATATGGGTCAGCTGAGGAGAGCTGCACATGTAATGCCACATACCTAGGACACAACCTGTTCAGCCTATCGGCTAGTAATGCCGTGTCGCCATAAAGACAGTCCCTCATCATTGATATAGTGAGGGGAGAGTGGACGACCCGATGGTACATGTAGGCGAGAAAGTTGACAAAGTCCTCAAACTGCCATAATGATGTCAAACCGTCGCTATCATTACGACCCCCATATATCCAGCTACTAGCTCGACAACCTGGGTCAAATACACTTTCAACCTGCAGTGCTGGAGAATCGCAGAACACCTACCTGGACTCATCACATTCATATGCCTGTATAACCTTACTCTATCACCCTTCGGGGTAGCCGAGTAGCTAAGGCGCTAGTATACTCGGCTCGAAATTGCGGGCTAATCCCCGGCTCCGGAGATTTCAGTTTGAATGGAGGCAAGCTGCGAAGGCGCCCGTGTGCATCCTAGCGCACGTTAAAGATCCCCAGTTGGGCAAAATTCTCCGTAGACCTCCACTACGGCGTCCTTGGGACGTAACCCACTCCCCCCAATTGGCTATAAAACTATCGTTACTTTACCGCGTCTGTTCCTAGAAAATTGTTTTCCCGAACTTGTTAAAAAGACGCCTATTTTTTGCCACAGCGATCGGCCCATGTGGCTAACAATTATCTTACGTATCAGTGAGAGCAGACAGAATAGTCAAATTATCAAGGTTGCACGAATGCCTTTCTTTTTTGTATAACTGACTACTTGACTGATCTTCCAATTTCACTACATTGAAGTGCGGCTCGTTCATAGCGGTACATGTTGGGGCCAGCAAGCTTTATTGAAGAGGGCCACATACCTCTTGGCCCATCTCCAGTGACGCAAATGCTCGTCACGGAAGTTCCTTGCAGATTGGTACACAACTAGTTTGGTATGCCCACCTATGCAAGTTTTAGTGAGTTAGGTTGTTTGAAGAAAAGCACATGGCAGTGGCACCTGTGATGTGACCGACATTCACGTCAAAGATGTACATTGAATCTCGCACTAGCCTGCTTTCAGCTATTCAGTCATGCAAGTCTGGCGGAACCCGTTTTGTTGAAGAAAACCACATGAAAACTGTCTCCGTTTCAGTTACACTGATTCCCGTTATATACTTTCATTGAATTGTGGCAAACACCCAGCCTCGGCAACGCATTTAAAGTGCGGTTACATTGATTTTACGAAAGGTCCACATGTAATCAGCGAAATATAGCCAGTAAAACAGGTTCGCGTCAAATGGGTCAGCTGAGGAGAGCTGTACATGTAATGCCACATACCTAGGACACAACCTGTTCAGCCTATCGGCTAGTAATGCCGTTTCGCCATAAAAACAGCCCCTCATCATTGAGATAGTGAGGGGATAGTGGACGACGCGATGGTACATGTAGGCGAGAAAGTTGACAAAGTCCTCAAACTGCCATAATGATGTCAAACCGTCGCTATCATTACGACCCCCAGATATCCAGCTACTAGCTCGACAACCTGGGTCAAATACACTTTCAACCTGCAGTGCTGGAGAATCGCAGCACACCTACCTGGACTCATCACATTCATATGCCTGTATAACCTTACTCTTATCACCCTTCAGGGTAGCCGAGTAGCTAAGGCGCTAGTATACACGGCTCGAAATTGCGGGCTAATCCCCGGCTCCGGAGATTTCAGTTTGAATGGAGGCAAGCTGCGAAGGCGCCCGTGTGCATCGTAGCGCACGTTAAAGATCCCCAGTTGGGCAAAATTCTCCGTAGACCTCCACTACGGCGTCCTTGGGACGTAACCCACTCCCCCCAATTGGCTATAAAACTATCGTTACTTTACCGCGTCTGTTCCTAGAAAATTGTTTTCCCGAACTTGTTAAAAAGACGCCTATATTTTGCCACAGCGATCGGCCCATGTGGCTAACAATTATCTTACGTATCAGTGAGAGCAGACAGAATAGTCAAATTATCAAGGTTGCACGAATGCCTTTCTTTTTTGTATAACTGACTACTTGACTGATCTTCCAATTTCACTACATTGAAGTGCGGCTCGTTCATAGCGGTACATGTTGGGGCAAGCAAGCTTTATTGAAGAGGGCCACATACCTCTTGGCCCATCTCCAGTGACGCAAATGCTCGTCACGGAAGTTCCTTGCAGATTGGTACACAACTAGTTTGGTATGCCCAGTTATGCAAGTTTTAGTGAGTTAGGTTGTTTGAAGAAAAGCACATGGCAGTGGCACCTGTGATGTGACCGACATTCACGTCAAAGATGTACATTGAATCTCGCACTAGCCTGCTTTCAGCTATTCAGTCATGCAAGTCTGTCGGAACCCGTTTTGTTGAAGAAAACCACATGAAAACTGTCTCCGTTTCAGTTACAATGATTCCCGTTATATACTTTCATTGAATTGTGGCAAACACCCAGCCTCGGCAACGCATTTAAAGTGCGGTTACATTGATTTTACGAAAGGTCCACATGTAATCAGCGAAATATAGCCAGTAAAACAGGTTCGCGTCAAATGGGTCAGCTGAGGAGAGCTGTACATGTAACGCCACATACCTAGGACACAACCTGTTCAGCCTATCGGCAAGTAATGCCGTTTCGCCATAAAAACAGCCCCTCATCATTGATATAGTGAGGGGATAGTGGACGACGCGATGGTACATGTAGGCGAGAAAGTTGACAAAGTCCTCAAACTGCCATAATGATGTCAAACCGTCGCTATCATTACGACCCCCAGATATCCAGCTACTAGCTCGACAACCTGGGTCAAATACACTTTCAACCTGCAGTGCTGGAGAATAGCAGCACACCTACCTGGACTCATCACATTCATATGCCTGTATAACCTTACTCTTATCACCCTTCGGGGTAGCCGAGTAGCTAAGGCGCTAGTATACACGGCTCGAAATTGCGGGCTAATCCCCGGCTCCGGAGATTTCAGTTTGAATGGAGGCAAGCTGCGAAGGCGCCCGTGTGCATCGTAGCGCACGTTAAAGATCCCTAGTTGGGCAAAATTCTCCGTAGACCTCCACTACGGCGTCCTTGGGACGTAACCCACTCCCCCCAATTGGCTGTAAAACTATCGTTACATTACCGCGTCTGTTCCTAGAAAATTCTTTTCCCGAACTTGTTAAAAAGGCGCCTATTTTTTGCCACACCGATCGGCCCATATGGCTAACAATTATCTTACGTACCAGTGAGAGCAGACAGAATAGTCAAATTATCAAGTTTGAACGAATGCCTTTCTTTTTTGTATAAGTGACTACTTGACTGATCTTCCAATTTCACTACATTGAAGTGCGGCTCGTACGTAGCGGTACATGTTGGGGCCAGCAAGCTTTATTGAAGAGGGCCACATACCTCTTGGCCCATCTCCAGTGACGCAAATGCTCGTCACGGAAGTTCCTTGCAGATTGGTACACAACTAGTTTGGTGTGCCCACTTATGCAAGTTTTAGTGTGTTAGGTTGTTTGAAGAAAAGCACATGGCAGTGGCACCTATGATGTGACCGACATTCACGTCAAAGATGTACATTGAATCTCGCACTAGCCTGCTTTCAGCTATTCAGTCATGCAAGTCTGGCGGAACCCGTTTTGTTGAAGAAAACCACATGAAAACTGTCTCTTTTTCAGTTACACTGATTCCCGTTATATACTTTCATTGAAATGTGGCGCACACCCAGCCTCGGCAACGCATTTAAAGTGCGGTTACATTGATTTTACGAAAGGTCCACATGTAATCAGCGAAATATAGCTAGTAATACAGGTTCGCGTCATATGGGTCAGCTGAGGAGAGCTGCACACGTAATGCCACATACCTAGGACACAACCTGTTCAGCCTATCGGCTAGTAATGCCGTGTCGCCATAAAGACAGTCCCTCATCATTGATATAGTGAGGGGAGAGTGGACGACCCGATGGTACATGTAGGCGAGAAAGTTGACAAAGTCCTCAAACTGCCATAATGATGTCAAACCGTCGCTATCATTACGACGCCCATATATCCAGCTACTAGCTCGACAACCTGGGTCAAATACACTTTCAACCTGCAGTGCTGGAGAATCGCAGAACACCTACCTGGACTCATCACATTCATATGCCTGTATAACCTTACTCTATCACCCTTCGGGGTAGCCGAGTAGCTAAGGCGCTAGTATACTCGGCTCGAAATTGCGGGCTAATCCCCGGCTCCGGAGATTTCAGTTTGAATGGAGGCAAGCTGCGAAGGCGCCCGTGTGCATCCTAGCGCACGTTAAAGATCCCCAGTTGGGCAAAATTCTCCGTAGACCTCCACTACGGCGTCCTTGGGACGTAACCCACTCCCCCCAATTGGCTATAAAACTATCGTTACTTTACCGCGTCTGTTCCTAGAAAATTGTTTTCCCGAACTTGTTAAAAAGACGCCTATTTTTTGCCACAGCGATCGGCCCATGTGGCTAACAATTATCTTACGTATCAGTGAGAGCAGACAGAATAGTCAAATTATCAAGGTTGCACGAATGCCTTTCTTTTTTGTATAACTGACTACTTGACTGATCTTCCAATTTCACTACATTGAAGTGCGGCTCGTTCATAGCGGTACATGTTGGGGCCAGCAAGCTTTATTGAAGAGGGCCACATACCTCTTGGCCCATCTCTAGTGACGCAAATGCTCGTCACGGAAGTTCCTTGCAGATTGCTACACAACTAGTTTGGTATGCCCACCTATGCAAGTTTTAGTGAGTTAGGTTGTTTGAAGAAAAGCACATGGCAGTGGCACCTGTGATGTGACCGACATTCACGTCAAAGATGTACATTGAATCTCGCACTAGCCTGCTTTCAGCTATTCAGTCATGCAAGTCTGGCGGAACCCGTTTTGTTGAAGAAAACCACATGAAAACTGTCTCCGTTTCAGTTACACTGATTCCCGTTATATACTTTCATTGAATTGTGGCAAACACCCAGCCTCGGCAACGCATTTAAAGTGCGGTTACATTGATTTTACGAAAGGTCCACATGTAATCAGCGAAATATAGCCAGTAAAACAGGTTCGCGTCAAATGGGTCAGCTGAGGAGAGCTGTACATGTAATGCCACATACCTAGGACACAACCTGTTCAGCCTATCGGCTAGCAATGCCGTTTCGCCATAAAAACAGCCCCTCATCATTGATATAGTGAGGGGATAGTGGACGACGCGATGGTACATGTAGGCGAGAAAGTTGACAAAGTCCTCAAACTGCCATAATGATGTCAAACCGTCGCTATCATTACGACCCATCAGATATCCAGCTACTAGCTCGACAACCTGGGTCAAATACACTTTCAACCTGCAGTGCTGGAGAATCGCAGCACACCTACCTGGACTCATCACATTCATATGCCTGTATAACCTTACTCTTATCACCCTTCGGGGTAGCCGAGTAGCTAAGGCGCTAGTATACACGGCTCGAAATTGCGGGCTAATCCCCGGCTCCGGAGATTTCAGTTTGAATGGAGGCAAGCTGCAAAGGCGCCCGTGTGCATCGTAGCGCACGTTAAAGATCCCCAGTTGGGCAAAATTCTCCGTAGACCTCCACTACGGCGTCCTTGGGACGTAATCCACTCCCCCCAATTGGCTGTAAAACTATCGTTACATTACCGCGTCTGTTCCTAGAAAATTCTTTTCCCGAACTTGTTAAAAAGACGCCTATTTTTTGCCACAGCGATCGGCCCATGTGACTAACAATTATCTTACGTACCAGTGAGAGCAGACAGAATAGTCAAATTGTCAAGATTGCACGAATGCCTTTCTTTTTTGTATAACTGACTACTTGACTGATCTTCCAATTTCACTACATTGAAGTGCGGCTCGTACGTAGCGGTACATGTTGGGGCCAGCAAGCTTTATTGAAGAGGGCCACATACCTCTTGGCCCATCTCCAGTGACGCAAATGCTGGTCACGGAAGTTCCTTGCAGATTGGTACACAACTAGTTTGGTGTGCCCACTTATGAAAATTTTAGTGAGTTAGGTTGTTTGAAGAAAAGCGCATGGCAGTGGCACCTATGATGTGACCGACATTCACGTCAAAGATGTACATTGAATCTCGCACTAGCCTGCTTTCAGCTATTCAGTCATGCAAGTCTGGCGGAACCCGTTTTGTTGAAGAAAACCACATGAAAACTGTCTTCTTTTCCGTTACACTGATTCCCGTTATATACTTTCATTGAATTGTGGCGCACACCCAGCCTCGGCAACGCATGTAAAGTGCGGTTACATTGATTTTACGAAAGGTCCACATGTAATCAGCGAAATATAGCCAGTAAAACAGGTTCGCGTCAAATGGGTCAGCTGAGGAGAGCTGCACATGTAATGCCACATACCTAGGACACAACCTGTTCAGCCTATCGGCTAGTAATGCCGTTTCGCCATAAAAACAGCCCCTCATCATTGATATAGTGAGGGGATAGTGGACGACCCGATGGTACATGTAGGCGAGAAAGTTGACAAAGACCTCAAACTGCCATAATGATGTCAAACCGTCGCTATCATTACGACCCCCATATATCCAGCTACTAGCTCGACAACCTGGGTCAAATACACTTTCAACCTGCAGTGCGGGAGAATCGCAGCACACCTACCTGGACTCATCACATTCATATGCCTGTATAACCTTACTCTTATCACCGTTCGGGGTAGCCGAGTAGCTAAGGCGCTAGTATACTCGGCTCGAAATTGCGGGCTAAACCCCGGCTCCGGAGATTTGAGTTCGAATGGAGGCAACCTGCGAAGGCGCCTGTTTGCATCGTAGCGCACGTTAAAGATCCCCAGTTGGGCAAAATTCTCCGTAGACCTCCACTACGGCGTCCTTGGGACGTAACCCACTCCACCCAATTGGCTATAAAACTATCGTTACTTTACCGCGTCTGTTCCTAGAAAATTCTTTTCCCGAACTTGTTACAAAGACGCCTATTTTTTGCCACAGCGATCGGCCCATGTGGCTAACAATTATCTTACGTATCAGTGAGAGCAGACAGAATAGTCAAATTATCAAGGTTGCACGAATGCCTTTCTTTTTTGTAAAACTGACTACTTGACTGATCTTCCAATTTCACTACATTGAAGTGCGGCTCGTTCATAGCGGTACATGTTGGGGCCAGCAAGCTTTATTGTAGAGGGCCACATACCTCTTGGCCCATCTCCAGTGACGCGAATGCTCGTCACGGAAGTTCCTTGCAGATTGGTACACAACTAGTTTGGTATGCCCACCTATGCAAGTTTTAGTGAGTTAGGTTGTTTGAAGAAAAGCACATGGCAGTGGCACCTATGATGTGACCGACATTCACGTCAATGATGTACATTGAATCTCGCACTAGCCTGCTTTCAGCTATTCAGTCATGCAAGTCTGGCGGAACCCGTTTTGTTGAAGAAAACCACATGAAAACTGTCTTCTTTTCCGTTACACTGATTCCCGTTATATACTTTCATTGAATTGTGGCGCACACCCAGCCTTGGCAACGCATGTAAAGTGCGGTTACATTGATTTTACGAAAGGTGCACATGTAATCAGCGAAATATAGCCAGTAAAACAGGCTCGCGTCAAATGGGTCAGCTGAGGAGAGCTGCACATGTAATGCCACATACCTAGGACACAACCTGTTCAGCCTATCGGCTAGTAATGCCGTTTCGCCATAAAAACAGCCCCTCATCATTGATATAGTGAGGGGATAGTGGACGACCCGATGGTACATGTAGGCGAGAAAGTTGACAAAGACCTCAAACTGCCATAATGATGTCAAACCGTCGCTATCATTACGACCCCCATATATCCAGCTGCTAGCTCGACAACCTGGGTCAAATACACTTTCAACCTGCAGTGCTGGAGAATCGCAGCACACCTACCTGGACTCATCACATTCATATGCCTGTATAACCTTACTCTTATCACCCTTCGGGGTAGCCGAGTAGCTAAGGCGCTAGTATACTCGGCTCGAAATTGCGGGCTAAACCCCGGCTCCGGAGATTTGAGTTCGAATGGAGGCAACCTGCGAAGGCGCCCGTTTGCATCGTAGCGCACGTTAAAGATCCCCAGTTGGGCAAAATTCTCCGTAGACCTCCACTACGGCGTCCTTGGGACGTAACCCACTCCCCCAATTGGCTATAAAACTATCTTTAGTTTACCGCGTCTGTTCCTAGAAAATTCTTTTCCCGAACTTGTTAAAAAGGCGCCTATTTTTTGCCACACCGATCGGCCCATGTGGCTAACAATTATCTTACGTACCAGTGAGAGCAGACAGAATAGTCAAATTATCAAGTTTGAACGATGCCTTTCTTTTTTGTATAACTGACTACTTGACTGATCTTCCAATTTCACTACATTGAAGTGCGGCTCGTAAGTAGCGGTACATGTTGGGGCCAGCAAGCATTATTGAAGAGGGCCACATACCTCTTGGCCCATCTCCAGTGACGCAAATGCTCGTCGCGGAAGTTCCTTGCAGATTGGTACACAACTAGTTTGGTATGCCCACTTATCCAAGTTTTAGTGAGTTAGGTTGTTTGAAGAAAAGCACATGGCAGTGGCACCTATGATGTGACCGACATTCACGTCAAAGATGTACATTTAATCTCGCACTAGCCTGCTTTCAGCTATTCAGTCATGCAAGTCTGGCGGAACCCGTTTTGTTGAAGAAAACCACATGAAAACTGTCTCCTTTTCAGTTACACTGATTCCCGTTATATACTTTCATTGAAATGTGGCGCACACCCAGCCTCGTCAACGCATTTAAAGTGCGGTTACATTGATTTTACGAAAGGTCCACATGTAATCAGCGAAATATAGCTAGTAAAACAGGTTCGCGTCATATGGGTCAGCTGAGGAGAGCTGCACATGTAATGCCACATACCTAGGACACAACCTGTTCAGCCTATCGGCTAGTAATGCCGTGTCGCCATAAAGACAGTCCCTCATCATTGATATAGTGAGGGGAGAGTGGACGACCCGATGGTACATGTAGGCGAGAAAGTTGACAAAGTCCTCAAACTGCCATAATGATGTCAAACCGTCGCTATCATTACGACCCCCATATATCCAGCTACTAGCTCGACAACCTGGGTCAAATACACTTTCAACCTGCAGTGCTGGAGAATCGCAGAACACCTACCTGGACTCATCACATTCATATGCCTGTATAACCTTACTCTATCACCCTTCGGGGTAGCCGAGTAGCTAAGGCGCTAGTATACTCGGCTCGAAATTGCGGGCTAATCCCCGGCTCCGGAGATTTCAGTTTGAATGGAGGCAAGCTGCGAAGGCGCCCGTGTGCATCCTAGCGCACGTTAAAGATCCCCAGTTGGGCAAAATTCTCCGTAGACCTCCACTACGGCGTCCTTGGGACGTAACCCACTCCCCCCAATTGGCTATAAAACTATCGTTACTTTACCACGTCTGTTCCTAGAAAATTGTTTTCCCGAACTTGTTAAAAAGACGCCTATTTTTTGCCACAGCGATAGGCCCATGTGGCTAACAATTATCTTACGTATCAGTGAGAGCAGACAGAATAGTCAAATTATGAAGGTTGCACGAATGCCTTTCTTTTTTGTATAACTGACTACTTGACTGATCTTCCAATTTCACTACATTGAAGTGCGGCTCGTTCATAGCGGTACATGTTGGGGCCAGCAAGCTTTATTGAAGAGGGCCACATACCTCTTGGCCCATCTCCAGTGACGCAAATGCTCGTCACGGAAGTTCCTTGCAGATTGGTACACAACTAGTTTGGTATGCCCACCTATGCAAGTTTTAGTGAGTTAGGTTGTTTGAAGAAAAGCACATGGCAGTGGCACCTGTGATGTGACCGACATTCACGTCAAAGATGTACATTTAATCTCGCACTAGCCTGCTTTCAGCTATTCAGTCATGCAAGTCTGGCGGAACCCGTTTTGTTGAAGAAAACCACATGAAAACTGTCTCCTTTTCAGTTACACTGATTCCCGTTATATACTTTCATTGAAATGTGGCGCACACCCAGCCTCGGCAACGCATTTAAAGTGCGGTTACATTGATTTTACGAAAGGTCCACATGTAATCAGCGAAATATAGCTAGTAAAACAGGTTCGCGTCATATGGGTCAGCTGAGGAGAGCTGCACATGTAATGCCACATACCTAGGACACAACCTGTTCAGCCTATCGGCTAGTAATGCCGTGTCGCCATAAAGACAGTCCCTCATCATTGATATAGTGAGGGGAGAGTGGACGACCCCATGGTACATGTAGGCGAGAAAGTTGACAAAGTCCTCAAACTGCCATAATGATGTCAAACCGTCGCTATCATTACGACCCCCATATATCCAGCTACTAGCTCGACAACCTGGGTCAAATACACTTTCAACCTGCAGTGCTGGAGAATCGCAGAACACCTACCTGGACTCATCACATTCATATGCCTGTATAACCTTACTCTATAACCCTTCGGGGTAGCCGAGTAGCTAAGGCGCTAGTATACTCGGCTCGAAATTGCGGGCTAATCCCCGGCTCCGGAGATTTCAGTTTGAATGGAGGCAAGCTGCGAAGGCGCCCGTGTGCATCCTAGCGCACGTTAAAGATCCCCAGTTGGGCAAAATTCTCCGAAGACCTCCACTACGGCGTCCTTGGGACGTAACCCACTCCCCCCAATTGGCTATAAAACTATCGTTACTTTACCGCGTCTGTTCCTAGAAAATTGTTTTCCCGAACTTGTTAAAAAGACGCCTATTTTTTGCCACAGCGATCGGCCCATGTGGCTAACAATTATCTTACGTATCAGTGAGAGCAGACAGAATAGTCAAATTATCAAGGTTGCACGAATGCCTTTCTTTTTTGTATAACTGACTACTTGACTGATCTTCCAATTTCACTACATTGAAGTGCGGCTCGTTCATAGCGGTACATGTTGGGGCCAGCAAGCTTTATTGAAGAGGGCCACATACCTCTTGGCCCATCTCCAGTGACGCAAATGCTCGTCACGGAAGTTCCTTGCAGATTGGTACACAACTAGTTTGGTATGCCCACCTATGCAAGTTTTAGTGAGTTAGGTTGTTTGAAGAAAAGCACATGGCAGTGGCACCTGTGATGTGACCGACATTCACGTCGAAGATGTACATTGAATCTCGCACTAGCCTGCTTTCAGCTATTCAGTCATGCAAGTCTGGCGGAACCCGTTTTGTTGAAGAAAACCACATGAAAACTGTCTTCTTTTCCGTTACACTGATTCCCGTTATATACTTTCATTGAATTGTGGCGCACACCCAGCCTCGGCAACGCATGTAAAGTGCGGTTACATTGATTTTACGAAAGGTCCACATGTAATCAGCGAAATATAGCCAGTAAAACAGGTTCGCGTCAAATGGGTCAGCTGAGGAGGGCTGCACATGTAATGCCACATACCTAGGACACAACCTGTTCAGCCTATTGGCTAGTAATGCCGTTTCGCCATAAAAGCAGCCCCTCATCATTGATATAGTGAGGGGATAGTGGACGACCCGATGGTACATGTAGGCGAGAAAGTTGACAAAGACCTCAAACTGCCATAATGATGTCAAACCGTCGCTATCATTACGACCCCCATATATCCAGCTACTAGCCCGACAACCTGGGTCAAATACACTTTCAACCTGCAGTGCTGGAGAATCGCAGCACACCTACCTGGACTCATCACATTCATATGCCTGTATAACGTTACTCTTATCACCCTTCGGGGTAGCCGAGTAGCTAAGGCGCTAGTATACTCGGCTCGAAATTGCGGGCTAAACCCCGGCTCCGGAGATTTGAGTTCGAATGGAGGCAACCTGCGAAGGCGCCCGTTTGCATCGTAGCGCCCGTTAAAGATCCCCAGTAGGGCAAAATTCTCCGTAGACCTCCACTACGGCGTCCTTGGGACGTAACCCACTCCCCAAATTGGCTATAAAACTATCTTTAGTTTACCGCGTCTGTTCCTAGAAAATTCTTTTCCCGAACTTGTTAAAAAGGCGCCTATTTTTTGCCACACCGATCGGCCCATGTGGCTAACAATTATCTTACGTACCAGTGAGAGCAGACAGAATAGTCAAATTATCAAGTTTGAACGAATGCCTTTCTTTTTTGTATAACTGACTACTTGACTGATCTTCCAATTTCACTACATTGAAGTGCGGCTCGTACGTAGCGGTTCATGTTGGGGCCAGCAAGCTTTATTGAAGAGGGCCACATACCTCTTGGCCCATCTCCAGTGACGCAAATGCTCGTCACGGAAGTTCCTTGCAGATTGGTACACAACTAGTTTGGTATGCCCACCTATGCAAGTTTTAGTGAGTTAGGTTGTTTGAAGAAAAGCACATGGCAGTGGCACCTGTGATGTGACCGACATTCACGTCAAAGATGTACATTTAATCTCGCACTAGCCTGCTTTCAGCTATTCAGTCATGCAAGTCTGGCGGAACCCGTTTTGTTGAAGAAAACCACATGAAAACTGTCTCCTTTTCAGTTACACTGATTCCCGTTATATACTTTCATTGAAATGTGGCGCACACCCAGCCTCGGCAACGCATTTAAAGTGCGGTTACATTGATTTTACGAAAGGTCCACATGTAATCAGCGAAATATAGCTAGTAAAACAGGTTCGCGTCATATGGGTCAGCTGAGGAGAGCTGCACATGTAATGCCACATACCTAGGACACAACCTGTTCAGCCTATCGGCTAGTAATGCCGTGTCGCCATAAAGACAGTCCCTCATCATTGATATAGTGAGGGGAGAGTGGACGACCCGATGGTACATGTAGGCGAGAAAGTTGACAAAGTCCTCAAACTGCCATAATGATGTCAAACCGTCGCTATCATTACGACCCCCATATATCCAGCTACTAGCTCGACAACCTGGGTCCAATACACTTTCAACCTGCAGTGCTGGAGAATCGCAGAACACCTACCTGGACTCATCACATTCATATGCCTGTATAACCTTACTCTATCACCCTTCGGGGTAGCCGAGTAGCTAAGGCGCTAGTATACTCGGCTCGAAATTGCGGGCTAATCCCCGGCTCCGGAGATTTTAGTTTGAATGGAGGCAAGCTGCGAAGGCGCCCGTGTGCATCCTAGCGCACGTTAAAGATTCCCAGTTGGGCAAAATTCTCCGTAGACCTCCACTACGGCGTCCTTGGGACGTAACCCACTCCCCCCAATTGGCTATAAAACTATCGTTACTTTACCGCGTCTGTTCCTAGAAAATTGTTTTCCCGAACTTGTTAAAAAGACGCCTATTTTTTGCCACAGCGATCGGCCCATGTGGCTAACAATTATCTTACGTATCAGTGAGAGCAGACAGAATAGTCAAATTATCAAGGTTGCACGAATGCCTTTCTTTTTTGTATAACTGACTACTTGACTGATCTTCCAATTTCACTACATTGAAGTGCGGCTCGCTCATAACCGTACATGTTGGGGCCAGCAAGCTTTATTGAAGAGGGCCACATACCTCTTGGCCCATCTCCAGTGACGCAGATGCTCGTCACGGAAGTTCCTTGCAGATTGGTACACAACTAGTTTGGTATGCCCAGTTATGCAAGTTTTAGTGAGTTAGGTTGTTTGAAGAAAAGCACATGGCAGTGGCACCTGTGATGTGACCGACATTCACGTCAAAGATGTACATTGAATCTCGCACTAGCCTGCTTTCAGCTATTCAGTCATGCAAGTCTGGCGGAACCCGTTTTGTTGAAGAAAACCACATGAAAACTGTCTCCGTTTCAGTTACACTGATTCCCGTTATATACTTTCATTGAATTGTGGCAAACACCCAGCCTCGGCAACGCATTTAAAGTGCGGTTACATTGATTTTACGAAAGGTCCACATGTAATCAGCGAAATATAGCCAGTAAAACAGGTTCGCGTCAAATGGGTCAGCTGAGGAGAGCTGTACATGTAACGCCACATACCTAGGACACAACCTGTTCAGCCTATCGGCTAGTAATGCCGTTTCGCCATAAAAACAGCCCCTCATCATTGATATAGTGAGGGGATAGTGGACGACGCGATGGTACATGTAGGCGAGAAAGTTGACAAAGTCCTCAAACTGCCATAATGATGTCAAACCGTCGCTATCATTACGACCCCCATATATCCAGCTACTAGCTCGACAACCTGGGTCAAATACACTTTCAACCTGCAGTGCTGGAGAATCGCAGAACACCTACCTGGACTCATCACATTCATATGCCTGTATAACCTTACTCTATCACCCTTCGGGGTAGCCGAGTAGCTAAGGCGCTAGTATACACGGCTCGAAATTGCGGGCTAATCCCCGGCTCCGGAGATTTCAGTTTGAATGGAGGCAAGCTGCGAAGGCGCCCGTGTGCATCGTAGCGCACGTTAAAGATCCCCAGTTGGGCAAAATTCTCCGTAGACCTCCACTACGGCGTCCTTGGGACGTAATCCACTCCCCCCAATTGGCTGTAAAACTATCGTTACATTACCGCGTCTGTTCCTAGAAAATTCTTTTCCCGAACTTGTTAAAAAGACGCCTATTTTTTGCCACAGCTATCGGCCCATGTGGCTAACAATTATCTTACGTACCAGTGAGAGCAGACAGAATAATCAAATTGTCAAGATTGGACGAATGCCTTTCTTTTTTGTATAACTGACTACTTGACTGATCTTCCAATTTCACTACATTGAAGTGCGGCTCGTACGTAGCGGTACATGTTGGGGCCAGCAAGCTTTATTGAAGAGGGCCACATACCTCTTGGCCCATCTCCAGTGACGCAAATGCTCGTCACGGAAGTTCCTTGCAGATTGGTACACAACTAGTTTGGTGTGCCCACTTATGAAAGTTTTAGTGAGTTAGGTTGTTTGAAGAAAAGCGCATGGCAGTGGCACCTATGATGTGACCGACATTCACGTCAAAGATGTACATTGAATCTCGCACTAGCCTGCTTTCAGCTATTCAGTCATGCAAGTCTGGCGGAACCCGTTTTGTTGAAGAAAACCACATGAAAACTGTCTTCTTTTCCGTTACACTGATTCCCGTTATATACTTTCATTGAATTGTGGCGCACACCCAGCCTCGGCAACGCATGTAAAGTGCGGTTACATTGATTTGACGAAAGGTCCACATGTAATCAGCGAAATATAGCCAGTAAAACAGGTTCGCGTCAAATGGGTCAGCTGAAGAGAGCTGCACATGTAATGCCACATACCTAGGACACAACCTGTTCAGCCTATCGGCTAGTAATGCCGTTTCGCCATAAAAACAGCCCCTCATCATTGATATAGTGAGGGGATAGTGGGCGACCCGATGGTACATGTAGGCGAGAAAGTTGACAAAGACCTCAAACTGCCATAATGATGTCAAACCGTCGCTATCATTACGACCCGCATATATCCAGCTACTAGCTCGACAATCTGGGTCAAATACACTTTCAACCTGCAGTGCTGGAGAATCGCAGCACACCTACCTGGACTCATCACATTCATATGCCTGTATAACCTTACTCTTATCACCCTTCGGGGTAGCCGAGTAGCTAAGGCGCTAGTATACTCGGCTCGAAATTGCGGGCTAAAACCCGGCTCCGGAGATTTGAGTTCGAATGGAGGCAACCTGCGAAGGCGCCTGTTTGCATCGTAGCGCACGTTAAAGATCCCCAGTTGGGCAAAATTCTCCGTAGACCTCCACTACGGCGTCCTTGGGACGTAACCCACTCCCCCAATTGGCTATAAAACTATCTTTAGTTTACCGCGTCTGTTCCTAGAAAATTCTTTTCCCGAACTTGTTAAAAAGGCGCCTATTTTTTGCCACACCGATCGGCCCATGTGGCTAACAATTATCTTACGTACCAGTGAGAGCAGACAGAATAGTCAAATTATCAAGTTTGAACGAATGCCTTTCTTTTTTGTATAACTGACTACTTGACTGATCTTCCAATTTCACTACATTGAAGTGCGGCTCGTACGTAGCGGTACATGTTGGGGCCAGCAAGCTTTATTGAAGAGGGCCACATACCTCTTGGCCCATCTCCAGTGACGCAAATGCTCGTCACGGAAGTTCCTTGCAGATTGGTACACAACTAGTTTGGTGTGCCCACTTATGCAAGTTTTAGTGAGTTAGGTTGTTTGAAGAAAAGCACATGGCAGTGGCACCTATGATGTGACCGACATTCACGTCAAAGATGTACATTGAATCTCGCACTAGCCTGCTTTCAGCTATTCAGTCATGCAAGTCTGGCGGAACCCGTTTTGTTGAAGAAAACCACATGAAAACTGTCTCCTTTTCAGTTACACTGATTCCCGTTATATACTTTCATTGAAATGTGGCGCACACCCAGCCTCGGCAACGCATTTAAAGTGCGGTTACATTGATTTTACGAAAGGTCCACACGTAATCAGCGAAATATAGCTAGTAAAACAGGTTCGCGTCATATGGGACAGCTGAGGAGAGCTGCACATGTAATGCCACATACCTAGGACACAACCTGTTCAGCCTATCGGCTAGTAATGCCGTGTCGCCATAAAGACAGTCCCTCATCATTGATATAGTGAGGGGAGAGTGGACGACCCGATGGTACATGTAGGCGAGAAAGTTGACAAAGTCCTCAAACTGCCATAATGATGTCAAACCGTCGCTATCATTACGACCCCCATATATCCAGCTACTAGCTCGACAACCTGGGTCAAATACACTTTCAACCTGCAGTGCTGGAGAATCGCAGAACACCTACCTGGACTCATCACATTCATATGCCTGTATAACCTTACTCTATCACACTTCGGGGTAGCCGAGTAGCTAAGGCGCTAGTATACTCGGCTCGAAATTGCGGGCTAATCCCCGGCTCCGGAGATTTCAGTTTGAATGGAGGCAAGCTGCGAAGGCGCCCGTGTGCATCCTAGCGCACGTTAAAGATCCCCAGTTGGGCAAAATTCTCCGTAGACCTCCACTACGGCGTCCTTGGGACGTAACCCACTCCCCCCAATTGGCTATAAAACTATCGTTACTTTACCGCGTCTGTTCCTAGAAAATTCTTTTCCCGAACTTGTTAAAAAGACGCCTATTTTTTGCCACAGCGATCGGCCCATGTGGCTAACAATTATCTTACGTATCAGTGAGAGCAGACAGAATAGTCAAATTGTCAAGGTTGCACGAATGCCTTTCTTTTTTGTATAACTGACTACTTGACTGATCTTCCAATTTCACTACATTGAAGTGCGGCTCGCTCATAACCGCACATGTTGGGGCCAGCAAGCTTTATTGAAGAGGGCCACATACCTCTTGGCCCATCTCCAGTGACGCAAATGCTCGTCACGGAAGTTCCTTGCAGATTGGTACACAACTAGTTTGGTATGCCCACCTATGCAAGTTTTAGTGAGTTAGGTTGTTTGAAGAAAAGCACATGGCAGTGGCACCTATGATGTGACCGACATTCACGTCAATGATGTACATTGAATCTCGCACTAGCCTGCTTTCATCTATTCAGTCATGCAAGTCTGGCCGAACCCGTTTTGTTGAAGAAAACCACATGAAAACTGTCTCCGTTTCAGTTACACTGATTCCCGTTATATACTTTCATTGAATTGTGGCAAACACCCAGCCTCGGCAACGCATTCAAAGTGCGGTTACATTGATTTTACGAAAGCTCCACATGTAATCAGCGAAATATAGCCAGTAAAACAGGTTCGCGTCAAATGGGTCAGCTGAGGAGAGCTGCACATGTAAATCCACATACCTAGGACACAACCTGTTCAGCCTATCGGCTACTAATGCCGTTTCGCCATAAAAACAGCCCCTCATCATTGATATAGTGAGGGGATAGTGGACGACCCGATGGTACATGTAGGCGAGAAAGTTGACAAAGTCCTCAAACTGCCATAATGATGTCAAACCGTCGCTATCATTACGACCCCCATATATCCAGCTACCAGCTCGACAACCTGGGTCAAATACACTTTCAACCTGCAGTGCTGGAGAATCGCAGCACACCTACCTGGACTCATCACATTCATATGCCTGTATAACCTTACTCTTATCACCCTTCGGGGTAGCCGAGTAGCTAAGGCGCTAGTATACTCGGCTCGAAATTGCGGGCTAATCCCCGGCTCCGGAGATTTGAGTTCGAATGGAGGCAACCTGCGAAGGCGCCCGTTTGCATCGTAGCGCACGATAAAGATCCCCAGTTGGGCAAAATTCTCCGTAGACCTCCACTACGGCGTCCTTGGGACGTAACCCACTCCCCCAATTGGCTATAAAACTATCTTTACTTTACCGCGTCTGTTCCTAGAAAATTCTTTTCCCGAACTTGTTAAAAAGGCGCCTATTTTTTGCCACACCGATCGGCCCATGTGGCTAACAATTATCTTACGTACCAGTGAGAGCAGACAGAATAGTCAAATTATCAAGTTTGAACGAATGCCTTTCTTTTTTGTATAACTGACTACTTGACTGATCTTCCAATTTCACTACATTGAAGTGCGGCTCGTACGTAGCGTTACATGTTGGGGCCAGCAAGCTTTATTGAAGAGGGCCACATACCTCTTGGCCCATCTCCAGTGACGCAAATGCTCGTCACGGAAGTTCCTTGCAGATTGGTACACAACTAGTTTGGTATGCCCACTTATGCAAGTTTTAGTGAGTTAGGTTGTTTGAAGAAAAGCACATGGCAGTGCCACCTATGATGTGACCGACATTCACGTCAAAGATGTACATTGAATCTCGCACTAGCCTGCTTTCAGCTATTCAGTCATGCAAGTCTGGCGGAACCCGTTTTGTTGAAGAAAACCACATGAAAACTGTCTCCTTTTCAGTTACACTGATTCCCGTTATATACTTTCATTGAAATGTGGCGCACACCCAGCCTCGGCAACGCATTTAAAGTGCGGTTACATTGATTTTACGAAAGGTCCACATGTAATCAGCGAAATATAGCTAGTAAAACAGGTTCGCGTCATATGGGTCAGCTGAGGAGAGCTGCACATGTAATGCCACATACCTAGGACACAACCTGTTCAGCCTATCGGCTAGTAATGCCGTGTCGCCATAAAGACAGTCCCTCATCATTGATATAGTGAGGGGAGAGTGGACGACCCGATGGTACATGTAGGCGAGAAAGTTGACAAAGTCCTCAAACTGCCATAATGATGTCAAACCGTCGCTATCATTACGACCCCCATATATCCAGCTACTAGCTCGACAACCTGGGTCCAATACACTTTCAACCTGCAGTGCTGGAGAATCGCAGAACACCTACCTGGACTCATCACATTCATATGCCTGTATAACCTTACTCTATCACCCTTCGGGGTAGCCGAGTAGCTAAGGCGCTAGTATACTCGGCTCGAAATTGCGGGCTAATCCCCGGCTCCGGAGATTTTAGTTTGAATGGAGGCAAGCTGCGAAGGCGCCCGTGTGCATCCTAGCGCACGTTAAAGATTCCCAGTTGGGCAAAATTCTCCGTAGACCTCCACTACGGCGTCCTTGGGACGTAACCCACTCCCCCCAATTGGCTATAAAACTATCGTTACTTTACCGCGTCTGTTCCTAGAAAATTGTTTTCCCGAACTTGTTAAAAAGACGCCTATTTTTTGCCACAGCGATCGGCCCATGTGGCTAACAATTATCTTACGTATCAGTGAGAGCAGACAGAATAGTCAAATTATCAAGGTTGCACGAATGCCTTTCTTTTTTGTATAACTGACTACTTGACTGATCTTCCAATTTCACTACATTGAAGTGCGGCTCGCTCATAACCGTACATGTTGGGGCCAGCAAGCTTTATTGAAGAGGGCCACATACCTCTTGGCCCATCTCCAGTGACGCAGATGCTCGTCACGGAAGTTCCTTGCAGATTGGTACACAACTAGTTTGGTATGCCCAGTTATGCAAGTTTTAGTGAGTTAGGTTGTTTGAAGAAAAGCACATGGCAGTGGCACCTGTGATGTGACCGACATTCACGTCAAAGATGTACATTGAATCTCGCACTAGCCTGCTTTCAGCTATTCAGTCATGCAAGTCTGGCGGAACCCGTTTTGTTGAAGAAAACCACATGAAAACTGTCTCCGTTTCAGTTACACTGATTCCCGTTATATACTTTCATTAAATTGTGGCAAACACCCAGCCTCGGCAACGCATTTAAAGTGCGGTTACATTGATTTTACGAAAGGTCCACATGTAAACAGCGAAATATAGCCAGTAAAACAGGTTCGCGTCAAATGGGTCAGCTGAGGAGAGCTGTACATGTAACGCCACATACCTAGGACACAACCTGTTCAGCCTATCGGCTAGTAATGCCGTTTCGCCATAAAAACAGCCCCTCATCATTGATATAGTGAGGGGATAGTGGACGACGCGATGGTACATGTAGGCGAGAAAGTTGACAAAGTCCTCAAACTGCCATAATGATGTCAAACCGTCGCTATCATTACGACCCCCATATATCCAGCTACTAGCTCGACAACCTGGGTCAAATACACTTTCAACCTGCAGTGCTGGAGAATCGCAGAACACCTACCTGGACTCATCACATTCATATGCCTGTATAACCTTACTCTATCACCCTTCGGGGTAGCCGAGTAGCTAAGGCGCTAGTATACACGGCTCGAAATTGCGGGCTAATCCCCGGCTCCGGAGATTTCAGTTTGAATGGAGGCAAGCTGCGAAGGCGCCCGTGTGCATCGTAGCGCACGTTAAAGATCCCCAGTTGGGCAAAATTCTCCGTAGACCTCCACTACGGCGTCCTTGGGACGTAATCCACTCCCCCCAATTGGCTGTAAAACTATCGTTACATTACCGCGTCTGTTCCTAGAAAATTCTTTTCCCGAACTTGTTAAAAAGACGCCTATTTTTTGCCACAGCTATCGGCCCATGTGGCTAACAATTATCTTACGTACCAGTGAGAGCAGACAGAATAATCAAATTGTCAAGATTGGACGAATGCCTTTCTTTTTTGTATAACTGACTACTTGACTGATCTTCCAATTTCACTACATTGAAGTGCGGCTCGTACGTAGCGGTACATGTTGGGGCCAGCAAGCTTTATTGAAGAGGGCCACATACCTCTTGACCCATCTCCAGTGACGCAAATGCTCGTCACGGAAGTTCCTTGCAGATTGGTACACAACTAGTTTGGTGTGCCCACTTATGAAAGTTTTAGTGAGTTAGGTTGTTTGAAGAAAAGCGCATGGCAGTGGCACCTATGATGTGACCGACATTCACGTCAAAGATGTACATTGAATCTCGCACTAGCCTGCTTTCAGCTATTCAGTCATGCAAGTCTGGCGGAACCCGTTTTGTTGAAGAAAACCACATGAAAACTGTCTTCTTTTCCGTTACACTGATTCCCGTTATATACTTTCATTGAATTGTGGCGCACACCCAGCCTCGGCAACGCATGTAAAGTGCGGTTACATTGATTTGACGAAAGGTCCACATGTAATCAGCGAAATATAGCCAGTAAAACAGGTTCGCGTCAAATGGGTCAGCTGAAGAGAGCTGCACATGTAATGCCACATACCTAGGACACAACCTGTTCAGCCTATCGGCTAGTAATGCCGTTTCGCCATAAAAACAGCCCCTCATCATTGATATAGTGAGGGGATAGTGGACGACCCGATGGTACATGTAGGCGAGAAAGTTGACAAAGACCTCAAACTGCCATAATGATGTCAAACCGTCACTATCATTACGACCCGCATATATCCAGCTACTAGCTCGACAATCTGGGTCAAATACACTTTCAACCTGCAGTGCTGGAGAATCGCAGCACACCTACCTGGACTCATCACATTCATATGCCTGTATAACCTTACTCTTATCACCCTTCGGGGTAGCCGAGTAGCTAAGGCGCTAGTATACTCGGCTCGAAATTGCGGGCTAAAACCCGGCTCCGGAGATTTGAGTTCGAATGGAGGCAACCTGCGAAGGCGCCTGTTTGCATCGTAGCGCACGTTAAAGATCCCCAGTTGGGCAAAATTCTCCGTAGACCTCCACTACGGCGTCCTTGGGACGTAACCCACTCCCCCAATTGGCTATAAAACTATCTTTAGTTTACCGCGTCTGTTCCTAGAAAATTCTTTTCCCGAACTTGTTAAAAAGGCGCCTATTTTTTGCCACACCGATCGGCCCATGTGGCTAACAATTATCTTACGTACCAGTGAGAGCAGACAGAATAGTCAAATTATCAAGTTTGAACGAATGCCTTTCTTTTTTGTATAACTGACTACTTGACTGATCTTCCAATTTCACTACATTGAAGTGCGGCTCGTACGTAGCGGTACATGTTGGGGCCAGCAAGCTTTATTGAAGAGGGCCACATACCTCTTGGCCCATGTCCAGTGACGCAAATGCTCGTCACGGAAGTTCCTTGCAGATTGGCACACAACTAGTTTGGTGTGCCCACTTATGCAAGTTTTAGTGAGTTAGGTTGTTTGAAGAAAAGCACATGGCAGTGGCACCTATGATGTGACCGACATTCACGTCAAAGATGTACATTGAATCTCGCACTAGCCTGCTTTCAGCTATTCAGTCATGCAAGTCTGGCGGAACCCGTTTTGTTGAAGAAAACCACATGAAAACTGTCTCCTTTTCAGTTACACTGATTCCCGTTATATACTTTCATTGAAATGTGGCGCACACCCAGCCTCGGCAACGCATTTAAAGTGCGGTTACATTGATTTTACGAAAGGTCCACATGTAATCAGCGAAATATAGCTAGTAAAACAGGTTCGCGTCATATGGGACAGCTGAGGAGAGCTGCACATGTAATGCCACATACCTAGGACACAACCTGTTCAGCCTATCGGCTAGTAATGCCGTGTCGCCATAAAGACAGTCCCTCATCATTGATATAGTGAGGGGAGAGTGGACGACCCGATGGTACATGTAGGCGAGAAAGTTGACAAAGTCCTCAAACTGCCATAATGATGTCAAACCGTCGCTATCATTACGACCCCCATATATCCAGCTACTAGCTCGACAACCTGGGTCAAATACACTTTCAACCTGCAGTGCTGGAGAATCGCAGAACACCTACCTGGACTCATCACATTCATATGCCTGTATAACCTTACTCTATCACACTTCGGGGTAGCCGAGTAGCTAAGGCGCTAGTATACTCGGCTCGAAATTGCGGGCTAATCCCCGGCTCCGGAGATTTCAGTTTGAATGGAGGCAAGCTGCGAAGGCGCCCGTGTGCATCCTAGCGCACGTTAAAGATCCCCAGTTGGGCAAAATTCTCCGTAGACCTCCACTACGGCGTCCTTGGGACGTAACCCACTCCCCCCAATTGGCTATAAAACTATCGTTACTTTACCGCGTCTGTTCCTAGAAAATTCTTTTCCCGAACTTGTTAAAAAGACGCCTATTTTTTGCCACAGCGATCGGCCCATGTGGCTAACAATTATCTTACGTATCAGTGAGAGCAGACAGAATAGTCAAATTATCAAGGTTGCACGAATGCCTTTCTTTTTTGTAAAACTGACTACTTGACTGATCTTCCAATTTCACTACATTGAAGTGCGGCTCGTTCATAGCGGTACATGTTGGGGCCAGCAAGCTTTATTGAAGAGGGCCACATACCTCTTGGCCCATCTCCAGTGACGCAAATGCTCGTCACGGAAGTTCCTTGCAGATTGGTACACAACTAGTTTGGTATGCCCACCTATGCAAGTTTTAGTGAGTTAGGTTGTTTGAAGAAAAGCACATGGCAGTGGCACCTATGATGTGACCGACATTCACGTCAATGATGTACATTGAATCTCGCACTAGCCTGCTTTCATCTATTCAGTCATGCAAGTCTGGCCGAACCCGTTTTGTTGAAGAAAACCACATGAAAACTGTCTCCGTTTCAGTTACACTGATTCCCGTTATATACTTTCATTGAATTGTGGCAAACACCCAGCCTCGGCAACGCATTCAAAGTGCGGTTACATTGATTTTACGAAAGCTCCACATGTAATCAGCGAAATATAGCCAGTAAAACAGGTTCGCGTCAAATGGGTCAGCTGAGGAGAGCTGCACATGTAAATCCACATACCTAGGACACAACCTGTTCAGCCTATCGGCTACTAATGCCGTTTCGCCATAAAAACAGCCCCTCATCATTGATATAGTGAGGGGATAGTGGACGACCCGATGGTACATGTAGGCGAGAAAGTTGACAAAGTCCTCAAACTGCCATAATGATGTCAAACCGTCGCTATCATTACGACCCCCATATATCCAGCTACCAGCTCGACAACCTGGGTCAAATACACTTTCAACCTGCAGTGCTGGAGAATCGCAGCACACCTACCTGGACTCATCACATTCATATGCCTGTATAACCTTACTCTTATCACCCTTCGGGGTAGCCGAGTAGCTAAGGCGCTAGTATACTCGGCTCGAAATTGCGGGCTAATCCCCGGCTCCGGAGATTTGAGTTCGAATGGAGGCAACCTGCGAAGGCGCCCGTTTGCATCGTAGCGCACGATAAAGATCCCCAGTTGGGCAAAATTCTCCGTAGACCTCCACTACGGCGTCCTTGGGACGTAACCCACTCCCCCAATTGGCTATAAAACTATCTTTACTTTACCGCGTCTGTTCCTAGAAAATTCTTTTCCCGAACTTGTTAAAAAGGCGCCTATTTTTTGCCACACCGATCGGCCCATGTGGCTAACAATTATCTTACGTACCAGTGAGAGCAGACAGAATAGTCAAATTATCAAGTTTGAACGAATGCCTTTCTTTTTTGTATAACTGACTACTTGACTGATCTTCCAATTTCACTACATTGAAGTGCGGCTCGTACGTAGCGTTACATGTTGGGGCCAGCAAGCTTTATTGAAGAGGGCCACATACCTCTTGGCCCATCTCCAGTGACGCAAATGCTCGTCACGGAAGTTCCTTGCAGATTGGTACACAACTAGTTTGGTATGCCCACTTATGCAAGTTTTAGTGAGTTAGGTTGTTTGAAGAAAAGCACATGGCAGTGCCACCTATGATGTGACCGACATTCACGTCAAAGATGTACATTGAATCTCGCACTAGCCTGCTTTCAGCTATTCAGTCATGCAAGTCTGGCGGAACCCGTTTTGTTGAAGAAAACCACATGAAAACCGTCTCCTTTTCAGTTACACTGATTCCCGTTATATACTTTCATTGAAATGTGGCGCACACCCAGCCTCGGCAACGCATTTAAAGTGCGGTTACATTGATTTTACGAAAGGTCCACATGTAATCAGCGAAATATAGCTAGTAAAACAGGTTCGCGTCATATGGGTCAGCTGAGGAGAGCTGCACATGTAATGCCACATACCTAGGACACAACCTGTTCAGCCTATCGGCTAGTAATGCCGTGTCGCCATAAAGACAGTCCCTCATCATTGATATAGTGAGGGGAGAGTGGACGAGCCGATGGTACATGTAGGCGAGAAAGTTGACAAAGTCCTCAAACTGCCATAATGATGTCAAACCGTCGCTATCATTACGACCCCCATATATCCAGCTACTAGCTCGACAACCTGGGTCAAATACACTTTCAACCTGCAGTGCTGGAGAATCGCAGAACACCTACCTGGACTCATCACATTCATATGCCTGTATAACCTTACTCTATCACCCTTCGGGGTAGCCGAGTAGCTAAGGCGCTAGTATACTCGGCTCGAAATTGCGGGCTAATCCCCGGCTCCGGAGATTTCAGTTTGAATGGAGGCAAGCTGCGAAGGCGCCCGTGTGCATCCTAGCGCACGTTAAAGATCCCCAGTTGGGCAAAATTCTCCGTAGACCTCCACTACGGCGTCCTTGGGACGTAACCCACTCCCCCGAATTGGCTATAAAACTATCGTTACTTTACCGCGTCTGTTCCTAGAAAATTCTTTTCCCGAACTTGCTAAAAAGACGCCTATTTTTTGCCACAGCGATCGGCCCATGTGGCTAACAATTATCTTGCGTATCAGTGAGAGCAGACAGAATAGTCAAATTATCAAGGTTGCACGAATGCCTTTCTTTTTTGTATAACTGACTACTTGACTGATCTTCCAATTTCACTACATTGAAGTGCGGCTCGTTCATAGCGGTAGATGTTGGGGCCAGCAAGCTTTATTGAAGAGGGCCACATACCTCTTGGCCCATCTCCAGTGACGCAAATGCTCGTCACGGAAGTTCCTTGCAGATTGGTACACAACTAGTTTGGTATGCCCACCTATGCAAGTTTTAGTGAGTTAGGTTGTTTGAAGAAAAGCACATGGCAGTGGCACCTATGATGTGACCGACATTCACGTCAATGATGTACATTGAATCTCGCACTAGCCTGCTTTCAGCTATTCAGTCATGCAAGTCTGGCGGAACCCGTTTTGTTGAAGAAAACCACATGAAAACTGTCTCCGTTTCAGTAACACTGATGCCCGTTATATACTTTCATTGAAATGTGGCGCACACCCAGCCTCGGCAACGCATTTAAAGTGCGGTTACATTGATTTTACGAAAGGTCCACATGTAATCAGCGAAATATAGCCAGTAAAACAGGTTCGCGTCAAATGGGTCAGCTGAGGAGAGCTGTACATGTAAATCCACATACCTAGGACACAACCTGTTCAGCCTATCGGCTAGTAATGCCGTTTCGCCATAAAAACAGCCCCTCATCATTGATATAGTGAGGGTATAGTGGTCGACCCGATGGTACATGTAGGCGAGAAAGTTGACAAAGTCCTCAAACTGCCATAATGATGTCAAACCGTCGCTATCATTACGACCCCCATATATCCAGCTACTAGCTCGACAACCTGGGTCAAATACACTTTCAACCTGCAGTGCTGGAGAATCGCAGAACACCTACCTGGACTCATCACATTCATATGCCTGTATAACCTTACTCTTATCACCCTTCGGGGTAGCCGAGTAGCTAAGGCGCTAGTATACTCGGCTCGAAATTGCGGGCTAATCCCCGGCTCCGGAGATTTGAGTTTGAATGGAGGCAACCTGCGAAGGCGCCCGTTTGCATCGTAGCGCACGTTAAAGATCCCCAGTTGGGCAAAATTCTCCGTAGACCTCCACTACGGCGTCCTTGGGACGTAACCCACTCCCCCAATTGGCTATAAAACTATCTTTAGTTTACCGCGTCTGTTCCTAGAAAATTCTTTTTCCGAACTTGTTAAAAAGACGCCTATTTTTTGCCACACCGATCGGCCCATGTGGCTAACAATTATCTTACGTACCAGTGAGAGCAGACAGAATAGTCAAATTATCAAGGTTGCACGAATGTCTTTCTTTTTTGTATAACTGACTACTTGACTGATCTTCCAATTTCACTACATTGAAGTGCGGCTCGCTCATAACCGTACATGTTGGGGCCAGCAAGCTTTATTGAAGAGGGCCACATACCTCTTGGCCCATCTCCAGTGACGCAAATGCTCGTCACGGAAGTTCCTTGCAGATTGGTACACAACTAGTTTGGTATGCCCACCTATGCAAGTTTTAGTGAGTGAGGTTGTTTGAAGAAAATCACATGGCAGTGGCACCTATGATGTGACCGACATTCACGTCAAAGATGTACATTGAATCTCGCACTAGCCCGCTTTCAGCTATTCAGTCATGCAAGTCTGGCGGAACCCGTTTTGTTGAAGAAAACCACATGAAAACTGTCTTCTTTTCCGTTACACTGATTCCCGTTATATACTTTCATTGAATTGTGGCGCACACCCAGCCTCGGCAACGCATGTAAAGTGCGGTTACATTGATTTTACGAAAGGTCCACATGTAATCATCGAAATATAGCCAGTAAAACAGGTTCGCGTCAAATGGGTCAGCTGAGGAGAGCTGCACATGTAATGCCACATACCTAGGACAAAACCTGTTCAGCCTATCGGCTAGTAATGCCGTTTCGCCATGAAAACAGCCCCTCATCATTGATATAGTGAGGGTATATGTACGACCCGATGTTACATGTAGGCGAGAAAGTTGACAAAGTCCTCAAACTGCCATAATGATGTCAAACCGTCGCTATCATTACGACCCCCATATATCCAGCTACTAGCTCGACAACCTGGGTCAAATACACTTTCAACCTGCAGTGCTGGAGAATCGCAGAACACCTACCTGGACTCATCACATTCATATGCCTGTATAACCTTACTCTATCACCCTTTGGGGTAGCCGAGTAGCTAAGGCGCTAGTATACTCGGCTCGAAATTGCGGGCTAATCCCCGGCTCCGGAGATTTCAGTTTGAATGGAGGCAAGCTGCGAAGGCGCCCGTGTGCATTGTAGCGCACGTTAAAGATCCCCAGTTGGGCAAAATTCTCCGTAGACCTCCACTACGGCGTCCTTGGGACGTAACCCACTCCCCCCAATTGGCTATAAAACTATCGTTACATTACCGCGTCTGTTCCTAGAAAATTCTTTTCCCGAACTTGTTAAAAAGACGCCTATTTTTTGCCACAGCGATCGGCCCATGTGGCTAACAATTATCTTACGTACCAGTGAGAGCAGACAGAATAGTCAAATTGTCAAGGTTGCACGAATGCCTTTCTTTTTTGTATAACTGACTACTTGACTGATCTTCCAATTTCACTACATTGAAGTGCGGCTCGCTCATAACCGCACATGTTGGGGCCAGCAAGCTTTATTGAAGAGGGCCACATACCTCTTGGCCCATCTCCAGTGACGCAAATGCTCGTCACGGAAGTTCCTTGCAGATTGGTACACAACTAGTTTGGTATGCCCACTTATGAAAGTTTTAGTGAGTTAGGTTGTTTGAAGAAAAGCACATGGCAGTGGCACCTATGATGTGACCGACATTCACGTCAAAGGTGTACATTGAATCTGGCACTAGCCTGCTTTCAGCTCTTCAGTCATGCAAGTCTGGCGGAACCCGTTTTGTTGAAGAAAACCACATGAAAACTGTCTTCTTTTACGTTACACTGATTCCCGTTATATACTTTCATTGAATTGTGGCGCACACCCAGCCACGGCAACGCATTTAAAGTGCGGTTACATTGATTTTACGAATGGTCCACATGTAATCAGCGAAATATAGCCAGTAAAACAGGTTCGCGTCAAATGGGTCAGCTGAGGAGAGCTGCACATGTAATGCCACATACCTAGGACACAACCTGTTCAGCCTATCGGCTAGTAATGCCGTTTCGCCATGAAAACAGCCCCTCATCATTGATATAGTGAGGGTATAGTGGACGACCCGATGGTACATGTAGGCGAGAAAGTTGACAAAGTCCTCAAACTGCCATAATGATGTCAAACCGTCGCTAGCATTACGACCCCCATATATCCAGCTACTAGCTCGACAACCTGGGTCAAATACACTTTCATCCTGCAGTGCTGCAGAATCGCAGAACACCTACCTGGACTCATCACATTCATATGCCTGTATAACCTTACTCTATCACCCTTCGGGGTAGCCGAGTACCTAAGGCGCTAGTATACTCGGCTCGAAATTGCGGGCTAATGCCCGGCTCCTGAGATTTGAGTTTGAATGGAGGCAAGCTGCGAAGGCGCCCGTGTGCATCGTAGCGCACGTTAAAGATCCCCAGTTGGGCAAAATTCTCCGTAGACCTCCACTACGGCGTCCTTGGGACGTAACCCACTCCCCCAATTGGCTATAAAACTATCTTTAGTTTACCGCGTCTGTTCCTAGAAAATTCTTTTCCCGAACTTGTTAAAAAGACGCCTATTTTTTGCCACACCGATCGGCCCATGTGGCTAACAATTATCTTACGTACCAGTGAGAGCAGACAGAATAGTCAAATTATCAAGTTTGAACGAATCCCTTTCTTTTTTGTATAACTGACTACTTGACTGATCTTCCAATTTCACTACATTGAAGTGTGGCTCGCTCATAACCGCACATGTTGGGGCCAGCAAGCTTTATTGAAGAGGGCCACATACCTCTTGGCCCATCTCCAGTGACGCAAATGCTCGTCACGGAAGTTCCTTGCAGATTGGTACACAACTAGTTTGGTATGCCCACTTATGAAAGTTTTAGTGAGTTAGGTTGTTTGAAGAAAAGCACATGGCAGTGGCACCTATGATGTGACCGACATTCACGTCAAAAGTGTACATTGAATCTGGCACTAGCCTGCTTTCAGCTCTTCAGTCATGCAAGTCTGGCGGAACCCGTTTTGTTGAAGAAAACCACATGAAAACTGTCTTCTTTTCCGTTACACTGATTCCCGTTATATACTTTCATTGAATTGTGGCGCACACCCAGCCTCGGCAACGCATTTAAAGTGCGGTTACATTGATTTTACGAAAGGTCCACATGTAATCAGCGAAATATAGCCAGTAAAACAGGTTCGCGTCAAATGGGTCAGCTGAGGAGAGCTGCACATGTAATGCCACACACCTAGGACACAACCTGTTCAGCCTATCGGCTAGTAATGCCGTTTCGCCATGAAAACAGCCCCTCATCATTGATATAGTGAGGGTATAGTGGACGACCCGAAGGTACATGTAGGCGAGAAAGTTGACAAAGTCCTCAAACTGCCATGATGATGTCAAACCGTCGCTATCATTACGACCCCCATATATCCAGCTACTAGCTCGACAACCTGGGTCAAATACACTTTCAACCTGCAGTGCTGCAGAATCGCAGAACACCTACCTGGACTCATCACATTCATATGCCTGTATAACCTTACTCTATCACCCTTCGGGGTAGCCGAGTAGCTAAGGCGCTAGTATACTTGGCTCGAAATTGCGGGCTAATCCCCGGCTCCGGAGATTTCAGTTTGAATGGAGGCAAGCTGCGCAGGCGCCCGTGTGCATCGTAGCGCACGTTAAAGATCCCCAGTTGGGCAAAATTCTCCGTAGAACTCCACTACGGCGTCCTTGGGACGTAACCCACTCCCCCCAATTGGCTATAAAACTATCGTTACATTACCGCGTCTGTTCCTAGAAAATTCTTTTCCCGAACTTGTTAAAAAGACGCCTATTTTTTGCCACAGCGATCGCCCCATGTGGCTAACAATTATCTTACGTACCAGTGAGAGCAGACAGAATAGTCAAATTGTCAAGGTTGCACGAATGCCTTTCTTTTTTGTATAACTGACTACTTGACTGATCTTCCAATTTCACTACATTGAAGTGCGGCTCGCTCATAACCGTACATGTTGGGGCCAGCAAGCTTTATTGAAGAGGGCCACATACCTCTTGGCCCATCTCCAGTGACGCAAATGCTCGTCACGGAAGTTCCTTGCAGATTGGTACACAACTAGTTTGGTATGCCCACTTATGCAAGTTTTAGTGAGTTAGGTTGTTTGAAGAAAAGCACATGGCAGTGCCACCTATGATGTGACCGACATTCACGTCAAAGATGTACATTGAATCTCGCACTAGCCTGCTTTCAGCTATTCAGTCATGCAAGTCTGGCGGAACCCGTTTTGTTGAAGAAAACCACATGAAAACCGTCTCCTTTTCAGTTACACTGATTCCCGTTATATACTTTCATTGAAATGTGGCGCACACCCAGCCTCGGCAACGCATTTAAAGTGCGGTTACATTGATTTTACGAAAGGTCCACATGTAATCAGCGAAATATAGCTAGTAAAACAGGTTCGCGTCATATGGGTCAGCTGAGGAGAGCTGCACATGTAATGCCACATACCTAGGACACAACCTGTTCAGCCTGTCGGCTAGTAATGCCGTGTCGCCATAAAGACAGTCCCTCATCATTGATATAGTGAGGTGAGAGTGGACGACCCGATGGTACATGTAGGCGAGAAAGTTGACAAAGTCCTCAAACTGCCATAATGATGTCAAACCGTCGCTATCATTACGACCCCCATATATCCAGCTACTAGCTCGACAACCTGGGTCAAATACACTTTCAACCTGCAGTACTGGAGAATCGCAGAACACCTACCTGGACTCATCACATTCATATGCCTGTATAACCTTACTCTATCACCCTTCGGGGTAGCCGAGTAGCTAAGGCGCTAGTATACTCGGCTCGAAATTGCGGGCTAATCCCCGGCTCCGGAGATTTCAGTTTGAATGGAGGCAAGCTGCGAAGGCGCCCGTGTGCATCGTAGCGCACGTTAAAGATCCCCAGTTGGGCAAAATTCTCCGTAGACCTCCACTACGGCGTCCTTGGGACGTAACCCACTCCCCCCAATTGGCTATAAAACTATCGTTACATTACCGCGTCTGTTCCTAGAAAATTTTTTTCCCGAACTTGTTAAAAAGACGCCTATTTTTTGCCACAGCGATCGGCCCATGTGGCTAACAATTATCTTACGTACCAGTGAGAGCAGACAGAATAGTCAAATTGTCAAGGTTGCACGAATGCCTTTCTTTTTTGTATAACTGACTACTTGACTGATATTCCAATTTCACTACATTGAAGTGCGGCTCGCTCATAACCGTACATGTTGGGGCCAGCAAGCTTTATTGAAGAGGGCCACATACCTCTTGGCCCATCTCCAGTGACGCCAATGCTCGTCACGGAAGTTCCTTTCAGATTGGTACACAACTAGTTTGGTATGCCCACTTATGAAAGTTTTAGTGAGTTAGGTTGTTTCAAGAAAAGCACGTGGCAGTGGCACCTATGATGTGACCGACATTCACGTCAAAGGTGTACATTGAATCTGGCACTAGCCTGCTTTCAGCTCTTCAGTCATGCAAGTCTGGCGGAACCCGTTTTGTTGAAGAAAACCACATGAAAACTGTCTTCTTTTCCGTTACACTGATTCCCGTTATATACTTTCATTGAATTGTGGCGCACACCCAGCCTCGGCAACGCATTTAAAGTGCGGTTACATTGATTTTACGAAAGGTCCACATGTAATCAGCGAAATATAGCCAGTAAAACAGGTTCGCGTCAAATGGGTCAGCTGAGGAGAGCTGCACATGTAATGCCACATACCTAGGACACAACCTGTTCAGCCTATCGGCTAGTAATGCCGTTTCGCCATGAAAACAGCCCCTCATCATTGATATAGTGAGGGTATAGTGGACGACCCGATGGTACATGTAGGCGAGAAAGTTGACAAAGTCCTCAAACTGCCATAATGATGTCAAACCGTCGCTATCATTACGACCCCCATATATCCAGCTACTAGCTCGACAACCTGGGTCAAATACACTTTCAACCTGCAGTGCTGGAGAATCGCAGCACACCTACCTGGACACATCACATTCATATGCATATATAACCTTACTCTTATCACCCTTCGGGGTAGCCGAGTAGCTAAGGCGCTAGTATACTCGGCTCGAAATTGCGGGCTAATCCACGGCTTCGGAGATTTCAGTTTGAATGGAGGCAAGCTGCGAAGGCGCCCGTGTGCATCGTAGCGCACGTTAAAGATCCCCAGTTGGGCAAAATTCTCCGTAGACCTCCACTACGGCGTCCTTGGGACGTAACCCACTCCCCCCAATTGGCTATAAAACTATCGTTACTTTACCGCGTCTGTTCCTAGAAAATTCTTTTCCCTAACCTGTTAAAAAGACGCCTATTTTTTGCCACAGCGATCGGCCCATGTGGCTAACAATTATCTTACGAACCAGTGAGAGCAGACAGAATAGTCAAATTATCAAGGTTCCACGAATGCCTTTCTTTTTTGTATAACTGACTACTTGACTGATCTTCCAATTTCACTACATTGAAGTGCGGCTCGTACATAGCGGTACATGTTGGGGCCAGCAAGCTTTATTGAAGAGGGGCACATACCTCTTGGCCCATCTCCAGTGACGCAAATGCTCGTCACTCACGGAAGTTCCTTGCAGATTGGTACACAACTAGTTTCGTTTGCCCACTTGTGCAAGTTTTAGTGACTTAGTTTGTTTGAAGAAAAGCACATGGCAGTGGCACCTATGATGTGACCGACATTCACGTCAAAGATGTACATTGAATCTGGCACTAGCCTGCTTTCATCTATTCAGTCATGCAAGTCTGACGGAGCCCGTTTTGTTCAAGAAAACCACATGAAAACTGTCTCCTTTTCAGTTACACTGATTCCCGTTATATACTTTCATTGAATTGTGGCACACACGAAGCCTCGGCAACGCATTTAAAGTGCGGTTACATTTTTTTGTGACAGGTCTACGTGTAATCAGCGAAATATAACCAGTAAAACAGGTTCGGGTCAAATGGGTCAGCTGAGGAGAGCTGCACATGCAATGCCACATACCTAGGACACAACCTGTTCAGCCTATCGGCTAGTAATGCCGTTTCGCCATAAAAACAGCCCCTCATCATTGATATAGTGAGGGGATAGTGGACGACCCGATGGTACATGTAGGCGAGAAAGTTGACAAAGTCCTCAAACTGCCATATTGATGTCAAACCGTCGCTATCATTACGACCCCCATATATCCAGCTACTAGCTCGACAACCTGGGTCAAATACACTTTCAACCTGCAGTGCTGGAGAATCGCAGCACAACTACCTGGACTCATCACATTCATATGCCTGTATAACCTAACTCTTATCACCCTTCGGGGTAGCCGAGTAGCTAAGGCGCTAGTATACTCGGCTCGAAATTGCGGGCTAATCCCCGGCTCCGGAGATTTCAGTTTGAATGGAGGCAAGCTGCGAAGGCGCCCGTGTGCATCGTAGCGCACGTTAAAGATCCCCAGTTGGGCAAAATTCTCCGTAGACCTCCACTACGGCATCCTTGGGACGTAACCCAGTCCCCCCAATTGGCTATAAAACTATCGTTACATTACCGCGTCTGTTCCTAGAAAATTCTTTTCCCGAACTTGTTAAAAAGACGCCTATTTTTTGCCACAGCGATCGGCCCATGTGGCTAACAATTATCTTACGCACCAGTGAGAGCAGACAGAATAGTCAAATTGTCAAGGTTGCACGAATGCCTTTCTTTTTTGTATAACTGACTACCTGACTGATCTTCCAATTTCACTACATTGAAGTGCGGCTCGCTCATAACCGTACATGTTGGGGCCAGCAAGCTTTATTGAAGAAGGCCACATACCTCTTGGCCCATCTCCAGTGACGCAAATGCTCGTCACGGAAGTTCCTTGCAGATTGGTACACAACTAGTTTGGTATGCCCACTTATGAAAATTTTAGTGAGTTAGGTTGTTTGAAGAAAAGCACATGGCAGTGGCACCTATGATGTGACCGACATTCACGTCAAAGGTGTACATTGAATCTGGCACTAGCCTGCTTTCAGCTCTTCAGTCATGCAAGTCTGGCGGAACCCGTTTTGTTGAAGAAAACCACATGAAAACTGTCTTCTTTTCCGTTACACTGATTCCCGTTATATACTTTCATTGAATTGTGGCGCACACCCAGCCTCGGCAACGCATTTAAAGTGCGGTTACATTGATTTTACGAAAGGTCCACATGTAATCAGCGAAATATAGCCAGTAAAACAGGTTCGCGTCAAATGGGTCAGCTGAGGAGAGCTGCACATGTAATGCCACATACCTAGGACACAACCTGTTCAGCCTATCGGCTAGTAATGCCGTTTCGCCATGAAAACAGCCCCTCATCATTGATATAGTGAGGGTATAGTGGACGACCCGATGGTACATGTAGGCGAGAAAGTTGACAAAGTCCTCAAACTGCCATAATGATGTCAAACCGTCGCTATCATTACGACCCCCATATATCCAGCTACTAGCTCGACAACCTGGGTCAAATACACTTTCAACCTGCAGTGCTGGAGTATCGCAGCACACCTACCTGGACTCATCACATTCATATGCCTGTATAACCTTACTCTTATCACCCTTCGGGGTAGCCGAGTAGCTAAGGCGCTAGTATACTCGGCTCGAAATTGCGGGCTAATCCCCGGCTTCGGAGATTTCAGTTTGAATGGAGGCAAGCTGCGAAGGCGCTCATGTGCATCGTAGCGCACGTTAAAAATCCCCAGTTGGGCAAAATTCTCCGTAGACCTCCACTACGGCGTCCTTGGGACGTAACCCACTCCCCCCAATTGGCTATAAAACTATCGTTACTTTACCGCGTCTGTTCCTAGAAAATTCTTTTCCCGAACTTGATAAAAGACGCCTATTTTTTGCCACAGCGATCGGCCCATGTGGCTAACAATTATCTTACGAATCAGTGAGAGCAGACAGAATAGTCAAATTGTCAAGGTTGCACGAAGGCCTTTCTTTTTTGTATAACTGACTACTTGACTGACCTTCCAATTTCACTACATTGAAGTGCGGCTCGTACATAGCGGTACATGTTGGGGCCAGCAAGCTTTATTGAAGAGGGGCACATACCTCTTGGCCCATCTCCACTGACGCAAATGCTCGTCCTTGCAGATTCCTTGCAGATTGGTACACAACTAGTTTCGTATGCCCACTTGTGCAAGTTTTAGTGACTTAGGTTGTTTGAAGAAAAGCACATGGCAGTGGCACCTACGATGTGACCCACATTCACGTCAAAGATGTACATTGAATCTGGCACTAGCCTGCTTTCATCTATTAAGTCATGCAAGTCTGACGGAGCCCGTTTTGTTCAAGAAAACCACATGAAAACTGTCTCCTTTTCAGTTACACTGATTCCCGTTTTATACTTTCATTGAATTGTGGCACACACGCAGCCTCAGCAACGCATTTAAAGTGCGGTTACATTTTTTTGTGACAGGTCTACGTGTAATCAGCGAAATATAACCAGTAAAACAGGTTCGGGTCAAATGGGTCAGCTGAGGAGAGCTGCACATGCAATGCCACATACCTAGGACACAACCTGTTCAGCCTACCGGCTAGTAATGCCATTTCGCCATAAAAACAGCCCCTCATCATTGATATAGTGAGGGGATAGTGGACGACCCGATGGTACATGTAGGCGAGAAAGTTGACAAAGTCCTCAAACTGCCATAATGATGTCAAACCGTCGCTATCATTACGACCCCCATATATCCAGCTACTAGCTCGACAACCTGGGTCAAATACACTTTCAACTTGCAGTGCTTGAGAATCGATGCACACCTACCTGGACTCATCACATTCATATGGCTGTATAACCTTACTCTATCACCCTTCGGGGTAGCCGAGTACCTAAGGCGCTAGTATACTCGGCTCGAAATTGCGGGCTAATCCCCGGCTCCGGAGATTTGAGTTTGAATGGAGGCAAGCTGCGAAGGCGCCCGTGTGCATCGTAGCGCACGTTAAAGATCCCCAGTTGGGCAAAATTCTCCGTAGACCTCCACTACGGCGTCCTTGGGACGTAACCCACTCCCACAATTGGCTATAAAACCATCTTTAGTTTACCGCGTCTGTTCCTAGAAAATTCTTTTCCCGAACTTGTTAAAAAGACGCCTATTTTTTGCCACACCGATCGGCCCATGTGGCTAACAATTATCTTACGTACCAGTGAGAGCAGACAGAATAGTCAAATTATCAAGTTTGAACGAATGCTTTTCTTTTTTGTATAACTGGCTACTTGACTGATCTTCCAATTTCACTACATTGAAGTGCGGCTCGTACGTAGCGGTACATGTTGGGGTCAGCAAGCTTTATTGAAGAGGGCCACATACCTCTTGGCCCATCTCCAGTGACGCAAATGCTCGTCACGGAAGTTCCTTGCAGATTGGTACACAACTAGTTTGGTATGCCCACTTATGCAAGTTTTAGTGAGTTAGGTTGTTTGAAGAAAAGCACATGGCAGTGGCACCTATGATGTGACCGACATTCACGTCAAAGATGTACATTGAATCTCGCACAAGCCTGCTTTCAGATATTCAGTCATGCAAGTCTGGCGGAACCCGTTTTGTTGAAGAAAACCACATGAAAACTGTCTCCTTTTCAGTTACACTGATTCCCGTTATATACTTTCATTGAAATGTGGCGCACACCCAGCCTCGGCAACGCATTTAAAGTGCGGTTACATTGATTTTACGAAAGGTCCACATGTAATCAGCGAAATATAGCTAGTAAAACAGGTTCGCGTCATATGGGTCAGCTGAGGAGAGCTGCACATGTAATGCCACATACCTAGGACACAACCTGTTCAGCCTATCGGCTAGTAATGCCGTGTCGCCATAAAGACAGTCCCTCATCATTGATATAGTGAGGTGAGAGTGGACGACCCGATGGTACATGTAGGCGAGAAAGTTGACAAAGTCCTCAAACTGCCATAATGATGTCAAACCGTCGCTATCATTACGACCCCCATATATCCAGCTACTAGCTCGACAACCTGGGTCAAATACACCTTCAACCTGCAGTACTGGAGAATCGCAGAACACCTACCTGGACTCATCACATTCATATGCCTGTATAACCTTACTCTATCACCCTTCGGGGTAGCCGAGTAGCTAAGGCGCTAGTATACTCGGCTCGAAATTGCGGGCTAATCCCCGGCTCCGGAGATTTCAGTTTGAATGGCGGCAAGCTGCGAAGGCGCCCGTGTGCATCGTAGCGCACGTTAAAGATCCCCAGTTGGGCAAAATTCTCCGTAGACCTCCACTGCGGCGTCCTTGGGACGTAACCCACTCCCCCCAATTGGCTATAAAACTATCGTTACATTACCGCGTCTGTTCCTAGAAAATTCTTTTCCCGACCTTGTTAAAAAGACGCCTATTTTTTGCCACAGCGATCGGCCCATGTGGCTAACAATTATCTTACGAACCAGTGAGAGCAGACAGAATAGTCAAATTATCAAGGTTCCACGAATGCCTTTCTTTTTTGTATAACTGACTACTTGACTGATCTTCCAATTTCACTACATTGAAGTGTGGCTCGTACATAGCGGTACATGTTGGGGCCAGCAAGCTTTATTGAAGAGGGGCACATACCTCTTGGCCCATCTCCACTGACGCAAATGCTCGTCCTTGCAGATTCCTTGCAGATTGGTACACAACTAGTTTCGTATGCCCACTTGTGCAAGTTTTAGTGACTTAGGTTGTTTGAAGAAAAGCACATGGCAGTGGCACCTACGATGTGACCCACATTCACGTCAATGATGTACATTGAATCTGGCACTAGCCTGCTTTCATCTATTCAGTCATGCAAGTCTGACGGAGCCCGTTTTGTTCAAGAAAACCACATGAAAACTGTCTCCTTTTCAGTTACACTGATTCCCGTTTTATACTTTCATTGAATTGTGGCACACACGCAGCCTCAGCAACGCATTTAAAGTGCGGTTACATTTTTTTGTGACAGGTCTACGTGTAATCAGCGAAATATAACCAGTAAAACAGGTTCGGGTCAAATGGGTCAGCTGAGGAGAGCTGCACATGCAATGCCACATACCTAGGACACAACCTGTTCAGCCTACCGGCTAGTAATTCCATTTCGCCATAAAAACAGCCCCTCATCATTGATATAGTGAGGGGATAGTGGGCGACCCGATGGTACATGTAGGCGAGAAAGTTGACAAAGTCCTCAAACTGCCATAATGATGTCAAACCGTCGCTATCATTACGACCCCCATATATCCAGCTACTAGCTCGACAACCTGGGTCAAATACACTTTCAACCTGCAGTGCTGGAGAATCGCAGCACACCTACCTGGACTCATCACATTCATATGCCTGTATAACCTTACTCTTATCACCCTTCGGGGTAGCCGAGTAGCTAAGGCGCTAGTATGCTCGGCTCGAAATTGCGGGCTAATCCCCGGCTTCGGAGATTTCAGTTTGAGTGGAGGCAAGCTGCGAAGGCGCCCGTGTGCATCGTAGCGCACGATAAAGATCCCCAGTTGGGCAAAATTCTCCGTAGACCTCCACTACGGCATCCTTGGGACGTAACCCACTCCCCCCAATTGGCTATAAAACTATCGTTACATTACCGCGTCTGTTCCTAGAAAATTCTTTTCCCGAACTTGTTAAAAAGACGCCTATTTTTTGCCACAGCGATCGGCCCATGTGGCTAACAATTATCTTACGTACCAGTGAGAGCAGACAGAATAGTCAAATTATCAAGGTTCCACGAATGCCTTTCTTTTTTGTATAACTGACTACTTGACTGATCTTCCAATTTCACTACATTGAAGTGCGGCTCGTACATAGCGGTACATGTTGGGGCCAGCAAGCTTTATTGAAGAGGGGCACATACCTCTTGGCCCATCTCCAGTGACGCAAATGCTCGTCACTCACGGAAGTTCCTTGCAGATCGGTACACAACTGGTTTCGTATGCCCACTTGTGCAAGTTTTAGTGACTTAGGTTGTTTGAAGAAAAGCACATGGCAGTGGCACCTATGATGTGACCGACATTCACGTCAAAGGTGTACATTGAATCTGGCACTAGCCTGCTTTCAGCTCTTCAGTCATGCAAGTCTGGCGGAACCCGTTTTGTTGAAGAAAACCACATGAAAACTGTCTTCTTTTCCGTTACACTGATTCCCGTTATATACTTTCATTGAATTGTGGCGCACACCCAGCCTCGGCAACGCATTTAAAGTGCGGGTACATTGATTTTACGAAAGGTCCACGTGTAATCAGCGAAATATAGCCAGTAAAACAGGTTCGCGTCAAATGGGTCAGCTGAGGAGAGCTGCACATGCAATGCCACATACCTAGGACACAACCTGTTCAGCCTATCGGCTAGTAATGCCGTTTCGCCAAAAAACAGCCCCTCATCATTGATATAGTGAAGGGATAGTGGACGACCCGATGGTACATGTAGGCGAGAAAGTTGACAAAGTCCTCAAACTGCCATATTGATGTCAAACCGTCGCTATCATTACGACCCCCATATTTCCAGCTACTAGCTCGACAACCTGGGTCAAATACACTTTCAACCTGCAGTGCTGGAGAATCGCAGCACACCTACCTGGACTCATCACATTCATATGCCTGTATAACCTTACTCTTATCACCCTTCGGGGTAGCCGAGTAGCTAAGGCGCTAGTATACTCGGCTCGAAATTGCGGGCTAATCCCCGGCTCCGGAGATTTCAGTTTGAATGGAGGCAAGCTGCGAAGGCGCCCGTGTGCATCGTAGCGCACGTTAAAGATCCCCAGTTGGGCGAAATTCTCCGCAGACCTCCACTACGGCATCCTTGGGACGTAACCCACTCCCCCCAATTGGCTATAAAACTATCCTTACATTACCGCGTCTGTTCCTAGAAAATTCTTTTCCCGCACTTGTTAAAAAGACGCCTATTTTTTGCCACAGCGATCGGCCCATGTGGCTAACAATTATCTTACGTACCAGTGAGAGCAGACAGAATAGTCAAATTGTCAAGGTTGCACGAATGCCTTTCTTTTTTGTATAACTGACTACTTGACTGATCTTCCAATTTCACTACATTGAAGTGCGGCTCGCTCATAACCGTACATGTTGGGGCCAGCAAGCTTTATCGAAGAGGGCCACATACCTCTTGGCCCATCTCCAGTGACGCAAATGCTCGTCACGGAAGTTCCTTGCAGATTGGTACACAACTAGTTTCGTATGCCCACTTGTGCAAGTTTTAGTGACTTAGGTTGTTTGAAGAAAAGCACATGGCAGTGGCACCTATGATGTGACCGACATTCACGTCAAAGATGTACATTGAATCTGGCACTAGCCTGCTTTCATCTATTCAGTCATGCAAGTCTGACGGAGCCCGTTTTGTTCAAGAAAACCACATGAAAACTGTCTCCTTTTCAGTTACACTGGTTCCCGTTATATACTTTCATTGAATTGTGGCACACACGCAGCCTCGGCAACGCATTTAAAGTGCGGTTACATTTTTTTTGTGACAGGTCTACGTGTAATCAGCGAAATATAACCAGTAAAACAGGTTCGGGTCAGATGGGTCAGCTGAGGAGAGCTGCACATGCAATGCCACATACCTAGGACACAACCTATTCAGCCTATCGGCTAGTAATGCCGTTTCGCCAAAAAACAGCCCCTCATCATTGATATAGTGAGGGGATAGTGGACGACCCGATGGTACATGTAGGCGAGAAAGTTGACAAAGTCCTCAAACTGCCATATTGATGTCAAACCGTCGCTATCATTACGACCCCCATATTTCCAGCTACTAGCTCGACAACCTGGGTCAAATACACTTTCAACCTGCAGTGCTGGAGAATCGCAGCACACCTACCTGGACTCATCACATTCATATGCCTGTATAACCTTACTCTTATCACCCTTCGGGGTAGCCGAGTAGCTAAGGCGCTAGTATACTCGGCTCGAAATTGCGGGCTAATCCCCGGCTCCGGAGATTTCAGTTTGAATGGAGGCAAGCTGCGAAGGCGCCCGTGTGCATCGTAGCGCACGTTAAAGATCCCCAGTTGGGCGAAATTCTCCGCAGACCTCCACTACGGCATCCTTGGGACGTAACCCACTCCCCCCAATTGGCTATAAAACTATCCTTACATTACCGCGTCTGTTCCTAGAAAATTCTTTTCCCGAACTTGTTAAAAAGACGCCTATTTTTTGCCACAGCGATCGGCCCATGTGGCTAACAATTATCTTACGTACCAGTGAGAGCAGACAGAATAGTCAAATTGTCAAGGTTGCACGAATGCCTTTCTTTTTTGTATAACTGACTACTTGACTGATCTTCCAATTTCACTACATTGAAGTGCGGCTCGCTCATAACCGTACATGTTGGGGCCAGCAAGCTTTATCGAAGAGGGCCACATACCTCTTGGCCCATCTCCAGTGACGCAAATGCTCGTTACGGAAGTTCCTTGCAGATTGGTACACAACTAGTTTGGTATGCCCACTTATGAAAGTTTTAGTGAGTTAGGTTGTTTGAAGAAAAGCACATGGCAGTGGCACCTATGATGTGACCGACATTCACGTCAAAGGTGTACATTGAATCTGGCACTAGCCTGCTTTCAGCTCTTCAGTCATGCAAGTCTGACGGAACCCGTTTTGTTGAAGAAAACCACATGAAAACTGTCTTCTTTTCCGTTACACTGATTCCCGTTATATACTTTCATTGAATTGTGGCACACACGCAGCCTCGGCAACGCATTTAAAGTGCGGTTACATTCTTTTGTGACAGGTCCACGTGTAATCAGCGAAATATAACCAGTAAAACAGGCTCGGGTCAAATTGGTCAGCTGAGGAGAGCTGCACATGCAATGCCACATACCTAGGACACAACCTGTTCAGCCTACCGGCTAGTAATGCCGTTTCGCCGTAAAAATAGCCCCTTATCATTGATATAGTGAGGGGATAGTGGACGACCCGATGGTACATGTAGGCGAGAAAGTTGACAAAGTCCTCAAACTGCCATAATGATGTCAAACCGTCGCAATCATTACGACCCCCATATATCCAGCTACTAGCTCGAGAAACTGGGTCAAATACACTTTCAACCTGCAGTGCTGGAGAATCGCAGCACACCTACCTGGACTCATCACATTCATATGCCTGTATAACCTTACCCTTATCACCCTTCGGGGTAGCCGAGTAGCTAAGGCGCTAGTATACTCGGCTCGAAATTGCGGGCTAATCCCCGGCTCCGGAGATTTCAGTTTGAATGGAGGCAAGCTGCGAAGGCGCCCGTGTGCATCGTAGCGCACGTTAAAGATCCCCTGTTGGGCAAAATTCTCCGTAGACCTCCACTACGGCGTCCTTGGGACGTAACCCACTCCCCCCAATTGGCTATAAAACTATCGTTACTTTACCTCGTCTGTTCCTAGAAAATTCTTTTCCCGAACTTGTTAAAAAGACGCCTATTTTTTGCCACAGCGATCGGCCCATGTGGCTAACAATTATCTTACGAACCAGTGAGAGCAGACAGAATAGTCAAATTATCAAGGTTCCACGAATGCCTTTCTTTTTTGTATAACTGACTACTTGACTGATCTTCCAATTTCACTACGTTGAAGTGCGGCTCGTACATAGCGGTACATGTTGGGGCCAGCAAGCTTTATTGAAGAGGGGCACATACCTCTTGGCCCATCTCCAGTGACGCTAATGCTCGTCACTCACGGAAGTTCCTTGCAGATTGGTACACAACTAGTTTCGTATGCCCACTTGTGCAAGTTTTAGTGACTTAGGTTGTTTGAAGAAAAGCACATGGCAGTGGCACCTATGATGTGACCGATATTCACGTCAAAGATGTACATTGAATCTGGCACTAGCCTGCTTTCATCTATTCAGTCATGCAAGTCTGACGGAGCCCGTTTTGTTCAAGAAAACCACATGAAAACTGTCTCCTTTTCAGTTACACTGATTCCCGTTATATACTTTCATTGAATTGTGGCACACACCCAGCCTCGGCAACGCATTTAAAGTGCGGTTACATTGAGTTTACGAAAGGTCCACATGTAATCAGCGAAATATAGCCAGTAAAACAGGTTCGCGTCAAATGGGTCAGCTGAGGAGAGCTGCACATGTAATGCCACATACCTAGGACACAACCTGTTGAGCCTATCGGCTAGTAATGCCGTTTCGCCATGAAAACAGCCCCTCATCATTGATATAGTGAGGGTATAGTGGACGACCCGATGGTACATGTAGGCGAGAAAGTTGACAAAGTCCTCAAACTGCCATATTGATGTCAAACCGTCGCTATCATTACGACCCCCATATATCCAGCTACTAGCTCGACAACCTGGGTCAAATACACTTTCAACCTGCAGTGCTGGAGAATCGCAGCACACCTACCTGGACTCATCACATTCATATGCCTGTATAACCTTACTCTTATCACCCTTCGGGGTAGCCGAGTAGCTAAGGCGCTAGTATACTCGGCTCGAAATTGCGGGCTAATCCCCGGCTCCGGAGATTTCAGTTTGAATGGAGGCAAGCTGCGAAGGCGCCCGTGTGCATCGTAGCGCACGTTAAAGATCCCCAGTTGGGCAAAATTCTCCGTAGACCTCCACTACGGCGTCCTTGGGACGTAACCCACTCCCCCCAATTGGCTATAAAACTATCGTTACTTTACCGCGTCTGTTCCTAGAAAATTCTCTTCCCGAACTTGTTAAAAAGACGACTACTTTTTGCCACAGCGATCGGCCCATGTGGCTAACAATTATCTTACGAACCAGTGAGAGCAGACAGAATAGTCAAATTATCAAGGTTCCACGAATGCCTTTCTTTTTTGTATAACTGACTACTTGACTGATCTTCCAATTTCACTACATTGAAGAGCGGCTCGTACATAGCGGTACATGTTGGGGCCAGCAAGCTTTATTGAAGAGGGGCACATACCTCTTGGCCCATCTCCAGTGACGCAAATGCTCGTCACTCACGGAAGTTCCTTGCAGATTGGTACACAACTAGTTTCGTATGCCCACTTGTGCAAGTTTTAGTGACTTAGGTTGTTTGAAGAAAAGCATATGCCAGTGGCACCTATGATGTGACCGACATTCACGTCAAAGATGTACATTGAATCTGGCACTAGCCTGCTTTCATCTATTCAGTCACGCAAGTCTGACGGAGCCCGTTTTGTTCAAGAAAACCACATGAAAACTGTCTCCTTTTCAGTTACACTGATTCCCGTTATATACTTTCATTGAATTGTGGCACACACGCAGCCTCGGCAACGCATTTAAAGTGCGGTTACATTTTTTTTTGTGACAGGTCTACGTGTAATCAGCGAAATATAACCAGTAAAACAGGTTCGGGTCAAATGGGTCAGCTGAGGAGAGCTGCACATGCAATGCCACATACCTAGGACACAACCTGTTCAGCCTATCGGCTAGTAATGCCGTTTCGCCATAAAAACAGCCCCTCGTCATTGATATAGTGAGGGAATAATGGACGACCCGATGGTACATGTAGGCGAGAAAGTTGACAAAGTCCTCAAACTGCCATATTGATGTCAAACCGTCGCTATCATTACGACCCCCATATATCCAGCTACTAGCTCCACAACCTGGGTCAAATACACTTTCAACCTGCAGTTCTGGAGAATCGCAGCATACCTACCTGGACTCATCACATTCATATCCCTGTATAACCTTACTCTTATCACCCTTCGGGGTAGCCGAGTAGCTAAGGCGCTAGTATACTCGGCTCGAAATTGCGGGCTAATCCCCGGCTCCGGAGATTTCAGTTTGAATGGAGGCAAGCTGCGAAGGCGCCCGTGTGCATCGTAGCGCACGTTAAAGATCCCCAGTTGGGCAAAATTCTCCGTAGACCTCCACTACGGCGTCCTTGGGACGTAACCCACTCCCCCCAATTGGCTATAAAACTATCGTTACATTACCGCGTCTGTTCCTAGAAAATTCTTTTCCCGAACTTGTTAAAAAGTCGCCTATTTTTTGCCACAGCGATCGGCCCATGTGGCTAACAATTATCTTACGTACCAGTGAGAGCAGACAGAATAGTCAAATTATCAAGGTTCCACGAATGCCTTTCTTTTTTGTATAACTGACTACTTGACTGATCTTCCAATTTCACTACATTGAAGTGCGGCTCGTACATAGCGGTACATGTTGGGGCCAGCAAGTTTTATTGAAGAGGGGCACATACCTCTTGGCCCATCTCCAGTGACGCAAATGCTCGTCACTCACGGAAGTTGCTTGCAGATTGGTATACAACTAGTTTCGTATGCCCACTTGTGCAAGTTTTAGTGACTTAGGTTGTTTGAAGAAAAGCACATGGCAGTGGCACCTATGATGTGACCGACATTATCGTCAAAGATGTACATTGAATCTGGCACTAGCCTGCTTTCATCTATTCAGTCATGCAAGTCTGACGGAGCCCGTTTTGTTCAAGAAAACCACATGAAAACTGTCTCCTTTTCAGTTATACTGATTCCCGTTATATACTTTCATTGAATTGTGGCACACACCCAGCCTCGGCAACGCATTTCAAGTGCGGTTACATTGATTTTACGAAAGGTCCACATTTAATCAGCGAGATATGACCAGTGAAACAGGTTCGGGTCAAATGGGTCAGCTGAGGAGAGCTGAACATGCAATGCCACATACCTAGGACACAACCTGTTCAGCCTATCGGCTAGTAATGCCGTTTCGCCATAAAAACAGCCCCTCATCATTGATATAGTGAGGGGATAGTGGACGACCCGATGGTACATGTAGGCGACAAAGTTGACAAAGTCCTCAAACTGCCATATTGATGTCAAACCGTCGCTATCATTACGACCCCCATATATCCAGCTACTAGCTCGACAACCTGGGTCAAATACACTTTCAACCTGCAGTGCTGGAGAATCGCAGCACACCTACCTGGACTCATCACATTCATATGCCTGTATAACCTTACTCTTATCACCCTTCGGGGTAGCCGAGTAGCTAAGGCGCTAGTATACTCGGCTCGAAATTGCGGGCTAATCCCCGGCTCCGGAGATTTCAGTTTGAATGGAGGCAAGCTGCGAAGGCGCCCGTGTGCATCGTAGCGCACGTTAAAGATCCCCAGTTGGGCAAAATTCTCCGTAGACCTCCGCTACGGCATCCTTGGGACGTAACCCACTCCCCCCAATTGGCTATAAAACTATCGTTACATTACCGCGTCTGTTCCTAGAAAATTCTTTTCCCGAACTTGTTAAAAAGACGCCTATTTTTTGCCACAGCGATCGGCCCATGTGGCTAACAATTATCTTACGAACCAGTGAGAGCAGACAGAATAGTCAAATTATCAAGGTTCCACGAATGCCTTTCTTTTTTGTATAACTGACTACTTGACTGATCTTCCAATTTCACTACATTGAAGTGCGGCTCGTACATAGCGGTACATGTTGGGGCCAGCAAGTTTTATTGAAGAGGGGCACATACCTCTTGGCCCATCTCCAGTGACGCAAATGCTCGTCACTCACGGAAGTTCCTTGCAGATTGGTATACAACTAGTTTCGTATGCCCACTTGTGCAAGTTTTAGTGACTTAGGTTGTTTGAAGTAAAGCACATGGCAGTGGCACCTATGATGTGACCGACATTCACGTCAAAGATGTACATTGAATCTGGCACTAGCCTGCTTTCATCTATTCAGTCATGCAAGTCTGACGGAGCCCGTTTTGTTCAAGAAAACCACATGAAAACTGTCTCCTTTTCAGTTATACTGATTCCCGTTATATACTTTCATTGAATTGTGGCACACACCCAGCCTCGGCAACGCATTTCAAGTGCGGTTACATTGATTTTACGAAAGGTCCACATTTAATCAGCGAAATATGACCAGTAAAACAGGTTCGGGTCAAATGGGTCAGCTGAGGAGAGCTGAACATGCAATGCCACATACCTAGGACACAACCTGTTCAGCCTATCGGCTAGTAATGCCGTTTCGCCATAAAAACAGCCCCTCATCATTGATATAGTGAGGGGATAGGGGACGACCCGATGGTACATGTAGGCGACAAAGTTGACAAAGTCCTCAAACTGCCATATTGATGTCAAACCGTCGCTATCATTACGACCCCCATATATCCAGCTACTAGCTCGACAACCTGGGTCAAATACACTTTCAACCTGCAGTGCTGGAGAATCGCAGCACACCTACCTGGACTCATCACATTCATATGCCTGTATAACCTTACTCTTATCACCCTTCGGGGTAGCCGAGTAGCTAAGGCGCTACTTTACTCGGCTCGAAATTGCGGGCTAATCCCCGGCTCCGGAGATTTCAGTTTGAATGGAGGCAAGCTGCGAAGGCGCCCGTGTGCATCGTAGCGCACGTTAAAGATCCCCAGTTGGGCAAAATTCTCCGTAGACCTCCACTACGGCGTCCTTGGGACGTAACCCACTCCCCCCAATTGGCTATAAAACTATCGTTACTTTACCGCGTCTCTTCCTAGAAAATTCTTTTCCCGAACTTGTTAAAAAGACGCCTATTTTTTGCCACAGCGATCGGCCCATGTGGCTAACAATTATCTTACGTACCAGTGAGAGCAGACAGAAAAGTCTAATTGTCAAGGTTGCACGAATGCCTTTCTTTTTTGTATAACTGACTACTTGACTGATCTTCCAATTTCACTACATTGAAGTGCGGCTCGCTCATAACCGTACATGTTGGGGCCAGCAAGCTTTATTGAAGAGGGCCACATACCTCTTGGCCCATCTCCAGTGACGCAAATGCTCGTCACGGAAGTTCCTTGCAGATTGGTACACAACTAGTTTGGTATGCCCACTTATGAAAGTTTTAGTGAGTTAGGTTGTTTGAAGAAAAGCACATGGCAGTGGCACCTATGATGTGACCGACATTCACGTCAAAGATGTACATTGAATCTGGCACTAGCCTGCTTTCAGCTATTCAGTCATGCAAGTCTGGCGGAACCCGTTTTGTTGAAGAAAACCGCATGAAAACTGTCTTCTTTTCCGTTACACTGATTGCCGTTATATACTTTCATTGAATTGTGGCGCACACCCAGCCTCGGCAACGCATTTAAAGTGCGGTTACATTGATTTTACGAAAGGTCCACATGTAATCAGCGAAATATAGCCAGTAAAACAGGTTCGCGTCAAATGGGTCAGCTGAGGAGAGCTGCACATGTAATGCCACAAACCTAGGACACAACCTGTTCAGCCTATCGGCTAGTAATGCCGTTTCGCCATAAAAACAGCCCCTCAACATTGATATAGTGAGGGGATAGTGGACGACCCGATGGTACATGTAGGCGAGAAAGTTGACAAAGTCCTCAAACTGCCATAATGATGTCAAACCGTCGCTATCATTACGACCCCCATATATCCAGCTACTAGCTCGACAACCTGGGTCAAATACACTTTCAACCTGCAGTGCTGGAGAATCGCAGCACACCTACCTGGACTCATCACATTCATATGCCTGTATAACCTTACTCTTATCACACTTCGGGTTAGCCGAGTAGCTAAGGCGCTAGTATACTCGGCTCGAAATTGCGGGCTAATCCCCGGCTCCGGAGATTTCAGTTTGAATGGAGGCAAGCTGCGAAGGCGCCCGTGTGCATCGTAGCGCACGTTAAAGATCCCCAGTTGGGCAAAATTCTCCGTAGACCTCCACTACGGCGTCCTTGGGACGTAACCCACTCCCCCCAATTGGCTATAAAACTATCGTTACTTTACCGCGTCTGTTCCTAGAAAATTCTTTCCCCGAACTTGTTAAAAAGACGCCTATTTTTTGCCACAGCGATCGGCCCATGTGGCTAACAATTATCTTACGTATCAGTGAGAGCAGACAGAATAGTCAAATTATCAAGGTTGCACGAATGCCTTTCTTTTTTGTATAACTGACTACTTGAATGATCCTCCAATTTCACTACATTGAAGTGCGGCTCGTTCATAGCGGTACATGTTGGGGCCAGCAAGCTTTATTGAAGAGGGGCACATACCTCTTGGCCCATCTCCAGTGACGCAAATGCTCGTCACTCACGGAAGTTCCTTGCAGATTGGTACACAACTAGTTTCGTATGCCCACTTGTGCAAGTTTTAGTGACTTAGGTTGTTTGAAGAAAAGCACATGGCAGTGGCACCTACGATGTGACCCACATTCACGTCAAAGATGTACATTGAATCTCGCACAAGCCTGCTTTCAGCTATTCAGTCATGCAAGCCTGGCGGAACCCGTTTTGTTGAAGAAAACCACATGAAAACTGTCTCCGTTTCAGTTACACTGATTCCCATTATACACTTTCATTGAATTGTGGCAAACACCCAGCCTCGGCGACGCATTTAAAGTGCGGTTACATTGATTTTACGAAAGGTCCACATGTAATCAGCGAAATATAGCCAGTAAAACAGGTTCGCGTCAAATGGGTCAGCTGAGGAGAGCTGTACATGTAATGCCACATACCTAGGACACAACCTGTTCAGCCTATCGACTAGTAATGCCGTTTCGCCATAAAAACAGCCCCTCATCATTGATATAGTGAGGGGATAGTGGACGACCCGATGGTACATGTAGGCGAGAAAGTCGACAAAGTCCTCAAACTGCCATAATGATGTCAAACCGTCGCTATCATTACGACCCCCATATATCCAGCTACTAGCTCGACAACCTGGGTCAAATACACTTTCAACCTGCAGTGCTGGAGAATCGCAGCACACCTACCTGGACTCATCACATTCATATGCCTGTATAACCTTACTCTTATCACCCTTCGGGGTAGCCGAGTAGCTAAGGCGCTAGTATACTCGGCTCGAAATTGCGGGCTAATCCCCGGCTCCGGAGATTTCAGTTTGAATGGAGGCAAGCTGCGAAGGCGCCCGTGTGCATCGTAGCGCACGTTAAAGATCCCCAGTTGGACAAAATTCTCCGTAGACCTCCACTACGGCGTCCTTAGGACGTAACCCACTCCCCCCAATTGGCTATAAACTATCGTTACTTTACCGCGTCTGTTCCTAGAAAATTCTTTTCCCGAACTTGTTAAAAAGACGCCTATTTTTTGCCACACCGATCGGCCCATGTGGCTAACAATTATCTTACGTACCAGTGAGAGCAGACAGAATAGTCAAATTATCAAGGTTGCACGAATGCCTTTCTTTTTTTGTATAACTGACTACTTGACTGATCTTCCAATTTCACTACATTGAAGTGCGGCTCGTACATAGCGGTACATGTTGGTGCCAGCAAGCTTTATTGAAGACGGGCACATACCTCTTGGCCCATCTCCAGTGACGCAAATGGTCGTCACTCACGGAAGTTCCTTGCAGATTGGTACACAACTAGTTTCGTATGCCCACTTGTGCAAGTTTTAGTGACTTAAGTTGTTTGAAGAAAAGCACATGGCAGTGGCACCTACGATGTGACCCACATTCACGTCAAAGATGTACATTGAATCTCGCACTAGCCTGCTTTCAGCTATTCAGTCATGCAAGTCTGGCGGAAGCCGTTTTGTTGAAGAAAACCACATGAAAACTGTCTCCGTTTCAGTTACACTGATTCCCGTTATACACTTTCATTGAATTGTGGCAAACACCCAGCCTCGGCGACGCATTTAAAGTGCGGTTACATTGATTTTACGAAAGGTCCACATGTAATCAGCGAAATATAGCCAGTAAAACAGGTTCGCGTCAAATGGGTCAGCTGAGGAGAGCTGTACATATAATGCCACATACCTAGGACACAACCTGTTCAGCCTATCGGCTAGTAATGCCGTTTCGCCATAAAAACAGCCCCTCATCATTGATATAGTGCGGGGATAGTGGACGACCCGATGGTACATGTAGGGGAGAAAGTTGGCAAAGTCCTCAAACTGCCATAATGATGTCAAACCGTCGCTATCATTACGACCCCCATATATCCAGCTACTAGCTCGACAACCTGGGTCAAATACACTTTCAACCTGCAGTGCTGGAGAATCGCAGCACACCTACCTGGACTCATCACATTCATATGCCTGTATAACCTTCCTCTTATCACCCTTCGCGGTAGCCGAGTGGCTAAGGCGCTAGTATACTCGGCTCGAAATTGCGGGCTAATCCCCGGCTCCGGAGGTTTCAGTTTGAATGGAGGCAAGCTGCGAAGGCGCCCGTGTGCATCGTAGCGCACGTTAAAGATCCGCAGTTGGGCAAAATTCTCCGTAGACCTCCACTACGGCGTCCTTGGGTCGTAACCCACTCCCCTCAATTGGCTATAAAACTATCCTTACATTACCGCGTCTGTTCCTAGAAAATTCTTTTCCCGAACTTGTTAAAAAGACGCCTATTTTTTGCCACACCGATCGGCCCATGTGGCTAACAATTATCTTACGTACCAGTGGGAGCAGACAGAATAGTCAAATTGTCAAGGTTGCACGAATGCCTTTCTTTTTTGTATAACTGACTACTTGAGTGATCTTCCAATTTCACTACATTGAAGTGCGGCTCGCTCATAACCGTACATGTTGGGGCCAGCAAGCTTTGTTGAAGAGGCCCACATACCTCTTGGCCCATCTCCAGTGACACAAATGCTCGTCACGGAAGTTCCTTGCAGATTGGTACACAACTAGTTTGGTATGCCCACTTATGAAAGTTTTAGTGAGTTAGGTTGTTTGAAGAAAAGCACATGGCAGTGGCACCTATGATGTGAAAGACATTCACGTCAAAGATGTACATTAAATCTGGCACTAGCCTGCTTTCAGCTATTCAGTCATGCAAGTCTGGCGGAACCCGTTTTGTTGAAGAAAACCACATGAAAACTGTCTTTTTTTCCGTTACACTGATTGCCATTATATACTTTCATTGAATTGTGGCGCACACCCAGCCTCGGCAACGCATTTAAAGTGCGGTTACATTGATTTTACGTAAGGTCCACATGTAATCAGCGAAATTTAGCCAGTAAAACAGGTTCGCGTCAAATGGGTCAGCTGAGGAGAGCTGCACATGTAATGCCACATACCTAGGACACAACCTGTTCAGCCTATCGGCTAGTAATGCCGTTTCGCCATAAAAACAGCCCCTCATCATTGATATAGTGAGGGGATTGTGGAGGACCCGATGGTACATGTAGGCGAGAAAATTGACAAAGTCCTCAAACTGCCATAATGATGTCAAACCGTCGCTATCATTACGACCGCCATATATCCAGCTACTAGCTCGACAACCTGGGTCAAATACACTTTCAACCTGCAGTGCTGGAGAATCGCAGAACACCTACCTGGACTCATCACATTCATATGCATGTATAACCTTACTCAATCACCCTTCGGGGTAGACGAGTAGCTAAGGCGCTAGTATACTCGGCTCGAAATTGCGGGCTAATCCCCGGCTCCGGAGATTTCAGTTTGAATGGAGGCAAGCTGCGAAGGCGCCCGTGTGCATCGTAGCGCACGTTAAAGATCCCCAGCTGGGCAAAATTCTCCGTAGACCTCCACTACGGCGTCCTTGGGACGTAACCCACTCCCCCCAATTGGCTACAAAACTATCGTTACTTTACCGCGTCTGTTCCTAGAAAATTCTTTTCCCGAACTGGTTAAAAAGACGCCTATTTTTTGCCACAGCGATCGGCCCATGTGGCTAACAATTATCTTACGAACCAGTGAGAGCAGACAGAATAGTCAAATTATCAAGGTTCCACGAATGCCTTTCTTTTTTGTATAACTGACTACTTGACTGATCTTCCAATTTCACTACATTGAAGTGCGGCTCATACATAACGGTACATGTTGGGGCCAGCAAGCTTTATTGAAGAGGGGCACATACCTCTTGGCCCATCTCCAGTGACGCAAATGCTCGTCACTCACGGAAGTTCCTTGCAGATTGGTACACAACTAGTTTCGTATGCCCACTTGTGCAAGTTTTAGTGACTTAGGTTGTTTGAAGAAAAGCGCATGGCAGTGGCACCTACGATGTGACCCACATTCACGTCAAAGATGTACATTGAATCTCGCACTAGCCTGCTTTCAGCTATTCAGTCATGCAAGTCTGGCGGAACCCGTTTTGTTGAAGAAAACCACATGAAAACTGCCTCCGTTTCAGTTACACTGATTCCCGTTATATACTTTCATTGAATTGTGGCAAACACCCAGCCTCGGCGACGCATTTAAAGTGCGGTTACATTGATTTTACGAAAGGTCCACATGTAATCAGCGAAATATAGCCAGTAAAACAGGTTCGCGTCAAATGGGTCAGCTGAGGAGAGCTGCACATGTAATGCCACATACCTAGGACACAACCTGTTCAGCCTATCGGCTAGTAATGCCGTTTCGCCATAAAAACAGCCCCTCATCATTTATATAGTGAGGGGATAGTGGACGACCCGATGGTACATGTAGGCGAGAAAGTTGACAAAGTCCTCAAACTGCCATAATGATGTCAAACCGTCGCTATCATTACGACCCCCATATATCCAGCTACTAGCTCGACAACCTGGGTCAAATACACTTTCAACCTGCAGTGCTGGAGAATCGCAGCACACCTACCTGGACTCATCACATTCATATTCCTGTATAACCTTACTCTTATCACCCTTCGGGGTAGCCGAGTAGCTAAGGCGCTAGTATACTCGGCTCGAAATTGCGGGATAATCCCCGGCTCCGGAGATTTCAGTTTGAATGGAGGCAAGCTGCGAAGGCGCCCGTGTGCATCGTAGCGCACGTTAAAGATCCCCAGTTGGGCAAAATTCTCCGTAGACCTCCACTACGGCGTCCTTGGGACGTAACCCACTCCCGACAATTGGCTATAAAACTATCGTTACATTACCGCGTCTGTTCCTAGAAAATTCTTTTCCCGAACTTGTTAAAAAGACGCCTATTTTTTGCCACAGCGATCGGCCCATGTGGCTAACAATTATCTTACGAACCAGTGAGGGCAGACAGAATAGTCAAATTATCAAGGTTCCACGAATGCCTTTCTTTATTGTATAACTGACTACTTGACTGATCTTCCAATTTCACTACATTGAAGTGCGGCTCGTACATAGCGGTACATGTTGGGGCCAGCAAGCTTTATTGAAGAGGGGCACATACCTCTTGGCCCATCTCCAGTGACGCAAATGCTCGTCACTCACGGAAGTTCCTTGCAGATTGGTACACAACTAGTTTCGTATGCCCACTTGTGCAAGTTTTAGTGAGTTAGGTTGTTTGAAGAAAAGCACATGGCAGTGGCACCTACGATGTGACCCACATTCACGTCAAAGATGTACATTGAATCTGGCACTAGCCTGCTTTCATCTATTGAGTAATGCAAGTTGGCGGAACCCATTTTGTTGAAGAAAACCACATGGAAACTGTCTTCTTTTCCGTTACACTGATTCCCGATATATACTTTCATTGAATTGTGGCAAACACCCAGCCTCGGCAACGCATTTAAAGTGCGGTTACATTGATTTTACTAAAGGTCCACATGTAATCAGCGAAATATAGCCAGTAAAACAGGTTCGCGTCAAATGGGTCAGCTGAGGAGAGCTGCACATGCAATGCCACGTACCTAGGACACAACCTGTTCCTCATATCGGCTAGTAATGCCGTTTCGCCATGAAAACAGCCCTTCATCATTGATATAGTGAGGGGATAGTGGACGACCCGATGTTACATGTAGGCGAGAAAGTTGACAAAGTCCTCAAACTGCCATAATGATGTCAAACCGTCGCTATCATTACGACCCCTATATATCCAGCTACTAGCTCGACAACCTGGGTCAAATACACTTTCAACTTGCAGTGCTTGAGAATCGATGCACACCTACCTGGACTCATCACATTCATATGCCTGTATAACCTTACTCTATCACCCTTCAGGGTAGCCGAGTAGCTAAGGCGCTAGTATACTCGGCTCGAAATTGCGGGCTCACCCCCGGCTCCGGAGATTTCAGTTTGAATGGAGGCAAGCTGCGAAGGCGCCCGTGTGCATCGTAGCGCACGTTAAAGATCCGCAGTTGGGCAAAATTCTCCGTAGACCTCCACTACGGCGTCCTTGGGACGTAACCCACTCCCCCCAATTGGCTATAAAACTATCGTTAGTTTACCGCGTCTGTTCCTAGAAAATTCTTTTCCCGAACTTGTTAAAAAGGCGCCTATTTTTTGCCACACCGATCGGCCCATGTGGCTAACAATTATCTTACGTACCAGTGAGAGCAGACAGAATAGTCAAATTATCAAAGTTGCACGAATGCCTTTCTTTTTTGTATAACTGACTACTTGACTGATCTTCCAATTTCACTACATTGAAGTGCGGCTCGTACATAGCGGTACATGTTGGGGCCACAAGCTTTATTGAAGACGGGCACATACCTCTTGGCCCATCTCCAGTGACGCAAACGCTCGTCACTCACGGAAGTTCCTTGCAGATTGGTACACAACTAGTTTCGTATGCCCACTTGTGCAAGCTTTAGTGACTTAGGTTGTTTGAAGAAAAGCACATGGCAGTGGCACCTACGATGTGACCCACATTCACGTCAAAGATGTACATTGAATCTCGCACTAGCCTGCTTTCAGCTATTCAGTCATGCAAGTCTGGCGGACCCCGTTTTGTTGAAGAAAACCACATGAAAACTGTCTCCGTTTCAGTTACACTGATTCCCGTTATACACTTTCATTGAATTGTGGCAAACACCCAGCCTCGGCGACGCATTTAAAGTGCGGTTACATTGATTTTACGAAAGGTCCACATGTAATCAGCGAAATATAGCCAGTAAAACAGGTTCGCGTCAAATGGGTCAGCTGAGGAGAGCTGTACATGTAATGCCACATACCTAGGACACAACCTGTTCAGCCTAACGGCTAGTAATGCCGTTTCGCCATAAAAACAGCCCCTCATCATTGATATAGTGAGGGGATAGTGGACGACCCGATGGTACATGTAGGCGAGAAAGTTGACAAAGTCCTCAAACTGCCATAATGATGTCAAACCGTCGCTATCATAACGACCCCCATATATCCAGCTACTAGCTCGACAACCTGGGTCAAATACACTTTCAACCTGCAGTGCTGGAGAATCGCAGCACACCTACCTGGACTCATCACATTCATATGCCTGTATAACCTTACTCTTATCGCCCTTCGGGGTAGCCGAGTAGCTAAGGCGCTAGTATACTCGGCTCGAAATTGCGGGCTAATCCCCGGCTCCGGAGATTTCAGTTTGAATGGAGGCAAGCTGCGAAGGCGCCCGTGTGCATCGTAGCGCACGTTAAAGATCCCCAGTTGGACAAAATTCTCCGTAGACCTCCACTACGGCGTTCTTAGGACGTAACCCACTCCCCCCAATTGGCAATAAAACTATCGTTACTTTACCGCGTCTGTTCCTAGAAAATTCTTTTCCCGAACTTGTTAAAAAGACGCATATTTTTTGCCACACCGATCGGCCCATGTGGCTAACAATTATCTTACGTACCAGTGAGAGCAGAAAGAATAGTCAAATTATCAAGGTTGCACGAATGCCTTTCTTTTTTGTATAACGGACTACTTGACTGATCTTCCAATTTCACTACATTGAAGTGCGGCTCGTACATAGCGGTACATGTTGGGGCCAGCAAGCTTTATTGAAGACGGGCACATACCTCTTGGCCCATCTCTAGTGACGCAAATGGTCGTCACTCACGGAAGTTCCTTGCAGATTGGTACACAACTAGTTTCGTATGCCCACTTGTGCAAGTTTTAGTGACTTAAGTTGTTTGAAGAAAAGCACATGGCAGTGGCACCTACGATGTGACCCACATTCACGTCAAAGATGTACATTGAATCTCGCACTAGCCTGCTTTCAGCTATTCAGTCATGCAAGTCTGGCGGAACCCGTTTTGTTGAAGAAAACCACATGAAAACTGTCTCCGTTTCAGTTACACTGATTCCCGTTATACACTTTCATTGAATTGTGGCAAACACCCAGCCTCGGCGATGCATTTAAAGTGCGGTTACATTGATTTTACGAAAGGTCCACATGTAATCAGCGAAATATAGCCAGTAAAACAGGTTCGCGTCAAATGGGTCAGCTGAGGAGAGCTGCACATGTAATGCCACATACCTAGGACACAACCTGTTCAGCCTATCGGCTAGTAATGCCGTTTCGCCATAAAAACAGCCCCTCATCATTGATATAGTGAGGGGATAGTGGACGACCCGATGGTACATGTAGGCGAGAAAGTTGACAAAGTCCTCAAACTGCCATAATGATGTCAAACCGTCGCTATCATTACGACCCCCATATATCCAGCTACTAGCTCGACAACCTGGGTCAAATACACTTTCAACCTGCAGTGCTGGAGAATCGCAGAACACCTACCTGGACTCATCACATTCATATGCCTGTATAACCTTACTCTATCACCCTTCGGGGTAGCCGAGTAGCTAAGGCGCTAGTATACTCGGCTCGAAATTGCGGGCTAATCCCCGGCTCCGGAGATTTCAGTTTGAATGGAGGCAAGCTGCGAAGGCGCCCGTGTGCATCGTAGCGCACGTTAAAGATCCCCAGCTGGGCAAAACTCTACGTAGACCTCCACTACGGCGTCCTTGGGACGTATCCCACTCCCCCCAATTGGCTATAAAACTATCGTTACTTTACCGCGTCTGTTCCTAGAAAATTCTTTTCCCGAACTTGTTAAGAAGACGCCTATTTTTTGCCACAGCGATCGGCCCACGTGGCTAACAATTATCTTACGAACCAGTGAGAGCAGACAGAATAGTCAAATTATCAAGGTTCCACGAATGCCTTTCTTTTTTGTATAACTGACTACTTGACTGATCTTCCAATTTCACTACATTGAAGTGCGGCTCGTACATAGCGGTACATGTTGGGGCCAGCAAGCTTTATTGAAGAGGGGCGCATACCTCTTGGCCCATCTCCAGTGACGCAAATGCTCGTCACTCACGGAAGTTCCTTGCAGATTGGTACACAACTAGTTTCGTATGCCCACTTGTGCAAGTTTTAGTGACTTAGGTTGTTTGAAGAAGAGCACATGGCAGTGGCACCTACGATGTGACCCACATTCACGTCAAAGATGTACGTTGAATCTCGCACTAGCCTGCTTTCAGCTATTCAGTCATGCAAGTCTGGCGGAACCCGTTTTGTTGAAGAAAACGACATGAAAACTGTCTCCGTTTCAGTTACACTGATTCCCGTTATATACTTTCATTGAATTGTGGCAAACACCCAGCCTCGGCGACGCATTTAAAGTGCGGTTACATTGATTTTACGAAAGGTCCACATGTAATCAGCGAAATATAGCCAGTAAAACAGGTTCGCGTCAAATGGGTCAGCTGAGGAGAGCTGCACATGTAATGCCACATACCTAGGACACAACCTGTTCAGCCTATCGGCTAGTAATGCCGTTTCGCCATAAAAACAGCCCCTCATCATTGATATAGTGAGGGAATAGTGGACAACCGGATGGTACATGTAGGCGAGAAAGTTGACAAAGTCCTCAAACTGCCATAATGATGTCAAACCGTCGCTATCATTACAACCCCCATATATCCAGCTACTAGCTCGATAACCTGGGTCAAATACACTTTCAACCTGCAGTGCTGGAGAATCCCAGCACACCTACCCGGACTCATTACATTCATATGCCTGTATAACCTTACTCTTATGACCCTTCGGGGTAGCCGAGTAGCTAAGGCGCTAGTATACTCGGCTCGAAATTGCGGGATGATCCCCGGCTCCGGAGATTTCAGTTTGAATGGAGGCAAGCTGCGAATGCGCCCGTGTGCATCGTAGCGCACGTTAAAGATCCCCAGTTGGGCAAAATTCTCCGTAGACCTCCACTACGGCGTCCTTGGGACGTAACCCACTCCCCCCAATTGGCTATAAAACTATCGTTACATTACCGCGTCAGTTCCTAGAAAATTCTTTTCCCGAACTTGTTAAAAAGACGCCTATTTTTTGCCACAGCGATCGGCCCATGTGGCTAACAATTATCTTACGAACCAGTGAGAGCAGACAGAATAGTCAAATTATCAAGGTTCCACGAATGCCTTTCTTTTTTGTATAACTGACTACTTGACTGATCTTCCAATTTCACTACATTGAAGTGCGGCTCGTACATAGCGGTACATGTTGGGGCCAGCAAGCTTTATTGAAGAGGGGCACATACCTCTTGGCCCATCTCCAGTGACGCAAATGCTCGTCACTCACGGAAGTTCCTTGCAGATTGGTACACAACTAGTTTCGTATGCCCACTTGTGCAAGTTTTAGTGTGTTAGGTTGTTTGAAGAAAAGCACATGGCAGTGGCACCTACGATGTGACCCACATTCACGTCAAAGATGTACATTGAATCTGGCACTAGCCTGCTTTCATCTATTGAGTCATGCAAGTTGGCGGAACCCATTTTGTTGAAGAAAACCACATGGAAACTGTCTTCTTTTCCGTTACACTGATTCCCGTTATATACTTTCATTGAATTGTGGCAAACACCCAGCCTCGGCAACGCATTTAAAGTGCGGTTACATTGATTTTACGAAAGGTCCACATGTAATCAGCGAAATATAGCCAGTAAAACAGGTTCGCGTCAAATGGCTAAGCTGAGGAGAGCTGCACATGCAATGCCACGTACCTAGGACACAACCTGTTCCTCGTATCGGCTAGTAATGCCGTTTCGCCATGAAAACAGCCCTTCATCATTGATATAGTGAGCGGATAGTGGACGACCCGATGTTACATGTAGGCGAGAAAGTTGACAAAGTCCTCAAACTGCCATAATGATGTCAAACCGTCGCTATCATTACGACCCCTATATATCCAGCTACTAGCTCGACAACCTGGGTCAAATACACTTTCAACTTGCAGTGCTTGAGAATCGATGCACACCTACCTGGACTCATCACATTCATATGCCTGCATAACCTTACTCTATCACCCTTCGGGGTAGCCGAGTACCTAAGGCGCTTGTATACTCGGCTCGAAATTGCGGGCTAATCCCCGGCTCCGGAGATTTCAGTTTGAATGGAGGCAAGCTGCGAAGGCGCCCGTGTGCATCGTAGCGCACGTTAAAGATCCCCAGTTGGGCAAAATTCTCCGTAGACCTCCACTACGGCGTCCTTGGGACGTAACCCACTCCCCCCAATTGGCTATAAAACTATCGTTAGTTTACCGCGCCTGTTCCTAGAAAATTCTTTTCCCGAACTTGTTAAAAAGACGCCTATTTTTTGCCACACCGATCGGCCCATGTGGCTAACAATTATCTTACGTACCAGTGAGAGCAGACAGAATAGTCAAATTATCAAGGTTGCACGAATGCCTTTCTTTTTTGTATAACTGACTACTTGACTGATCTTCCAATTTCACTACATTGAAGTGCGGCTCGTACGTAGCCGTACGTGTTGGGGCAAGCAAGCTTTATTGAAGAGGGCCACATACCTCTTGGCCCATCTCCAGTGACGCAAATGCTCGTCACGGAAGTTCCTTGCAGATTGGTACACAACTAGTTTGGTATGCCCACTTATGCAAGTTTTAGTGAGTTAGGTTGTTTGAAGAAAAGCACATGGCAGTGGCACCTATGATGTGACCGACATTCACGTCAAAGATGTACATTGAATCTCGCACTAGCCTGCTTTCAGCTATTCAGTCATGCAAGTCTGGCGGAACCCGTTTTGTTGAAGAAAACTACATGAAAACTGTCTCCTTTTCAGTTACACTGATTCCCGTTATATACTTTCATTGAAATGTGGCGCACACCCAGCCTCGGCAACGCATTTAGTGTGCGGTTATATTCATTTTACGAAAGGTCCACATGTAATCAGCGAAATATAGCTAGTAAAACAGGTTCGCGTCAAATGGGTCAGCTGAGGAGAGCTGCACATGTAATGCCACATACCTAGGACACAACCTGTTCAGCCTATCGGCTAGTAATGCCGTGTCGCCATAAAGACAGTCCCTCATCATTGATATAGAAAGGGGAGAGTGGACGACCCGATGGTACATGTAGGCGAGAAAGTTGAGAAAGTCCTCAAACTGCCATAATGATGTCAAACCGTCGCTATCATTACGACCCCATATATCCAGCTACTAGCTCGACAACCTGGGTCAAATACACTTTCAACCTGCAGTGCTGGAGAATCGCAGAACACCTACCTGGACTCATCACATTCATATGCCATTGTAACCTTACTCTATCACCCTTCGGGGTAGCCGAGTAGCTAAGGCGCTAGTATACTCGGCTCGAAATTGCGGGCTAATCCCCGGCTCCGGAGATTTCAGTTTGAATGGAGGCAAGCTGCGAAGGCGCCCGTGTGCATCGTAGCGCACGTTAAAGATCCCCAGTTGGGCGAAATTCTCCGTAGACCTCCACTACGGCGTCCTTGGGACGTAACCCACTCCCCCCAATTGGCTATAAAACTATCGTTACTTTACCGCGTCTGTTCCTAGAAAATTCTTTTCCCGAACTTGTTAAAAAGACGCCTATTTTTTGCCACAGCGATCGGCCCATGTGGCTAACAATTATCTTACGTACCAGTGAGAGCAGACAGAATGGTCAAATTATCAAGATTGCACTAATGCCGTTCTTTTTTGTATGACTGACTACTTGACTGATCTTGCAATTTCACTACATTGAAGTGCGGCTCGTACATAGCGGTACAAGTTGGGGCCAGCAAGCTTTATTGAAGAAGGGCACATACCTCTTGGCCCATCTCCAGTGACGCAAATGCTCGTCACGGAAGTTCCTTGCAGATTGGTACACAACTAGTTTGGTATGCCCACTTATGCAAGTTTTAGTGAGTTAGGTTGTTTGAAGAAAAGCACATGGCAGTGGCACTATGATGTGACCGACATTCACGTCAAAGATGTACATTGAATCTCGCACTAGCCTGCTTTCAGCTATTCAGTCATGCAAGTCTGGCAGAACCCGTTTTGTTGAAGAAAACCACATGAAAACTGTCTCCTTTTCAGTTACACTGATTCCCGTTATGTACTTTCATGGAATTGTGGCACACACCCAGCCTCGGCAACGCATTTAAAGTGCGGTTACATTTTTTTGTGACAGGTCTACGTATAATCAGCGAAATATAAGCAGTAAAACAGGTTCGGGTCAGATGGGTCAGCTGAGGAGAGCTGCACATGCAATGCCACATACCTAGGACACAACCAGTTCAGCCTATCGGCTAGTAATGCCGTTTCGCCATAAAAACAGCCCCTCATCATTGATATAGTGAGGGGATAGTGGACGACCCGATGGTACATGTAGGCGAGAAAGTTGACAAAGTCCTCAAACTGCCATAATGATGTCAAAGCGTCGCTATCATTACGACCCCCATATATCCAGCTACTAGCTCGACAACCTGGGTCAAATACACTTTCAACCTGCAGTGCTGGAGAATCGCAGCACACCTACCTGGACTCATCACATTCATATGCCTGTATAACCTTACTCTTATCACCCTTCGGGGTAGCCGAGTAGCTAAGGCGCTAGTATACTCGGCTCGAAATTGCGGGCTAATCCCCGGCTCCGGAGATTTCAGTTTGAATGGAGGCAAGCTGCGAAGGCGGCCGTGTGCATCGTAGCGCACGTTAAAGATCCCCAGTTGGGCAAAATTCTCCGTAGACCTCCACTACGGCGTCCTTGGGACGTAACCCACTCCCCCCAATTGGCTATAAAACTATCGTTACATTACCGCGTCTGTTCCTAGAAAATTCTTTTCCCGAACTTGTTAAAAAGACTCCTATTTCTTGCCACAGCGATTGGCCCATGTGGCTAACAATTATCTTACGTACCAGTGAGAGCAGACAGAATAGTCAAATTGTCAAGGTTGCACGAATGCCTTTCTTTTTTGTATAACTGACTATTTGACTGATCTTCCAAATTCACTACATTGAAGTGCGGCTCGCTCATAACCGTACATGTTGGGGCCAGCAAGCTTTATTGAAGAGGGCCACATACCTCTTGGCCCATCTTTAGTGACGCAAATGCTCGTCACGGAAGTTCCTTGCAGATTGGTACACAACTAGTTTGGTATGCCCACTTATGAAAGTTTTAGTGAGTTAGGTTGTTTGAAGAAAAGCACATGGCAGTGGCACCTATGATGTGACCGACATTCACGTCAAAGATGTACATTGAATCTGGCACTAGCCTGCTTTCAGCTATTCAGTCATGCAAGTCTGGCGGAACCCATTTTGTTGAAGAAAACCACATGAAAACTGTCTTCTTTTCCGTTACACTGATTCCCGTTATCTACTTTCATTGAATTGTGGCACACACCCAGCCTCGGCAACGCCTTTAAAGTGCGGTTACATTGATTTTACGAAAGGTCCACATGTAATCAGCGAAATATAGCCAGTAAAACAGGTTCGCGTCAAATGGGTCAGCTGAGGATAGCTGCACATGCAATGCCACATACCTAGGACACAACCTGTTCCTCCTATCGGCTAGTAATGCCGTTTCGCCATGAAAACAGCCCTTCATCATTGATATAGTGAGGAGATAGTGGACGACCCGATGTTACATGTAGGCGAGAAAGTTGACAAAGTCCTCAAACTGCCATAATGATATCAAACCGTCGCTATCATTACGACCCCTATATATCCAGCTACTAGCTCGACAACCTGGGTCAAATACACTTTCAACTTGCAGTGTTGAGAATCGATGCACACCTACCTGGACTCATCACATTCATATGCCTGTATAACCTTACTCTATCACCCTTCGGGGTAGGCGAGTACCTAAGGCGCTAGTGTATTCGGCTCGAAATTGCGGGCTAATCCCCGGCTCCGGAGATTTCAGTTTGAATGGAGGCAAGCTGCGAAGGCGCCCGTGTGCATCGTAGCGCACGTTAAAGATCCGCAGTTGGGCAAAATTCTCCGTAGACCTCCACTACGGCGTCCTTGGGACGTAACCCACTCCCCCCAATTGGCTATAAAACTATCGTTAGTTTACCGCGTCTGTTCCTAGAAAATTCTTTTCCCGAACTTGTTAAAAAGGCGCCTATTTTTTGCCACACCGATCGGCCCATGTGGCTAACAATTATCTTACGTACCAGTGAGAGCAGACAGAATAGTCAAATTATCAAGGTTGCACGAATGCCTTTCTTTTTTGTATAACTGACTACTTGACTGATCTTCCAATTTCACTACATTGAAGTGCGGCTCGTACGTAGCGGTACATGTTGGGGCCAGCAAGCTTTATTGAAGAAGGCCACATACCTCTTGGCCCATCTCCAGTGATGCAAATGCTCGTCACGGAAGTTCCTTGCAGATTGGTACACAACTAGTTTGGTATGCCCACTTATGCAAGTTTTAGTGAGTTAGGTTGTTTGAAGAAAAGCACATGGCAGTGGCACCTATGATGTGACCGACATTCACGTCAAAGATGTACATTGAATCTCGCACTAGCCTGCTTTCAGCTATTCAGTCATGCATGTCTGGCGGAACCCGTTTTGTTGAAGAAAACCACATGAAAACTGTCTCCTTTTCAGTTACACTGATTCCCGTTATGTACTTTCATTGAATTGTGGCACGCACCCAGTGTCGGCAACGCATTTAAAGTGCGGTTACATTTTTTTTGTGAAAGGTCTACGTTTAATCAGCGAAATATAGCCAGTAAAACAGGTTCGCGTCAAATGGGTCAGTTGAAGAGAGCTGCACATGTAATGCCACATAACTAGGACACAACATGTTCCGTCTATCGGCTAGTAATGCCGTTTCGCCATAAAAACAGCCCCTCATCATTGATATAGTGAGCGGATTGTGGACGACCAGATGGTACATGTAGGCGAGAAAGCAGAGAAAGTCCACGAACTGCCCTAATGATGTCAAACCGTCGCTATCGTTACGACCCCCAGATAACCAGCTACTAGCTCGACAACCTGGCTCAAATACACTTTCAACCTGCAGAGCTGAAGAATCGCTGCACACATACCTGGACTCATCACATTCATATGCCTGTATAACCTTACTCTTATCACCCTTCGGGGTAGCCGAGTAGCTAAGGCGCTAGTTTACTCGGCTCGAAATGCGGGCTAATCCCCGGCTCCGGAGATTTCAGTTTGAATGGAGGCAAGCTGCGAAGGCGCCCGTGTGCATCGTAGCGCACGTTAAAGATCCCCAGTTGGGCAAAATTCTCCGTAGACCTCCACTACGGCGTCCTTGGGACGTAACCCATTCCCCCCAATTGGCTATAAAACTATCGTTACATTACCGCGTCTGTTCCTAGAAAATTCTTTTCCCGAACTTGTTAAAAAGACGCCTATTTTTTGCCACAGTGATCGGCCCATGTGGCTAACAATTATCTTACGTACCAGTGAGAGTAGACGGAATAGTCAAATTATCAAGGTTGCACGAATGCCTTTCTTTTTTGTATACCTGACTACTTGACTGATCTTCCAATTTCACTACATTGAAGTGCGGCTCGTACATAGCGGTACATGTTGGGGCCAGCAAGCTTTATTGAAGAGGGCCACATACCTCTTGGCCCATCTCCAGTGACGCAAATGCTCGTTAGTTACGGAAGTTCCTTGCAGATTGGTACACAACTAGTTTGGTATGCCGACTTATGATAGTATTTAGTAAGTTAGGTTGTTTGAAGAAAAGCACATGGCAGTGGCACCTATGATGTGACCGACATTCACGTCAAAGATGTACATTGAATCTGGCACTAGCCTGCTTTCAGCTATTCAGTCATGCAAGTCTGGCGGAACCCGTTTTGTTGAAGAAAACCACATGAAAACTGTCTTCTTTTCCGTTACACTGATTCCCGTTATATACTTTCATTGAATTGTGGCGCACACCCAGCCTCAGCAACGCATTTCAAGTGCGGTTACATTGATTTTACGAAAGGTCCACATGTAATCAGCGAAATATAGCCAGTAAAACAGGTTCTCGTCAAATGGGTTAGCTAAGGAGAGCTGTACATGTAATGCCACATACCTAGGACACAACCTGTTCAGCCTATCGGCTAGTAATGCCGTTTCGCCATAAAAACAGCCCCTCATCATTGATATAGTGAGGGGATAGTGGACGACCGGATGGTATATGTAGGCGAGAAAGTTGACAAAGTCCTCAAACTGCCATAATGATGTCAAACCGTCGCTATCATTACGACCCCCATATATCCAGCTACTAGCTCGACAACCTGGGTCAAATACACTTTCAACCTGCAGTGCTGGAGAATCGCAGCACACCTACCTGGACTCATCACATTCATATGCCTGTATAACCTTACGCTTATCACCCTTCGGGGTAGCCGAGTAGCTAAGGCGCTAGTATACTCGGCTCGAAATTGCTGGCTAATCCCTGGCTCCGGAGATTTCAGTTTGAATGGAGGCAAGCTGCGAAGGCGCCCGTGTGCATCGTAGCGCACGTTAAAGATCCCCAGTTGGGCAAAATTCTCCGTAGACCTCCACTACGGCGTCCTTGGGACGTAACCCACTCCCCGCAATTGGCTATAAAACTATTGTTACTTTACCGCGTCTGTTCCTAGAAAATTCTTTTCCCTAACTTGTTAAAAAGACGCCTATTTTTTGCCACAGCGATCGGCCCATGTGGCTAACAATTATCTTACGAACCAGTGAGAGCAGACAGAATAGTCAAATTATCAAGGTTCCACGAATGCCTTTCTTTTTTGTATAACTGACTACTTGACTGATCTTCCAATTTCACTACATTGAAGTGCGGCTCGTACGTAGTGGTCCATGTTGGGGCCAGCAAGCTTTATTGAAGAGGGGCACATACCTCTTGGCCCATCTCCAGTGACGCAAATGCTCGTCACCCACGGAAGTTCCTTGCAGATTGGTACACAACTAGTTTCGTATGCCCAATTATGCAAGTTTTAGTAAGTTAGGTTGTTTGATGAAAAGCACATGGCAGTGGCACCTACGATGTGACCCACATTCACGTCAAAGATGTACATTGAATCTGGCACTAGCCTCCTTTCATCTATTCAGTCATGGAAGTCTGGCGGAACCCATTTTGTTGAAGAAAACCACATGAAAACTGTCTTCTTTTCCGTTACACTGATTCCCGTTATATACTTTCATTGAATTGTGGCGCACACCCAGCCTCGGCAACGCATTTCAAGTGCGGTTACATTGATTTTACGAAAGGTCCACATGTAATCAGCGAAATATAGCCAGTAAAACAGGTTCGCGTCAAATGGGTTAGCTAAGGAGAGCTGTACATGTAATGCCACATACCTAGGACACAATCTGTTCAGCCTATCGGCTAGTAATGCCGTTTCGCCATAAGAACAGCCCCTCATCATTGATATAGTGAGGGGATAGTGGACGACCCGATGGTATATGTAGGCGAGAAAGTTGACAAAGTCCTCAAACTGCCATAATGATGTCAAACCGTCGCTATCCTTACGACCCCCATATATCCAGCTACTAGCTCGACAACCTGGTTCAAATACACTTTCAACCTGCAGTGCTGGAGAATCGCAGCACACCTACCTGGACTCATCACATTCATATGCCTGTATAACCTTACGCTTATCACCCTTCGGGGTAGCCGAGTAGCTAAGGCGCTAGTATACTCTGCTCGAAATTGCTGGCTAATCCCTGGCTCCGGAGATTTCAGTTTGAATGGAGGCAAGCTGCGAAGGCGCCCGTGTGCATCGTAGCGCACGTTAAAGATCCCCAGTTGGGCAAAATTCTCCGTAGACCTCCACTACGGCGTCCTTGGGACGTAACCCACTCCCCGCAATTGGCTATAAAACTATTGTTACTTTACCGCGTCTGTTCCTAGAAAATTCTTTTCCCTAACTTGTTAAAAAGACGCCTATTTTTTGCCACAGCGATCGGCCCATGTGGCTAACAATTATCTTACGAACCAGTGAGAGCAGACAGAATAGTCAAATTATCAAGGTTCCACGAATGCCTTTCTTTTTTGTATAACTGACTATTTGACTGATCTTCCAATTTCACTACATTGAAGTGCGGCTCGTACGTAGTGGTCCATGTTGGGGCCAGCAAGCTTTATTGAAGAGGGGCACATACCTCTTGGCCCATCTCCAGTGACGCAAATGCTCGTCACTGACGGAAGTTCCTTGCAGATTGGTACACAACTAGTTTCGTATGCCCAATTATGCAAGTTTTAGTAAGTTAGGTTGTTTGATGAAAAGCACCTGGCAGTGGCACCTGCGATGTGACCCACATTCACGTCAAAGATGTACATTGAATCTGGCACTAGCCTCCTTTCATCTATTCAGTCATGGAAGTCTGGCGGAACCCATTTTGTTGAAGAAAACCACATGAAAACTGTCTTCTTTTCCGTTACACTGATTCCCATTATATACTTTCATTGAATTGTGGCACACACCCAGCCTCGGCAACGCATTTAAAGTGCGGTTACATTGATTTTACGAAAGGTCCACATGTAATCAGCGAAATATAGCCAGTAAAACAGGTTCGCCTCAAATGGGTCAGCTGAGGAGAGCTGCACATGTAATGCCACATACCTAGGACACAACCTGTTCAGCCTATCGGCTAGTAATGCCGTTTCGCCATAAAAACAGCCCCTCATCATTGATATAGTGAGGGGATAGTGGACGACCCGATGGTACATGTAGGCGAGAAAGTTGACAAAGTCCTCAAACTGCCATAATGATGTCAAACCGTCGCCATCATTACGACCCCCATATATCCAGCTACTAGCTCGACAACCTGGGTCAAATACACTTTCAACCTGCAGTGCTGGAGAATCGCAGCACACCTACCTGGACTCATCACATTCATATGCCTGTATAACCTTACTCTTATCACCCTTCGGGGTAGCTGAGTAGCTAAGGCGCTAGTATACTCGGCTCGAAATTGCGGGCTAATCCCCGGCTCCGGAGATTTCAGTTTGAATGGAGGCAAGCTGCGAAGGCGCCCGTGTGCATCGTAGCGCACGTTAAAGATCCCCAGTTGGGCAAAATTCTCCGTAGACCTCCAATACGGCGTCCTTGGGACGTAACCCACTCCCCCCAATTGGCTATAACACTACCGTTACATTACCGCGTCTGTTCCTAGAAAATTCTTTTCCCGAACTTGTTAAAAAGACGCCTATTTTTAGCCACAGCGATCGGCCCATGTGGCTAACAATTATCTTACGTACCAGTGAGAGCAGACAGAATAGTCAAATTGTCAAGGTTGCACGAATGCCTTTCTTTTTTGTATAACTGACTACTTGACTGATCTTCCAATTTCACTACATTGAAGTGCGGCTCGCTCATAACCGTACATGTTGGGGCCAGCAAGCTTTATTGAAGAGGGCCACATACCTCTTGGCCCATCTCCAGTGACGCAAATGCTCGTCACTCACGGAAGTTCCTTGCAGTTTGGTACACAACTAGTTTCGTATGCCCACTTGTGCAAGTTTTAGTGAGTTAGGTTGTTTGAAGAAAAGCACATGGCAGTGGCACCTACGATGTGACCCACATTCACGTCAAAGATGTACATTGAATCTGGCACTAGCCTGCTTTCATCTATTGAGTCATGCAAGTTGGCGGAACCCGTTTTGTTGAAGAAAACCACATGAAAACTGTCTTCTGTTCCGTTACACTGATTCCCGTTATATACTTTCATTGAATTGTGGCGCACACCCAGCCTCGGCACCGCATTTCAAGTGCGGTTACATTGATTTTACGAAAGGTCCACATGTAATCAGCGAAATATAGCCAGTAAAACAGGTTCGCGTCAAATGGGTCAGCTGAGGAGAGCTGTACATGTAATGCCACATACCTAGGACACAACCTGTTCAGCCTATCGGCTAGTAATGCCGTTTCGCCATAAAAACAGCCCCTCATCATTGATATAGTGAGGGGATAGTGGACGACCCGATGGTATATGTAGGCGAGAAAGTTGACAAAGTCCTCAAACTGCCATAATGATGTCAAACCTTCGCTATTATTACGACCCCCATATATCCAGCTACTAGCTCGACAACCTGGGTCAAATACACTTTCAACCTGCAGTGCTGGAGAATCGCAGCACACCTACCTGGACTCATCACATTCATATGCCTGTATAACCTTAAGCTTATCACCCTTCGGGGTAGCCGAGTAGCTAAGGCGCTAGTATACTCGGCTCGAAATTGCTGGCTAATCCCTGGCTCCGGAGATTTCAGTTTGAATGGAGGCAAGCTGCGAAGGCGCCCGTGTGCATCGTAGCGCACGTTAAAGATCCCCAGTTGGGCAAAATTCTCCGTAGACCTCCACTACGGCGTCCTTGGGACGTAACCCACCCCCCCCCCAATTGGCTATAAAACTATTGTTACTTTACCGCGTCTGTTCCTGGAAAATTCTTTTCCCTAACTTGTTAAAAAGACGCCTATTTTTTGCCACAGCGATCGGCCCATGTGGCTAACAATTATCGTACGAACCAGTGAGAGCAGACAGAATAGTCAAATTATCAAGGTTCCACGAATGCCTTTCTTTTTTGTATAACTGACTACTTGACTGATCTTCCAATTTCACTACATTGAAGTGCGGCTCGTACGTAGTGGTCCATGTTGAGGCCAGCAAGCTTTATTGAAGAGGGGCACATACCTCTTGGCCCATCTCCAGTGACGCAAATGCTCGTCACCCACGGAAGTTCCTTGCAGATTGGTACACAACTAGTTTCGTATGCCCAATTATGCAAGTTTTAGTAAGTTAGGTTGTTTGATGAAACGCACATGGCAGTGGCACCTACGATGTGACCCACATTCACGTCAAAGATGTACATTGAATCTGGCACTAGCCTCCTTTCATCTATTCAGTCATGGAAGTCTGGCGGAACCCATTTTGTTGAAGAAAACCACATGAAAACTGTCTTCTTTTCCGTTACACTGATTCCCATTATATACTTTCATTGAATTGTGGCACACACCCAGCCTCGGCAACGCATTTAAAGTGCGGTTACATTGATTTTACGAAAGGTCCACATGTAATCAGCGAAATATAGCCAGTAAAACAGGTTCGCGTCAAATGGGTCAGCTGAGGAGAGCTGTACATGTAATGCCACATACCTAGGACACAACCTGTTCAGCCTATCGGCTAGTAATGCCGTTTCGCCATAAAAACAGCCCCTCATCATTGATATAGTGAGGGGATAGTGGACGACCCGTTGGTATATGTAGGCGAGAAAGTTGACAAAGTCCTCAAACTGCCATAATGATGTCAAACCGTCGCTATCATTACGACCCCCATATATCCAGCTACTAGCTCGACAACCTGGTTCAAATACACTTTCAACCTGCAGTGCTGGAGAATCGCAGCACACCTACCTGGACTCATCACATTCATATGCCTGTATAACCTTACGCTTATCACCCTTCGGGGTAGCCGAGTAGCTAAGGCGCTAGTATACTCTGCTCGAAATTGCTGGCTAATCCCTGGCTCCGGAGATTTCAGTTTGAATGGAGGCAAGCTGCGAAGGCGCCCGTGTGCATCGTAGCGCACGTTAAAGATCCCCAGTTGGGCAAAATTCTCCGTAGACCTCCACTACGGCGTCCTTGGGACGTAACCCACTCCCCGCAATTGGCTATAAAACTATTGTTACTTTACCGCGTCTGTTCCTAGAAAATTCTTTTCCCTAACTTGTTAAAAAGACGCCTATTTTTTGCCACAGCGATCGGCCCATGTGGCTAACAATTATCTTACGAACCAGTGAGAGCAGACAGAATAGTCAAATTATCAAGGTTCCACGAATGCCTTTCTTTTTTGTATAACTGACTACTTGACTGATCTTCCAATTTCACTACATTGAAGTGCGGCTCGTACGTAGTGGTCCATGTTGGGGCCAGCAAGCTTTATTGAAGAGGGGCACATACCTCTTGGCCCATCTCCAGTGACGCAAATGCTCGTCACTGACGGAAGTTCCTTGCAGATTGGTACACAACTAGTTTCGTATGCCCAATTATGCAAGTTTTAGTAAGTTAGGTTGTTTGATGAAAAGCACCTGGCAGTGGCACCTGCGATGTGACCCACATTCACGTCAAAGATGTACATTGAATCTGGCACTAGCCTCCTTTCATCTATTCAGTCATGGAAGTCTGGCGGAACCCATTTTGTTGAAGAAAACCACATGAAAACTGTGTTCTTTTCCGTTACACTGATTCCCATTATATACTTTCATTGAATTGTGGCACACACCCAGCCTCGGCAACGCATTTAAAGTGCGGTTACATTGATTTTACGAAAGGTCCACATGTAATCAGCGAAATATAGCCAGTAAAACAGGTTCGCCTCAAATGGGTCAGCTGAGGAGAGCTGCACATGTAATGCCACATACCTAGGACACAACCTGTTCAGCCTATCGGCTAGTAATGCCGTTTCGCCATAAAAACAGCCCCTCATCATTGATATAGTGAGGGGATAGTGGACGACCCGATGGTACATGTAGGCGAGAAAGTTGACAAAGTCCTCAAACTGCCATAATGATGTCAAACCGTCGCCATCATTACGACCCCCATATATCCAGCTACTAGCTCGACAACCTGGGTCAAATACACTTTCAACCTGCAGTGCTGGAGAATCGCAGCACACCTACCTGGACTCATCACATTCATATGCCTGTATAACCTTACTCTTATCACCCTTCGGGGTAGCTGAGTAGCTAAGGCGCTAGTATACTCGGCTCGAAATTGCGGGCTAATCCCCGGCTCCGGAGATTTCAGTTTGAATGGAGGCAAGCTGCGAAGGCGCCCGTGTGCATCGTAGCGCACGTTAAAGATCCCCAGTTGGGCAAAATTCTCCGTAGACCTCCAATACGGCGTCCTTGGGACGTAACCCACTCCCCCCAATTGGCTATAACACTACCGTTACATTACCGCGTCTGTTCCTAGAAAATTCTTTTCCCGAACTTGTTAAAAAGACGCCTATTTTTAGCCACAGCGATCGGCCCATGTGGCTAACAATTATCTTACGTACCAGTGAGAGCAGACAGAATAGTCAAATTGTCAAGGTTGCACGAATGCCTTTCTTTTTTGTATAACTGACTACTTGACTGATCTTCCAATTTCACTACATTGAAGTGCGGCTCGCTCATAACCGTACATGTTGGGGCCAGCAAGCTTTATTGAAGAGGGCCACATACCTCTTGGCCCATCTCCAGTGACGCAAATGCTCGTCACTCACGGAAGTTCCTTGCAGTTTGGTACACAACTAGTTTCGTATGCCCACTTGTGCAAGTTTTAGTGAGTTAGGTTGTTTGAAGAAAAGCACATGGCAGTGGCACCTACGATGTGACCCACATTCACGTCAAAGATGTACATTGAATCTGGCACTAGCCTGCTTTCATCTATTGAGTCATGCAAGTTGGCGGAACCCGTTTTGTTGAAGAAAACCACATGAAAACTGTCTTCTGTTCCGTTACACTGATTCCCGTTATATACTTTCATTGAATTGTGGCGCACACCCAGCCTCGGCACCGCATTTCAAGTGCGGTTACATTGATTTTACGAAAGGTCCACATGTAATCAGCGAAATATAGCCAGTAAAACAGGTTCGCGTCAAATGGGTCAGCTGAGGAGAGCTGTACATGTAATGCCACATACCTAGGACACAACCTGTTCAGCCTATCGGCTAGTAATGCCGTTTCGCCATAAAAACAGCCCCTCATCATTGATATAGTGAGGGGATAGTGGACGACCCGATGGTATATGTAGGCGAGAAAGTTGACAAAGTCCTCAAACTGCCATAATGATGTCAAACCTTCGCTATTATTACGACCCCCATATATCCAGCTACTAGCTCGACAACCTGGGTCAAATACACTTTCAACCTGCAGTGCTGGAGAATCGCAGCACACCTACCTGGACTCATCACATTCATATGCCTGTATAACCTTAAGCTTATCACCCTTCGGGGTAGCCGAGTAGCTAAGGCGCTAGTATACTCGGCTCGAAATTGCTGGCTAATCCCTGGCTCCGGAGATTTCAGTTTGAATGGAGGCAAGCTGCGAAGGCGCCCGTGTGCATCGTAGCGCACGTTAAAGATCCCCAGTTGGGCAAAATTCTCCGTAGACCTCCACTACGGCGTCCTTGGGACGTAACCCACCCCCCCCCCCCAATTGGCTATAAAACTATTGTTACTTTACCGCGTCTGTTCCTGGAAAATTCTTTTCCCTAACTTGTTAAAAAGACGCCTATTTTTTGCCACAGCGATCGGCCCATGTGGCTAACAATTATCGTACGAACCAGTGAGAGCAGACAGAATAGTCAAATTATCAAGGTTCCACGAATGCCTTTCTTTTTTGTATAACTGACTACTTGACTGATCTTCCAATTTCACTACATTGAAGTGCGGCTCGTACGTAGTGGTCCATGTTGAGGCCAGCAAGCTTTATTGAAGAGGGGCACATACCTCTTGGCCCATCTCCAGTGACGCAAATGCTCGTCACCCACGGAAGTTCCTTGCAGATTGGTACACAGCTAGTTTCGTATGCCCAATTATGCAAGTTTTAGTAAGTTAGGTTGTTTGATGAAACGCACATGGCAGTGGCACCTACGATGTGACCCACATTCACGTCAAAGATGTACATTGAATCTGGCACTAGCCTCCTTTCATCTATTCAGTCATGGAAGTCTGGCGGAACCCATTTTGTTGAAGAAAACCACATGAAAACTGTCTTCTTTTCCGTTACACTGATTCCCATTATATACTTTCATTGAATTGTGGCACACACCCAGCCTCGGCAACGCATTTAAAGTGCGGTTACATTGATTTTACGAAAGGTCCACATGTTATCAGCGAAATATAGCCAGTAAAACAGGTTCGCGTCAAATGGGTCAGCTGAGGAGAGCTGCACATGCAATGCCACATAGCTAGGACACAACCTGTTCCGCCTATCGGCTAGTAATGCCGTTTCGCCATAAAAACAGCCCCGCATCATTGATATAGTGAGGGGATAGTGGGCGACCCGATGGTACATGTAGGCGAGAAAGTTGACAAAGTCCTCAAACTGCCCTATTGATGTCAAACCGTAGCTATCATTACGACCCCCATATATCCAGCTACCAGCTCGACAACCTCGGTCAAGTACACTTTCAACCTGCAGTGCTGGAGAATCGCAGCACACCTACCTGGACTCATCACATTCATATGCCTGTATAACCTTACTCTTATCACCCTTCGGGGTAGCTGAGTAGCTAAGGCGCTAGTATACTCGGCTCGAAATTGCGGGCTAATCCCCGGCTCCGGAGATTTCAGTTTGAATGGAGGCAAGCTGCGAAGGCGCCCATGTGCATCGTAGCGCACGTTAAAGATCCCCAGTTGGGCAAAATTCTCCGTAGACCTCCACTACGGCGTCCTTGGGACGTAACCCACTCCCCCCAATTGGCTATAACACTACCGTTACATTACCGCGTCTGTTCCTAGAAAATTCTTTTCCCGAACTTGTTAAAAAGACGCCTATTTTTTGCCACAGCGATCGGCCCATGTGGCTAACAATTATCTTACGTACCAGTGAGAGCAGACAGAATAGCCAAATTGTTAAGGTTGCACGAATGCCTTTCTTTTTTGTATAACTGACTACTTGACTGATCTTCCAATTTCACTACATTGAAGTGCGGCTCACTCATAACGGTACATGTTGGGGCCAGCAAGCTTTATTGAAGAGGGCCACATACCTCTTGGCCCATCTCCAGTGACGCAAATGCTCGTCACGGAAGTTCCTTGCAGATTGGTACACAAATAGTTTGGTATGCCCACTTATGCAAGTTTTAGTGAGTTAGGTTGTTTGAAGAAAAGCACATGGCAGTGGCACCTATGATGTGACCGACATTCACGTCAAAGATGTACATTGAATCTGGCACTAGCCTCCTTTCATCTATTCAGTCATGCAAGTCTGACGGAGCCCGTTTTGTTCAAGAAAACCACATGAAAACTGTCTCCTTTTCAATTACACTGATTCCCTTTATATACTTTCATTGAATTGTGGCACACACGCAGCCTCGGCAACGCATTTAAAGTGCGGTTACATTGATTTTACGAAAGGTCCACATGTAATCAGCGAAATATAGCCAGTAAAACAGGTTCGCCTCAAATGGGTCAGCTGAGGAGAGCTGCACATGTAATGCCACATACCTAGGACACAACCTGTTCAGCCTATCGGCTAGTAATGCCGTTTCGCAATAAAAACAGCCCCTCATCATTGATATAGTGAGGGGATAGTGGACGACCCGATGGTACATGTAGGCGAGAAAGTTGACAAAGTCCTCAAACTGCCATAATGATGTCAAACCGTCGCTATCATTACGACCCCCATATATCCAGCTACTAGCTCGACAACCTGGGCCAAATACACTTTCAACCTGCAGAGCTGAGGAATCGCTGCACACCTACCTGGACTCATCACATTCATATGCCTGTATAACCTTACTCTATCACCCTTCGGGGTAGCGGAGTACCTAAGGCGCTAGTATACTCGGCTCGAAATTGCGGGCTAATCCCCGGCTCCGGAGATTTCAGTTTGAATGGAGGCAAGCTGCGAAGGCGCCCGCGTGCATCGTAGCGCGCTTTAAGAATCCCCAGTTGGGCAAAATTCTCCGTAGACCTCCACTACGGCGTCCTTGGGACGTAACCCACTCCCCCCAATTGGCTATAAAACTATCGTTACATTACCGCGTCTGTTCCTAGAAAATTCTTTTCCGGAACTTGTTAAAAAGACGCCTATTTTTTGGCACAGCGATCGGCCCATGTGGCTAACAATTATCTTACGTACCAGTGAGAGCACACAGAATAGTCAAATTGTCAAGGTTGCACGAATGCCTTTCTTTTTTGTATAACTGACAACTTGACTGATCTTCCAATTTCACTACATTGAAGTGCGGCTCGCTCATAGCGGTACATGTTGGGGCCAGCAAGCTTTATTGAAGAGGGCCACATACCTCTTGGCCCATCTCCAGTGACGCAAATGCTCGTCACGGAAGTTCCTTGCAGATTGGTACACAACTAGTTTGGTATGCCCACTTATGCAAGTTTTAGTGAGTTAGGTTGTTTGAAGAAAAGCACATGGCAGTGGCACTTATGATGTGACCAACATTCACGTCAAAGATGTACATTGAATCTGGAACTAGCCTGCTTTCAGCTATTCAGTCATGCAAGTCTGACGGAATCCGTTTTGTTGAAGAAAACTGTCTTCTTTTCCGTTACACTGATTCCCGTTATATACTCTCATTGAATTGTGGCGCACACCCAGCCTCGGCAACGCATTTAAAGTGCGGTTACATTGATTTTACGAAAGGTCCACATGTAATCAGCGAAATATAGCCAGTAAAACAGGTTCGCCTCAAATGGGTCAGCTGAGGAGAGCTGCACATGTAATGCCACATACCTAGGACACAACCTGTTCAGCCTATCGGCTAGTAATGCCGTTTCGCCATAAAAACAGCCCCTCATCATCGATATAGTGAGGGGATAGTGGACGACCCGATGGTACATGTAGGCGAGAAAGTTGACAAAGTCCTCAAACTGCCATAATGATGTCAAACCGTCGCTATCATTACGACCCCCATATATCAAGCTACTAGCTCGACAACCTGGGTCAAATACACTTTCAACCTGCAGTGCTGGAGAATCGCAGCACACCTACCTGGACTCATCACATTCATATGCCTGTATAACCTTACTCTTATCACCCTTCGGGGTAGCTGAGTAGCTAAGGCGCTAGTATACTCGGCTCGAAATTGCGGGCTAATCCCCGGCTCCGGAGATTTCAGTTTGAATGGAGGCAAGCTGCGAAGGCGCCCGTGTGCATCGTAGCTCACGTTAAAGATCCCCAGTTGGGCAAAATTCTCCGTAGACCACCACTACGGCGTCCTTGGGACGTAACCCACTCCCCCCAATTGGCTATAACACTACCGTTACATTACCGCGTCTGTTCCTAGAAAATTCTTTTCCCGAACTTGTTAAAAAGACGCCTATTTTTAGCCACAGCGATCGGCCCATGTGGCTAACAATTTTCTTACGTACCAGTGAGAGCAGACAGAATAGTCAAATTGTCAAGGTTGCACGAATGCCTTTCTTTTTTGTATAACTGACTACTTGATTGATCTTCCAATTTCACTACATTGAAGTGCGGCTCGCTCATAACCGTACATGTTGGGGCCAGCAAGCTTTATTGAAGAGGGCCACATACCTCTTGGCCCATCTCCAGTGACGCAAATGCTCGTCACTCACGGAAGTTCCTTGCAGATTGGTACACAACTAGTTTCGTATGCCCACTTGTGCAAGTTTTAGTGAGTTAGGTTGTTTGAAGAAAAGCACATGGCAGTGGCACCTACGATGTGACCCACATTCACGTCAAAGATGTACATTGAATCTGGCACTAGCCTGCTTTCATCTATTGAGTCATGCAAGTTGGCGGAACCCATTTTGTTGAAGAAAACCACATGGAAACTGTCTTCTTTTCCGTTACACTGATTCCCGTTATATACTTTCATTGAATTGTGGCAAACACCCAGCCTCGGCAACGCATTTAAAGTGCGGTTACATTGATTTTACGAAAGGTCCACATGTAATCAGCGAAATATAGCCAGTAAAACAGGTTCGCGTCAAATGGGTCAGCTGAGGAGAGCTGCACATGCAATGCCACGTACCTAGGACACAACCTGTTCCTCCTATCGGCTAGTAATGGCGTTTCGCCATGAAAACGGCCTTTCATCATTGATATAGTATGGGGATAGTGGACGACCCGATGTTACATGTTGGCGAGAAAGTTGACAAAGTCCTCAAACTGCCATAATGATGTCAAACCGTCACTATCATTACGACACCTATATATCCAGCTACTAGCTCGACAACCTGGGTCAAATACACTTTCAACTTGCAGTGCTTGAGAGTCGATGCACACCTACCTGGACTCATCACATTCATATGCCTGTATAACCTTACTCTATCACCCTTCGGGGTAGCCGAGTACCTAAGGCGCTAGTATACTCGGCTCGAAATTGCGGGCTAATCCCCGGCTCCGGAGATTGCAGTTTGAATGGAGGCACGCTGCGAAGGCGCCCGTGTGCATCGTAGCGCACGTTAAAGATCCGCAGTTGGGCAAAATTCTCCGTAGACCTCCACTACGGCGTCCTTGGGACGTAACCCACTCCCCCCAATTGGCTATAAAACTATCGTTAGTTTACCGCGTCTGTTCCTAGAAAATTCTTTTCCCGAACTTGTTAAATAGACGCCTATTTTTTGCCACACCGATCGGCCCATGTGGCTAACAATTATCTTACGTACCAGTGAGAGCAGACAGAATAGTCAAATTATCAAGGTTGCACGAAGGCCTTTCTTTTTTGTATAACTGACTACTTGACTGATCTTCCAATTTCACTACACTGAAGTGCGGCTCGTACGTAGCGGTACATGTTGGGGCCAGCAAGCTTTATTGAAGAGGGCCACATACCTCTTGGCCCATCTCCAGTGACGCAAATGCTCGTCACGGAAGTTCCTTGCAGATTGGTACACAACTAGTTTGGTATGCCCACTTATGCAAGTTTTAGTGAGTTAGGTTGTTTGAAGAAAAGCACATGGCAGTGGCACCTATGATGTGACCGACATTCACGTCAAAGATGTACATTGAATCTCGCACTAGCCTGCTTTCAGCTATTCAGTCATGCAAGTCTGGCGGAACCCGTTTTGTTGAAGAAAACCACATGAAAACTGTCTCCTTTTCAGTTACACTGATTCCCGTTATATACTTTCATTGAAATGTGGCGCACACCCAGCCTCAGCAACGCATTTAAAGTGCAGTTACATTGATTTTACGAAAGGTCCACATGTAATCAGCGAAATATAGCTAGTAAAACAGGTTCGCGTCAAATGGGTCAGCTGAGGAGAGCTGCACATGTAATGCCACATACCTACGACACAACCTGTTCAGCCTATCGGCTAGTAATGCCGTGTCGCCATAAAGACAGTCCCTCATCATTGATATAGAGAGGGAAGAGTGGACGACCCGATGGTACATGTAGGCGAGAAAGTTGACAAAGGCCTCAAACTGCCATATTGATGTCAAACCGTCGCTATCATTACGACCCCATATATCCAGCTACTAGCTGGACAACCTGGGTCAAATACACTTTCAACCTGCAATGCTGGAGAAACGCAGAACACCTACCTGGACTCATCCCATTCATATGCCATTATAACCTTACTCTATCACCCTTCGGGGTAGCCGAGTAGCTAAGGCGCTAGTATACTCGGCTCGAAACTGCGGGCTAATCCCCGGCTCCGGAGATTTCAGTTTGAATGGAGGCAAGCTGCGAAGGCGCCCGTGTGCATCGTAGCGCACGTTAAAGATCCCCAGTTGGGCAAAATTCTCCGTAGACCTCCACTACGGCGTCCTTGGGACGTAACCCACTCCCCCCAATTGGCTATAAAACTATCGTTACATTACCGCGTCTGTTCCTAGAAAATTCTTTTCCCGAACTTGTTAAAATGACGCCTATTTTTTGCCACAGCGATCGGCCCATGTGGCTAACAATTATCTTACGTACCAGTGAGCGCAGACAGAATAGTCAAATTGTCAAGGTTGCACGAATGCCTTTCTTTTTTGTATAACTGACTACTTGACTGATCTTCCAATTTCACTACATTGAAGTGCGGCTCGCTCATAGCGGTACATGTTGGGGCCAGCAAGCTTTATTGAAGAGGGCCACATACCTTTTGGCCCATCTCCAGTGACGCAAATGCTCGTCACGGAAGTTCGTTGCAGATTGGTACACAACTAGTTTGGTATGCCTACTTATGCAAGTTTTAGTGAGTTAGGTCGTTTGAAGAAAAGCACATGGCAGTGGCACCTATGATGTGACCGACATTCGCGTCAAAGATGTACATTGAATCTGGCACTAGCCTGCTTTCAGCTATTCAGTCATGCAAGTCTGGCGCAACCCGTTTTGTTGAAGAAAACCACATGAAAACTGCCTTTTTTCCGTTACCCTGATTCCCGTTATCTACTTTCATCGAATTGTGGCGCACGCCCAGCCTCGGCAACGCATTTAAAGTGCGGTTACATTGATTTTACGAAAGGTCCACATGTAATCAGCGAAATATAGCCAGTAAAACAGGTTCGCGTCAAATGGGTCAGCTGAGGAGAGCTGCACATGCAATGCCACGTACCTAGGACACAACATGTTCCTCCTATCGGCTAGTAATGCCGTTTCGCCATGAAAACAGCCTTTCATCATTGATATAGTGAGGGGATAGTGGACGACCCGATGTTACATGTTGGCGAGAAAGTTGACAAAGTCCTCAAACTGCCATAATGATGTCAAACCGTCGCTATCATTGCGACACCTATATATCCAGCTACTAGCTCGACAACCTGGGTCAAATACACTTTCAACTTGCAGTGCTTGAGAATCGATGCACACCTACCTGGACTCATCACATTCATATGCCTGTATAACCTTACTCTATCACCCTTCGGGGTAGCCGAGTACCTAAGGCGCTAGTATACTCGGCTCGAAATTGCGGGCTAATCCCCGGCTCCGGAGATTGCAGTTTGAATGGAGGCACGCTGCGAAGGCGCCCGTGTGCATCGTAGCGCACGTTAAAGATCCGCAGTTGGGCAAAATTCTCCGTAGACCTCCACTACGGCGTCCTTGGGACGTAACCCACTCCCCCCAATTGGCTATAAAACTATCGTTAGTTTACCGCGTCTGTTCCTAGAAAATTCTTTTCCCGAACTTGTTAAATAGACGCCTATTTTTTGCCACACCGATCGGCCCATGTGGCTAACAATTATCTTACGTACCAGTGAGAGCAGACAGAATAGTCAAATTATCAAGGTTGCACGAAGGCCTTTCTTTTTTGTATAACTGACTACTTGACTGATCTTCCAATTTCACTACACTGAAGTGCGGCTCGTACGTAGCGGTACATGTTGGGGCCAGCAAGCTTTATTGAAGAGGGCCACATACCTCTTGGCCCATCTCCAGTGACGCAAATGCTCGTCACGGAAGTTCCTTGCAGATTGGTACACAACTAGTTTGGTATGCCCACTTATGCAAGTTTTAGTGAGTTAGGTTGTTTGAAGAAAAGCACATGGCAGTGGCACCTATGATGTGACCGACATTCACGTCAAAGATGTACATTGAATCTCGCACTAGCCTGCTTTCAGCTATTCAGTCATGCAAGTCTGGCGGAACCCGTTTTGTTGAAGAAAACCACATGAAAACTGTCTCCTTTTCAGTCACACTGATTCCCGTTATATACTTTCATTGAAATGTGGCGCACACCCAGCCTCAGCAACGCATTTAAAGTGCAGTTACATTGATTTTACGAAAGGTCCACATGTAATCAGCGAAATATAGCTAGTAAAACAGGTTCGCGTCAAATGGGTCAGCTGAGGAGAGCTGCACATGTAATGCCACATACCTACGACACAACCTGTTCAGCCTATCGGCTAGTAATGCCGTGTCGCCATAAAGACAGTCCCTCATCATTGATATAGAGAGGGGAGAGTGGACGACCCGATGGTACATGTAGGCGAGAAAGTTGACAAAGGCCTCAAACTGCCATATTGATGTCAAACCGTCGCTATCATTACGACCCCATATATCCAGCTACTAGCTGGACAACCTGGGTCAAATACACTTTCAACCTGCAGTGCTGGAGAAACGCAGAACACCTACCTGGACTCATCCCATTCATATGCCATTATAACCTTACGCTATCACCCTTCGGGGTAGCCGAGTAGCTAAGGCGCTAGTATACTCGGCTCGAAACTGCGGGCTAATCCCCGGCTCCGGAGATTTCAGTTTGAATGGAGGCAAGCTGCGAAGGCGCCCGTGTGCATCGTAGCGCACGTTAAAGATCCCCAGTTGGGCAAAATTCTCCGTAGACCTCCAATACGGCGTCCTTGGGACGTAAGCCACTGCCCCCAATTGGCTATAAAACTATCGTTACTTTACCGCGTCTGTTCCTAGAAAATTCTTTTCCCGAACTTGTTAAAATGACGCCTATTTTTTGCCACAGCGATCGGCCCATGTGGCCAACAATTATCTTACGTACCAGTGAGAGCAGACAGAATAGTCAAATTATCAAGGTTGCACGAATGCTTTCTTTTTTGTATAACTGACTACTTGACTGATCTTCCAATTTCACTACATTGAAGTGCGGCTCGCTCATAGCGGTACATGTTGGGGCCAGCAAGCTTTATTGAAGAGGGCCACATACCTCTTGGCCCATCTCCAGTGACGCAAATGCTCGTCACGGAAGTTCCTTGCAGATTGGTACACAACTAGTTTGGTATGCCCACTTATGCAAGTTTTAGTGAGTTAGGTCGTTTGAAGAAAAGCACATGGCAGTGGCACTTATGATGTGACCGACATTCACGTCAAAGATGTACATTGAATCTGGCACTAGCCTGCTTTCATCTATTCAGTCATGCAAGCCTGACTGAGCCCGTTTTGTTCAAGAAAACCACATGAAAACTGTCTCCTTTTCAGTTACACTGATTCCCGTTATGTACTTTCATTGAATTGTGACACACACCCAGTGTCGGCAACGCATTTAAAGTGCGGTTACAATTTTTTTGTGAAAGGTCTACGTGTAATCAGCGAAATATAGCCAGTAAAACAGGTTCGCCTCAAATGGGTCAGCTAAAGAGGGCTGCACATGCAATGCAACATAACTAGGACACAACATGTTCCGCCTATAGGCTAGTAATGCCGTTTCGCCATAAAAACAACCCCTCATCATTGATATAGTGAGCGGATTGTGGACGACCCGATGGTACATTTAAGCGAGAAAGCAGAGAAAGTCCACGAACTGCCCTAATGATATCAAACCGTCGCAATCGTTACGACCCCCAGATAATCAGCTACTGGCTCGATAACCTGGGCCAAATACACTTTCAACCTGCAGAGCTGAAGAATCGCTGCACACCTACCTGGACTCACCACATTCATATGCCTGTATAACCTTACTCTATCACCCTTCGGGGTAGCGGAGTACCTAAGGCGCTAGTATACTCGGCTCGAAATTGCGGGCTAATCCCCGGCTCCGGAGATTTCAGTTTGAATGGAGGCAAGCTGCGTAGGCGCCCGTGTGCATCGTAGCGCACGTTAAAGATCCCCAGTTGGGCAAAATTCTCCGTAGACCTCCACTACGGCGTCCTTGGGACGTAACCCACTCCCCCCAATTGGCTATAAAACTATCGTTACATTACCGCGTCTGTTCCTAGAAAATTCTTTTCCCGAACTTGTTAAAAAGACGCCTATTTTTTGCCACAGCGATCGGCCCATGTGGCTAACAATTACCTTACGTACCAGTGAGAGCAGACAGAATAGTCAAATTGTCAAGGTTGCACGAATGCCTTTCTTTTTTCTATAACTGACTACTTGACTGATCTTCCAATTTCACTACATTGAAGTACGGCTCGCTCATAACGGTACATGTTGGGGCCAGCAAGCTTTATTGAAGAGGGCCACATACCTCCTGGCCCATCTCCAGTTACGCAAATGCTCGTCACGGAAGTTCCTTGCAGATTGGTACACAACTAGTTTGGTATGCCCACATATGGAAGTTTTAGTGAGTTAGGTTGTTTGAAGAAAAGCACATGGCAGTGGCACCTATGATGTGACCGACATTCACGTCAAAGATGTACATTGAATCTGGCACTAGCCTGCTTTCAGCTATTCAGTCATGCAAGTCTGGCGGAACCCGTTTTGTTGAAGAAAACCACATGAAAACTGCCTTCTTTTCCGTTACACTGATTCCCGTTATCTACTTTCATTGAATTGTGGCACACACCCAGTGTCGGCAACGCATTTAAAGTGCGGTTACATTTTTTTTGTGAAAGGTCTACGTGTAATCAGCGAAATATAGCCAGTAAAACAGGTTCGCGTCAAATGGGTCAGCTGAACAGAGCTGCACATGCAATGCCACATAACTAGGACACAACATGTTCCGCCTATAGGCTAGTAATGCCGTTTCGCCATAAAAACAACCCCTCATCATTGATATAGTGAGCGGATTGTGGACGACCCGATGGTACATTTAAGCGAGAAAGCAGAGAAAGTCCACGAACTGCCCTAATGATGTCAAACCGTCGCAATCGTTACGACCCCCAGATATTCAGCTACTGGCTCGATAACCTGGGCCAAGTACGCTTTCAACCTGCAGAGCTGAAGAATCGCTGCACACCTACCTGGACTCATCACATTCATATGCCTGTATAACCTTACTCTTATCACCCTTCGGGGTAGCGGAGTACCTAAGGCGCTAGTATACTCGGCTCGAAATTGCGGGCTAATCCCCGGCTCCGGAGATTTCAGTTTGAATGGAGGCAAGCTGCGAAGGCGCCCGCGTGCATCGTAGCGCGCGTTAAAAATCCCAATTTGGGCGAAATTCTCCGTAGACCTTCAATACGGCGTCCTTGGGACGTAACCCACTCCCCCCAATTGGCTATAAAACTATCGTTACATTACCGCGTCTGTTCCTAGAAAATTCTTTTCCCGAACTTGTTAAAAAGACGCCTATTTTTTGCCACAGCGATCGGCCCATGTGGCTAACAATTATCTTACGTACCAGTGAGCGCAGACAGAATAGTCAAATTGTCAAGGTTGCACGAATGCCTTTCTTTTTTGTATAAGTGACTACTTGACTGATCTTCCAATTTCACTACATTGAAGTGCGGCTCGCTCATAGCGGTACATGTTGGGGCCAGCAAGCTTTATTGAAGAGGGCCACATACCTTTTGGCCCATCTCCAGTGACGCAAATGCTCGTCACGGAAGTTCCTTGCAGATTGGTACACAACTAGTTTGGTATGCCCACTTATGCAAGTTTTAGTGAGTTAGGTCGTTTGAAGAAAAGCACATGGCAGTGGCACCTATGATGTGACCGACATTCACGTCAAAGATGTACATTGAATCTGGCACTAGCCTGCTTTCAGCTATTCAGTCATGCAAGTCTGGCGGAACCCGTTTTGTTGAAGAAAACCACATGAAAACTGCCTTTTTTCCGTTACCCTGATTGCCGTTATCTACTTTCATTGAATTGTGGCGCACACCCAGCCTAGGCAACGCATTTAAAGTGCGGTTACATTGATTTTACGAAAGGTCCACATGTAATCAGCGAAATATAGCCAGTAAAACAAATTCGCGTCTAATGGGCCAGCTGAGGAGAGCTGCACATGTAATGCCACATACCTAGGACACAACCTGTTCAGCCTATCGGCTAGTAATGCCGTTTCGCCATAAAAACAGCCCCTCATCATTGATATAGTGAGGGGATAGTGGACGACCCGATGGTACATGTAGGCGAGAAAGTTGACAAAGTCCTCAAACTGCCATAATAATGTCAAACCGTCGCTATCATTACGACCCCCATATATCCATCTACTAGCTCGACAACCTGGATCAAATACACTTTCAACCTGCAGTGCTGGAGAATCGCAGCACACCTACCTGGACTCATCACATTCATATGCCTGTATAACCTTACTCTTATCACCCTTCGGGGTAGCCGAGTAGCTAAGGCGCTAGTATAGTCGGCTCGAAATTGGGGGCTAATCCCCGGCTCCGGAGATTTCAGTTTGAATGGAGGCAAGCTGCGAAGGCGCCCGTGTGCATCGTAGCGCACGTTAAAGATCCCCAGTTGGGGAAAATTCTCCGTAGACCTCCACTACGGCGTCCTTGGGACGTAACCCACTCCCCCCAATTGGCTATAAAACTATCGTTTGTTTACCGCGTCTGTTCCTAGAAAATTCTTTTCCCGAACTTGTTAAAAAGACGCCTATTTTTTGCCACACCGATCGGCCCATGTGGCTAACAATTATCTTACGTACCAGTGAGAGCAGACAGAATAGTCAAATTATCAAGGTTGCACGAATGCCTTTCTTTTTTGTATAACTGACTACTTGACTGATCTTCCAATTTCACCACATTGAAGTGCGGCTCCTACGTAGCGGTACATGTTGGGGCCAGCAAGCTTTATTGAAGAGGGCCACATACCTCTTGGCCCATCTCCAGTGACGCAAATGCTCGTCACTTACGGAAGTTCCTTGCAGATTGGTACACAACTAGTTTGGTATGCCCACTTATGCAAGTTTTAGTGAGGTAGGTTGTTTGAAGAAAAGCACATGGCAGTGGCACCTATGATGTGACCGACATTCACGTCAAAGATGTTCATTGAATCTGGCACTAGCCTGCTTTCATCTATTCAGTCATGCAAGTCTGGCGGAATCCGTTTTGTTGAAGAAAACCACATGAAAACTGCCTTCTTTTCTGTTACACTGATTCCCGTTATATACTTGCATTGAATTGTGGCGCACACCCAGCCTCAGCAACGCATTTAAAGTGCGGTTACATTGATTTTACGAAAGGTCCACATGTAATCAGCGAAATATAGCCAGTAAAACAGGTTCGCGTCTAATTTGTCAGCTGAGGACAGCTGCACATGTAATGCCACATACCTAGGACACAACCTGTTCAGCCTATCGGCTAGTAATGCCGTTTCGCCATAAAAACAGCCCCTCATCATTGATATAGTGAGGGGATAGTGGACGACCCGATGGTACATGTAGGCGAGAAAGTTGACAAAGTCCTCAAACTGCCATAATGATGTCAAACCGTCGCTATCATTACGACCCCCATATATCCAGCTACTAGCTCGACAACCTGGGTCAAATACACTTTCGACATGCAGTGCTGGAGGATCGCAGCACACCTACCTGGACTCATCACATTCATATGCCTGTATAAGCTTACTCTATCACCCTTCGGGGTAGCCGAGTAGCTAAGGCGCTAGTATACTCGGCTCGAAATTCTGGGCTAATCCCCGGCTCCGGAGATTTCAGTTTGAATGGAGGCAAGCTGCGAAGGCGCCCGTGTGCATCGTAGCGCACGTTAAAGATCCCCAGTTGGGCAAAATTCTCCGTAGACCTCCACTACGGCGTCCATGGGACGTAACCCACTCCCCCCAATTGGATATAAAACTATCGTCACTTTACCGCGTCTGTTCCTAGAAGATTCTTTTCCCGAACTTGTTAAAATGACGCCTATTTTTTGCCACAGCGATCTGCCCATGTGGCCAACAATTATCTTACGTACCAGTGAGAGCAGACAGAATAGTCAAATTATCAAGGTTGCACGAATGCCTTTCTTTTTTATATGTCTGACTACTTGACTGATCTTCCAATTTCACTACATTGAAGTGCGGCTCGTACATAGCGGTACATGTTGGGGCCAGCAAGCTTTATTGAAGAGGGGCACATACCTCTTGGCCCATCTCCAGTGACGCAAATGCTCGTCACTCACAGAAGTTCCTTGCAGATTGGTAGACAACTAGTTTCGTATGCCCACCTATGCAAGTTTTAGTGAGTTAGGTTGTTTGATAAAAATCACATGCCAGTGGCACCTACGATGTGACCGACATTCACGTCAAAGATGTACATTGAATCTGGCACTAGCCTGCTTTCATCTATCCAGTCATGCCAGTCTGACTGAGCCCGTTTTGTTCAAGAAAACCACATGAAAACTGTCGCCTTTTCAGTTACACTGATTCCCGTTATGTACTTTCATTGAATTGTGGCACACACCCAGTGTCGGCAACGCATTTAAAGTGCGGTTACAATTTTTTTGTGAAAGGTCTACGTGTAATCAGCGAAATATAGCCAGTAAAACAGGTTCGCGTCAAATGCGTCAGCTGAAGAGAGCTGCACATGTAATGCCACATAACTAGGACACAACATGTTCCGCCTATAGGCTAGTAATGCCGTTTCGCCATAAAAACAACCCCTCATCATTGATATAGTGAGCGGATTGTGGACGACCCGATGGTACATGTAGGCGAGAAAGTTGACAAAGTCCTCAAACTGCCATAATGATGTCAAACCGTCGCTATCATTACGACCCCCATATATCCAGCTACTAGCTCGACAACCTGGGTCAAATACACTTTCAACCTGCAGTGCTGGAGAATCGCAGCACACCTACCTGGACTCATCACATTCATATGCCTGTATAACCTTACTCTTATCACCCTTCGGGGTAGCCGAGTAGCTAAGGCGCTAGTTTACTCGGCTCGAAATGCGGGCTAATCCCCGGCTCCGGAGATTTCAGTTTGAATGGAGGCAAGCTGCGAAGGCGCCCGTGTGCATCGTAGCGCACGTTAAAGATCCCCACTTGGGCAAAATTCTCCGTAGACCTCCACTACGGCGTCCTTGGGACGTAACCCACTCCCCCCAATTGGCTATAAAACTATCGTTTGTTTACCGCGTCTGTTCCTAGAAAATTCTTTTCCCGAACTTGTTAAAAAGACGCCTATTTTTTGCCACACCGATCGGCCCATGTGGCTAACAATTATCTTACGTACCAGTGAGAGCAGACAGAATAGTCAAATTATCAAGGTTGCACGAATGCCTTTCTTTTTTGTATAACTGACTACTTGACTGATCTTCCAATTTCACTACATTGAAGTGCGGCTCGTACGTAGCGGTACATGTTGGGGCCAGCAAGCTTTATTGAAGAGGATCACATACCTCTTGGCCCATCTCCAGTGACGCAAATGCTCGTCACTTACGGAAGTTCCTTGCAGATTGGTACACAACTAGTTTGGTATGCCCACTTATGCAAGTTTATTGAGGTAGGTTGTTTGAAGAAAAGCACATGGCAGTGGCACCTATGATGTGACCGACATTCACGTCAAAGATGTTCATTGAATCTGGCACTAGCCTGCTTTCATCTATTCAGTCATGCAAGTCTGGCGGAATCCGTTTTGTTGAAGAAAACCACATGAAAACTGCCTTCTTTTCTGTTACACTGATTCCCGTTATATACTTTCATTGAATTGTGGCGCACACCCAGCCTCAGCAACGCATTTAAAGTGCGGTTACATTGATTTTACGAAAGGTCCACATGTAATCAGCGAAATATAGCCAGTAAAACAGGTTCGCGTCTAATTTGTCAGCTGAGGAGAGCTGCACATGTAATGCCACATACCTAGGACACAACCTGTTCAGCCTATCGGCTAGTAATGCCGTTTCGCCATAAAAACAGCCCCTCATCATTGATATAGTGAGGGGATAGTGGACGACCCGATGGTACATGTAGGCGAGAAAGTTGACAAAGTCCTCAAACTGCCATAATGATGTCAAACCGTCGCTATCATTACGACCCCCATATATTCAGCTACTGGCTCGATAACCTGGGCCAAATACACTTTCAACCTGCAGAGCTGAGGAGTCGCTGCACACCTACCTGGACTCATCACATTCATATGCCTGTATAAGCTTACTCTATCACCCTTCGGGGTAGCCGAGTAGCTAAGGCGCTAGTATACTCGGCTCGAAATTGCGGGCTAATCCCCGGCTCCGGAGATTTCAGTTTGAATGTAGGCAAGCTGCGAAGGCGCCCGTGTGCATCGTAGCGCACGTTAAAGATCCCCAGTTGGGCAAAATTCTCCGTAGACCTCCACTACGGCGTCCTTGGGACGTAACCCACTCCCCCCAATTGGCTATAAAACTAACGTTACTTTACCGCGTCTGTTCCTAGAAGATTCTTTTCCCGAACTTGTTAAAATGACGCCTATTTTTTGCCACAGCGATCTGCCCATGTGGCCAACAATTATCTTACGTACCAATGAGAGCAGACAGAATAGTCAAATTATCAAGGTTGCACGAATGCCTTTCTTTTTTATATGTCTGACTACTTGACTGATCTTCCAATTTCACTACATTGAAGTGCGGCTCGTACATAGCGGTACATGTTGGGGCCAGCAAGCTTTATTGAAGAGGGCCACATACCTCTTGGCCCATCTCCAGTGACGCAAATGCTCGTCACGAAAGTTCCTTGCAGATTGGTACACAACTAGTTTGGTATACCCACTTGTGCAAGTTTTAGTGACTTAGGTTGTTTGAAGAAAAGCACATGGCAGTGGCACCTACGATGTGACCCACATTCACGTCAAAGATGTACATTGAATCTCGCACTAGCCTGCTTTCATGTATTGAGTCATGCAAGTTGGCGGAACCCATTTTGTTGAAGAAAACCACATGAACACTGTCTTCTTTTCCGTTACACTGATTCCCGTTATATACTTTCATTGAATTGTGGCAAACACCCAGCCTCGGCAACGCATTTAAAGTGCGGTTACATTGATTTTACGAAAGGTCCACATGTAATCAGCGAAATATAGCCAGTAAAACAGGTTCGCGTCAAATGAGTCAGCTGAGGTGAGCTGCACATGCAATGCCACATACCTAGGACACAACCTGTTCCTCCTATCGGCTAGTAATGCCGTGTCGCCATAAAAACAGTCCCTCATCATTGATATAGTGAGGGGAGAGTGGACGACCCGATGGTACATGTAGGCGAGAAAGTTGACAAAGTCCTCAAACTGCCATAATGATGTCAAACCGTCGCTATCATTACGACCCCCATATATCCAGCTACTAGCTCGACAACCTGGGTCAAATACACTTTCAACCTGCAGTGCTGGAGAATCGCAGAACACCTACCTGGACTCATCACATTCATATGCCTGTATAACCTTACTCTATCACCCTTCGGGGTAGCCGAGTAGCTAAGGCGCTAGTATACTCGGCTCGAAATTGCGGGCTAATCCCCGGCTCCGGAGATTTCAGTTTGAATGGAGGCAAGCTGCGAAGGCGCCCGTGTGCATCGTAGCGCACGTTAAAGATCCCCAGTTGGGCAAAATTCTCCGTAGACCTCCACTACGGCGTCCTTGGGACGTAACCCACTCCCCCCAATTGGCTATAAAACTATCGTTACTTTACCGCGTCTGTTCCTAGAAAACTCTTTTCCCGAACTTGTTAAAAAGACGCCTATTTTTTGCCACAGCGATCGGCCCATGTGGCTAACAATTATCTTACGTACCAGTGAGAGCAGACAGAATAGTCAAATTGTCAAGGTTGCACGAATGCCTTTCTTTTTTGCATAACTGACTACTTGACTGATCTTCCAATTTCACTACATTGAAGTGCGGCTCGCTCATAAGGGTACATGTTGGGGCCAGCAAGCTTTATATAAGAGGGCCACATACCTCTTGGCCCATCTCCAGTGACGCAAATGCTCGTCACGGAAGTTCCTTGCAGATTGGTACACAACTAGTTTGGTATGCCCACTTATGCAAGTTTTAGTGAGTTTGGTTGTTTGAAGAAAAGCACATGGCAGTGGCACCTACGATGTGACCGACATTCACGTCAAAGATGTACATTGAATCTCGCACTAGCCTGCTTTCATGTATTGAGTCATGCAAGTTGGCGGAACCCATTTTGTTGAAGAAAACCACATGAACACTGTCTTCTTTTCCGTTACACTGATTCGCGTTATATACTTTCATTGAATTGTGGCAAACACCCAGCCTCGGCAACGCATTTAAAGTGCGGTTACATTGATTTTACAAAAGGTGCACATGTAATCAGCGAAATATAGCCTGTAAAACAGGTTCGCCTCAAATGGGTCAGCTGAGGAGAGCTGCACATGTAATGCCACATACCTAGGACACAACCTGTTCAGCCTATCGGCTAGTAATGCCGTTTCGCCATAAAAACAGCCCCTCATCATTGATATAGTGAGGGGGTAGTGGACGACCCGATGGTACATGTAGGCGAGAAAGTTGGCAAAGTCCTCAAACTGCCATAATGATGTCAAACCGTCGCTATCATTACGACCCCCATATGTCCAGCTACTAGCTCGACAACCTGGGTCAAATACGCTTTCAACCTGCAGTACTGGAGAATCGCAGCACACCTACCTGGACTCATCACATTCATATGCCCGTATAACCTTACTCTTATCACCCTTCGGGGTAGCCGAGTAGCTAAGGCGCTAGTATACTCGGCTCGAAATTGCGGGCTAATCCCCGGCTCCGGAGATTTCAGTTTGAATGGAGGCAAGCTGTGAAGTCGCCCGTGTGCCTTGTAGCGCACGTTAAAGATCCCTAGTTGGGCAAAATTCTCCGTAGACCTCCACTACGGCGTCCTTGGGACGTAGCCCACTCGCCCCAATTGGCTATAAAATTATCGTTACATTACCGCGTCTGTTCCTAGAAAATTCTTTTCCCGAACTTGTTAAAAAGCCGCCTAGTTTTTGCCACAGCGATCGGCCCATGTGGCTAACAATTATCTTACGTACCAGTGAGAGCAGACAGAATAGTCAAATTGTCAAGGTTGCACGAATGCCTTTTTTTTGTATAACTGACTACTTGACTGATCTTCCAATTTCACTACATTGAAGTGCGGCTCGTACATAGCGGTACATGTTGGGGCCAGCAAGCTTTATTGAAGAGGGGCACATACCTCTTGGCCCATCGGCAGTGACGCAAATGCTCGTCACTCACGGAAGTTCCTTGCAGATTGGTACACAACTAGTTTCGTATGCCCACTTGTGCAAGTTTTAGTGACTTAGGTTGTTTGAAGAAAAGCACATGGCAGTGGCACCTACGATGTGACCCACATTCACGTCAAAGATGTACATTGAATCTCGCACTAGCCTGCTTTCATCTATTGAGTCATGCAAGTTGGCGGAACCCATTTTGTTGAAGAAAACCACATGAACACTGTCTTCTTTTCCGTTACACTGATTCCCGTTATATACTTTCATTGAATTGTGGCAAACACCCAGCCTCGGCAACGCATTTAAAGTGCGGTTACATTGATTTTACGAAAGGTCCACATGTAATCAGCGAAATATAGCCAGTAAAACAGGTTCGCGTCAAATGAGTCAGCTGAGGTGAGCTGCACATGCAATGCCACATACCTAGGACACAACCTGTTCCTCCTATCGGCTAGTAATGCCGTGTCGCCATAAAAACAGTCCCTCATCATTGATATAGTGAGGGGAGAGTGGACGACCCGATGGTACATGTAGGCGAGAAAGTTGACAAAGTCCTCAAACTGCCATGATGATGTCAAACCGTCGCTATCATTACGACCCCCATATATCCAGCTACTAGCTCGACAACCTGGGTCAAATACACTTTCAACCTGCAGTGCTGGAGAATCGGAGAACACCTAGCTGGACTCATCACATTCATATGCCCGTATAACCTTACTCTATCACCCTTTGGGGTAGCCGAGTAGCTAAGGCGCTAGTATACTCGGCTCGAAATTGCGGGCTAATCCCCGGCTCCGGAGATTTCAGTTTGAATGGAGGCAAGCTGCGAAGGCGCCTGTGTGCATCGTAGCGCACGTTAAAGATCCCCAGTTGGGCAAAATTCTCCGTAGACCTCCACTACGGCGTCCTTGGGACGTAACCCACTCCCCCCAATTGGCTATAAAACTATCGTTACTTTACCGCGTCTGTTCCTAGAAAATTATTTTCCCGAACTTGTTAAAAAGACGCCTATTTTTTGCCACAGCGATCGGCCCATGTGGCTAACAATTATCTTACGTACCAGTGAGAGCAGACAGAATAGTCAAATTGTCAAGGTTGCACGAATGCCTTTCTTTTTTGTATAACTGACTACTTGACTGATCTTCCAATTTCACTACATTGAAGTGCGGCTCGCTCATAAGGGTACATGTTAGGGCCAGCAAGCTTTATATAAGAGGGCCACATACCTCTTGGCCCATCTCCAGTGACGCAAATGCTCGTCACGGAAGTTTCTTGCAGATTGGTACACAACTAGTTTGGTATGCCCACTTATGAAAGTTTTAGTGAGTTAGGTTGTTTGAAGAAAAGCACATGGCAGTGGCACCTACGATGTGACCGACATTCACGTCAAAGATGTACATTGAATCTGGCACTAGCCTGCTTTCATCTATTCAGTCATGCAAGTCTGACGGAGCCCGTTTTGTTCAAGAAAACCACATGAAAACTGTCTCCTTTTCAGTTACACTGATTCCCGTTATATACTTTCATTGAATTGTGGCACACACCCAGTCTCGGCAATGCATTTAAAGTGCGGTTACATTGATTTTACGAAAGGTCCACATGTAATCAGCGAAATATAGCTAGTAAAACAGGTTCGCGTCAAATGGGTCAGCTGACGAGAGCCGCACATGTAATGCCACATACCTAGGACACAACCTGTTCAGCCTATCGGCTAGTAATGCCGTTTCGCCATAAAAACTGCCCCTCATCATTGATATAGTGAGGGGATAGTGGACGACCCGATGGTACATGTAGGCGAGAAAGTTGACAAAGTCCTCAAACTGCTATAATGATGTCAAACCGTCGCTATCATTACGACCCCCATATATCCAGCTACTAGCTCGACAACCTGGGTCAAATTCACATTCTACCTGCAGTGCTGGAGAATCGCAGCACACCTACCTGTACTCATCACATTCATATGCCTGTATAACCTTACTCTATCACCCTTCGGGGTAGCCGAGTAGCTAAGGCGCTAGTATACTCGGCTCGAAATTGCGGGCTAATCCCCGGCTCCGGAGATTTCAGTTTGAATGGAGGCAAGCTGCGAAGGCGCCCGTGTGCATCGTAGCGCACGTTAAAGATCCCCAGTTGGGCAAAATTCTCCGTAGACCTCCACTACGGCGTCCTTGGGACGTAACCCACTCCCCCCAATTGGCTATAAAACTATCGTTACTTTACCGCGTCTGTTCCTAGAAAATTCTTTTCCCGAACTTGTTAAAAAGACGCCTATTTTTTGCCACAGCGATCGTCCCATGTGGCTAACAATTATCTTACGTACCAGTGAGAGCAGACAGGATAGTCAAATTATCAAGCTTGCACGAATGCCGTTCTTTTTTGTATTACTGACTACTTGACTGATCTTCCAATTTCACTACATTGAAGTGCGGCTCGTACATAGCGGTACATGTTGGGGCCAGCAAGCTTTATTGAAGAGGGGCACATACCTCTTGGCACATCTCCAGTGACCCAAATGCTCGTCACTTAGGGAAGTTCCTTGCAGCTTAGTCCACAACTAGTTTCGTATGCCCACTTATGCAAGTTTTAGTGAGTTAGGTTTTTTGATGAAAAGCACTTGGCAGTGGCACCTACGATGTGACCGACATTCACGTCAAAGATGTACATTGAATCTGGCACTAGCCTGCTTTCATCTATTCAGTCATGCAAGTCTGACGGAGCCCGTTTTGTTCAAGAAAACCACATGAAAACTGTCTCCTTTTCAGTTACACTGATTCCCGTTATATACTTTCATTGAATTGTGGCACACACGCAGCCTCGGCAACGCATTTAAAGTGCGGTTACATTTTTTTGTGACAGGTCTACGTGTAATCAGCGAAATATAACCAGTAAAACAGGTTCGGGTCAAATGGGTCAGCTGAGGAGACCTGCACATGCAATGCCACATACCTAGGACACAACCTGTTCAGCCTATCGGCTAGTAATGCCGTTTCGCCATAAAAACTGCCCCTCATCATTGATATAGTGAGGGGATCGTGGACGACCCGATGGTACATGTAGGCGAGAAAGTTGACAAAGTCCTCAAACCGCCATAATGATGTCAAACCGTCGCTATCATTACGACCCCCATATATCCAGCTACTAGCTCGACAACGTGGGTCAAATACACTTTCAACCTGCAGTGCTGGAGAATCGCAGCACACCTACCTGGACTCATCACATTCATATGCCTGTATAACCTTACTCTTATCACCCTTCGGGGTAGCCGAGTAGCTAAGGCGCTAGTATACTCGGTTCGAAATTGCGGGCTAATCCCCGGCTCCGGAGATTTCAGTTTGAATGGAGGCAAGCTGCGAAGGCGCCCGTGTGCATCGTAGCGCACGTTAAAGATCCCCACTTGGGCAAAATTCTCCGTAGACCTCCGCTACGGCGTCCTTGGGACGTAACCCACTCCCCCCAATTGGCTATAAAACTATCGTTACATTACCGCGTCTGTTCCTAGAAAATTCTTTTCCCGAACTTTTTAAAAAGACGCCTTTTTTTTGCCACAGCGATCGGCACATGTGGCTAACAATTATCTTACGTACCAGTGAGAGCAGACAGAATAGTCAAATTGTCAAGGTTGCACGAATGCCTTTCTTTTTTGTATAACTGACTACTTGACTGATCTTCCAATTTCACTACATTCAAGTGCGGCTCGCTCACAACCGTACATGTTGGGGCCAGCAAGCTTTATTGAAGAGGGCCACATACCTCTTGGCCCATCTCCAGTGGCACAAATGCTCGTCACGGAAGTTCCTTGCAGATTGGTACACAACTAGTTTGGTATGCCCACTTATGAAAGTTTTAGTGAGTTAGGTTGTTTGAAGAAAAGCACATGGCAGTGGCACCTACGATGTGACCGACATTCACGTCAAAGATGTACATTGAATCTGGCACTAGCCTGCTTTCATCTATTCAGTCATGCAAGTCTGACGGAGCCCGCTTTGTTCAAGAATACCACATGAAAACTGTCTCCTTTTCAGTTACACTGATTCCCGTTATATACTTTCATTGAATTGTGGCACACACCCAGTCTCGGCAACGCATTTAAAGTGCGGTTACATTGATTTTACGAAAGGTCCACATGTAATCAGCGAAATATAGATAGTAAAACAGGTTCGCGTCAAATGGGTCAGCTGACGAGAGCCGCACATGTAATGCCACATACCTAGGACACAACCTGTTCAGCCTATCGGCTAGTAATGCCGTTTCGCCATAAAAACAGCCCCTCATCATTGATATAGTGAGGGGATAGTGGACGACCCGATGGTACATGTAGGCGAGAAAGTTGACAAAGTCCTCAAACTGCCATTATGATGTCAAACCGTCGCTATCATTACGACCCCCATATATCCAGCTACTAGCTCGACAACCTGGGTCAAATACACTTTCAACCTGCAGTGCTGGAGAATCGCAGCACACCTACCTGGACTCATCACATTCATATGCCTGTATAACCTTACTCTTATCACCCTTCGGGGTAGCCGAGTAGCTAAGGCGCTAGTATACTCGGCTCGAAATTGCGGGCTAATCCCCGGCTCCGGAGATTTCAGTTTGAATGGAGGGAAGCTGCGAAGGCGCCCGTGTGCATCGTAGCGCACGTTTAAGATCCCCAGTTGGGCAAAATTCTCCGTAGACCTCCACTACGGCGTCCTTGGGACGTAACCCACTCCCCCCAATTGGCTATAACACTATCGTTGCATTACCGCGTCTGTTCCTAGAAAATTCTTTTCCCGAACTTTTTAAAAAGACGCCTATTTTTTGCCACAGCGATCGGCCCATGTGGCTAACAATTATCTTACGTAACAGTGAGAGCAGACAGAATAGTCAAATTGTCAAGGTTGCACGAATGCCTTTCTTTTTTGTATAACTGACTACTTGACTGATCTTCCAATTTCACTACATTGAAGTGCGGCTCGCTCATAACCGTACATGTTGGGGCCAGCAAGCTTCATTGAAGAGGGCCACATACCTCTTGGCCCATCTCCAGTGACACAAATGCTCGTCACGGAAGTTCCTTGCAGATTGGTACACAACAAGTTTGGTATGCCCACTTATGAAAGTTTTAGTGAGTTAGGTTGTTTGAAGAAAAGCACATGGCAGTGGCACCTACAATGTGACCGACATTCACGTCAAAGATGTACATTGAATCTGGCACTAGCCTGCTTTCATCTATTCAGTCATGCAAGTCTGACGGAGCCCGTTTTGTTCAAGAAAACCACATGAAAACTGTCTCCTTTTCAGTTACACTGATTCCCGTTATATACTTTCATTGAATTGTGGCACACACCCAGTCTCGGCAACGCATTTAAAGTGCGGTTACATTGATTTTACGAAAGGTCCACATGTAATCAGCGAAATATAGCTAGTAAAACAGGTTCGCGTCAAATGGGTCAGCTGACGAGAGCCGCACATGTAATGCCACATACCTAGGACACATCCTGTTCAGCCTATCGGCTAGTAATGCCGTTTCGCCATAAAAACTGCCCCTCATCATTGATATAGTGAGGGGATAGTGGACGACCCGATGGTACATGTAGGCGAGAAAGTTGACAAAGTCCTCAAACTGCTATAATGATGTCAAACCGTCGCTATCATTACGACCCCCATATATCCAGCTACTAGCTCGACAACCTGGGTCAAATACACATTCTACCTGCAGTGCTGGAGAATCGCAGCACACCTACCTGGACTCATCACATTCATATGCCTGTATAACCTTACTCTATCACCCTTCGGGGTAGCCGAGTAGCTAAGGCGCTAGTATACTCGGCTCGAAATTGCGGGTAATCCCCGGCTCCGAAGATTTCAGTTTGAATGGAGGCAAGCTGCGAAGGCGCCCGTGTGCATCGTAGCGCACGTTAAAGATCCCCAGTTGGGCAAAATTCTCCGTAGACCTCCACTACGGCGTCCTTGGTACGTAACCCACTCCCCCCAATTGGCTATAAAACTATCGTTACTTTACCGCGTCTGTTCCTAGAAAATTCTTTTCCCGAACTTGTTAAAAAGACGCCTATTTTTTGCCACAGCGATCGTCCCATGTGGCTAACAATTATCTTACGTACCAGTGAGAGCAGACAGGATAGTCAAATTATCAAGGTTGCACGAATGCCGTTCTTTTTTGTATGACTGACTACTTGACTGATCTTCCAATTTCACTACATTGAAGTGCGGCTCGTACATAGCGGTACTGTTGGGGCCAGCAAGCTTTATTGAAGAGGGGCACATACCTCTTGGCACATCTCCAGTGACGCAAATGCTCGTCACTTAGGGAAGTTCCTTGCAGCTTAGTCCACAACTAGTTTCGTATGCCCACTTATGCAAGTTTTAGTGAGTTAGGTTTTTTTGATGAAAAGCACATGGCAGTGGCACCTACGATGTGACCGACATTCACGTCAAAGATGTACATTGAATCTGGCACTAGCCTGCTTTCATCTATTCAGTCATGCAAGTCTGACGGAGCCCGTTTTGTTCAAGAAAACCACATGAAAACTGTCTCCTTTTCAGTTACACTGATTCCCGTTATATACTTTCATTGAATTGTGGCACACACGCAGCCTCGGCAACGCATTTAAAGTGCGGTTACATTTTTTTTGTGACAGGTCTACGTGTAATCAGCGAAATATCACCAGTAAAACAGGTTCGGGTCAAATGGGTCAGCTGAGGAGACCTGCACATGCAATGCCACATACCTAGGACACAACCTGTTCAGCCTATCGGCTAGTAATGCCGTTTCGCCATAAAAACTGTCCCTCATCATTGATATAGTGAGGGGATCGTGGACGACCCGATGGTACATGTAGGCGAGAAAGTTGACAAAGTCCTCAAACCGCCATAATGATGTCAAACCGTCGCTATCATTACGACCCCCATATATCCAGCTACTAGCTCGACAACGTGGGTCAAATACACTTTCAACCTGCAGTGCTGGAGAATCGCAGCACACCTACCTGGACTCATCACATTCATATGCCTGTATAACCTTACTCTTATCACCCTTCGGGGTAGCCGAGTAGCTAAGGTGCTAGTATACTCGGTTCGAAATTGCGGGCTAATCCCCGGCTCCGGAGATTTCAGTTTGAATGGAGGCAAGCTGCGAAGGCGCCCGTGTGCATCGTAGCGCACGTTAAAGGTCCCCAGTTGGGCAAAATTCTCCGTAGACCTCCGCTACGGCGTCCTTGGGACGTAACCCACTCCCCCCAATTGGCTATAAAACTATCGTTACATTACCGCGTCTGTTCCTAGAAAATTCTTTTCCCGAACTTTTTAAAAAGACGCCTATTTTTTGCCACAGCGATCGGCACATGTGGCTAACAATTATCTTACGTACCAGTGAGAGCAGACAGAATAGTCAAATTGTCAAGGTTGCACGAATGCCTTTCTTTTTTGTATAACTGACTACTTGACTGATCTTCCAATTTCACTACATTCAAGTGCGGCTCGCTCACAACCGTACATGTTGGGGCCAGCAAGCTTTATTGAAGAGGGCCACATACCTCTTGGCCCATCTCCAGTGACACAAATGCTCGTCACGGAAGTTCCTTGCAGATTGGTACACAACTAGTTTGGTATGCCCACTTATGAAAGTTTTAGTGAGTTAGGTTGTTTGAAGAAAAGCACATGGCAGTGGCACCTACGATGTGACCGACATTCACGTCAAAGATGTACATTGAATCTGGCACTAGCCTGCTTTCATCTATTCAGTCATGCAAGTCTGACGGAGCCCGCTTTGTTCAAGAATACCACATGAAAACTGTCTCCTTTTCAGTTACACTGATTCCCGTTATATACTTTCATTGAATTGTGGCACACACCCCGTCTCGGCAACGCATTTAAAGTGCGGTTACATTGATTTTACGAAAGGTCCACATGTAATCAGCGAAATATAGATAGTAAAACAGGTTCGCGTCAAATGGGTCAGCTGACGAGAGCCGCACATGTAATGCCACATACCTAGGACACAACCTGTTCAGCCTATCGGCTAGTAATGCCGTTTCGCCATAAAAACAGCCCCTCATCATTGATATAGTGAGGGGATAGTGGGCGACCCGATGGTACATGTAGGCGAGAAAGTTGACAAAGTCCTCAAAGTGCTATAATGAAGTCAAACCGTCGCTATCATTACGACCCCCATATATCCAGCTACTAGCTCGACAACCTGGGTCAAATACACATTCTACCTGCAGTGCTGGAGAATCGCAGCACACCTACCTGGACTCATCACATACATATGCCTGTATAACCTTACTCTATCACCCTTCGGGGTAGCCGAGTAGCTAAGGCGCTAGTATACTCGGCTCGAAATTGCGGGCTAATCCCCGGCTCCGGAGATTTCAGTTTGAATGGAGGCAAGCTGCGAAGGCGCCCGTGTGCATCGTAGCGCACGTTAAAGATCCCCAGTTGGGCAAAATTCTCCGTAGACCTCCACTACGGCGTCTTTGGGACGTAACCCACTCCCCCCAATTGGCTATAAAACTATCCTTACATTACCGCGTCTGTTCCTAGAAAATTCTTTTCCCGAACTTTTTAAAAAGACGCCTATTTTTTGCCACAGCGATCGGCCCATGTGGCTAACAATTATCTTACGTACCAGTGAGAGCAGACAGAATAGTCAAATTGTCAAGGTTGCACGAATGCCTTTCTTTTTTGTATAACTGACTACTTGACTGATCAGCCAATTTCACTACATTGAAGTGCGGCTCGCTCATAACAGTACATGTTGGGGCCAGCAAGCTTTATTGAAGAGGGCCACATACCTCTTGGCCCATCTCCAGTGACACAAATGCCCGTCACGGAAGTTCCTTGCAGATTGGTACACAACTAGTTTGGTATGTCCACTTATGCAAGTTTTAGTAAGTTAGGTTTTTTTGAAGAAAAGCACATGGCAGTGGCACCTACGACGTGACCGACACTCACGTCAAAGATGTACATTGAATCTGGCACTAGCCTGCTTTCAGCTATTCAGTCATGCAAGTCTGGCGGAACCCGTTTTGTTGAAGAAAACCACATGAAAACTGTATTCTTTTCCGTTACACTGATTCCCGTTATATACTTTCATTGAATTGTGGCGCACACCCAGCCTCGGCAACGCATTTAAAGTGCGGTTACATTGATTTTACGATAGGTCCACATGTAATCAGCGAAATATAGCCAGTAAAACAGGTTCGCGTAAAATGGGTCAGCTGAGGAGAGCTGCACATGTAATGCCACATACGTAGGACACAACCTGTTCAGCCTATCGGCTAGTAATGCCGTGTCGCCATAAAGACAGTCCCTCATCATTGATATAGTGAGGGGATAGTGGACGACCCGATGGTACATGTAGGCGAGAAAGTTGACAAAGTCCTCAAACTGCCATTATGATGTCAAACCGTCGCTATCATTACGACCCCCATATATCCAGCTACTAGCTCGACAACCTGGGTCAAATACACTTTCAACCTGCAGTGCTGGATAATCGCATAACGCCTACCTGGACTCATCACATTCATATGCCTGTGTAACCTTACTCTATCACCCTTCGGGGTAGCCGAGTAGCTAAGGCGCTAGTATACTCGGCTCGAAATTGCGGGCTAATCCCCGGCTCCGGAGATTTCAGTTTGAATGGAGGCAAGCTGCGAAGGCGCCCGTGTGCATCCTAGCGCACGTTAAAGATCCCCAGTTGGGCAAAATTCTCCGTAGACCTCCACTACGGCGTCCTTGGGACGTAACCCACTCCCCCCAATTGGCTATAAAACTATCGTTACTTTACCGCGTCTGTTCCTAGAAAATTCTTTTCCCGAACTTGTTAAAAAGACGCCTATTTTTTGCCACAGCGATCGGCCCATGTGGCTAACAATTATCTTACGTATCAGTGAGAGCAGACAGAATAGTCAAATTATCAAGGTTGCACGAATGCCTGTCTTTTTTGTATAACTGACTACTTGACTGATCTTCCTATTTCACTACATTGAAGTGCGGCTCGTTCATAATGGTACATGTTGGGGCCAGCAAGCTTTATTGAAGAGGGCCACATACCTCTTGGCCCATCTCCATTGACGCAAATGCTCGTCACGGAAGTTCCTTGCAGATTGGTACACAACTAGTTTGGTATGCCCACCTATGCAAGCTTTAGTGAGTTAGGTTGTTTGAAGAAAAGCACATGGCAGTGGCACCTATGATGTGACCGACATTCACGTCAAAGTTGTACATTGAATCTCGCACTAGCCTGCTTTCAGCTATTCAGTCATGCAAGTCTGGCAGAACCCGTTTTGTTGAAAAAAACCACATGAAAACTGTCTCCGTTTCAGTTACACGTATTCCCGTTATATACTTTCATTGAATTGTGGCAAACACCCAGCCTCGGCAACGCATTTAAAGTGCGGTTACATTCATTTTACGAAAGGTCCACATGTAATCAGCGAAATATAGCCAGTAAAACAGGTTCGCGTCAAATGGGTCAGCTGAGTAGAGCTGTACATGTAATGCCACATACCTAGGACACAACCTGTTCAGCCTATCGGCTAGTAATGCCGTTTCGCCATAAAAACAGCCCCTCATCATTGATATAGTGAGGGGATAGTGGACGACCCGATGGTACATGTAGGCGAGAAAGTTGACAAAGTCCTCAAACTGCCATAATGATGTCAAACCGTCGCTATCATTACGACCCCCATATATCCAGCTACTAGCTCGACAACCTGGGTCAAATACACTTTCAACCTGCAGCGCTGGAGAATCGCAGCAACCTACCTGGACTCATCACATTCATATGCCTGTATAACCTTACTCTTATCACCCTTCGGGGTAGCCGAGTAGCTAAGGCGCTAGTATACTCGGCTCGAAATTGCGGGCTAATCCCCGGCTCCGGAAATTTCAGTTTGAATGGAGGCAAGCTGCGAAGGCGCCCGTGTGCATCGTAGCGCACGTTAAAGATCGCCAGTTGGGGAAAATTCTCCGTAGACCTCCACTACGGCGTCCTTGGGACGTAACCCACTCCCCCCAATTGGCTATAAAACTATCGTTACTTTACCGCGTCTGTTCCTAGAAAATTCTTTTCCCGAACTTGTTAAAAAGACGCCGATTTTTTGCCACAGGGATCGGCCCATGTGGCTAACAATTATCTTTCGTACCAGTGAGAGCAGACAGAATAGTCAAATTATCAAGGTTGCACGAATGCCTTTCTTTTTTGTATGACGGACTACTTGTCTGATCTTCCAATTTCACTACATTGAAGTGCGGCTCGTAAATAGCGGTACATGTTGGGGCCAGCAAGCTTTATTGAATACGGGCACATACCTCTTGGCCCATCTCCAGTGACGCAAATGCTCGTCACTCGCACAAGTTCCTTGCAGATTGGTACACAACTAGTTTGGTAAGCCCACCTATGCAAGTTTTAGTGAGTTAGGTTGTTTGAAGAAAAGCACATGGCAGTGGCACCTATGATGTGACCGACATTCACGTCAAAGATGTACATTGAATCTCGCACTAGCCTGCTTTCAGCTATTCAGTCATGCAAGTCTGGCGGAACCCGTTTTGTTGAAGAAAACCACATGAAAACTGTCTCCGTTTCAGTTACACTGATTCCCGTTATATATTCTTTCATTGAATTGTGGCGCACATCCAGTCTCGGCAACGCATTTAAAGTGCGGTTACATTGATTTTACGAAAGGTCCACATGTAATCAGCGAAACATAGCTAGTAAAACAGGTTCGCGTCAAATGGGTCAGCTGAGGAGAGCCGCACATGTAATGCCACATACCTAGGACACAACCTGTTCAGCCTATCGGCTAGTAATGCCGTTTAGCCATAAAAACAGCCCCTCATCATTGATATAGTGAGGGGATAGTGGACGACCCGATGGTACATGTAGGCGAGAAAGTTGACAAAGTCCTCAAACTGCCATAATGATGTCAAACCGTCGCTATCATTACGAGCCCCATATATCCAGCTACTAGGTCGACAACCTGGGTCAAATACCCATTCAACCTGCAGTGCTGGAGAATCGCAGCACACCTACCTGGACTCATCACATTCATATGCCTGTATAACCTTACTCTATCACCCTTCGGGCTAGCCGAGTAGCTAAGGCGCTAGTATACTCGGCTCGAAATTGCGCGCTAATCCCCGGCTCCGGAGATTTCAGTTTGAATGGAGGCAAGCTGCGAAGGCGCCCGTGTGCATCGTGGCGCACGTTAAAGATCCCCAGTTGGGCAAAATTCTCCGTAGACCTCCACTACGGCGTCCTTGGGACGTAACCCACTCCCCCCAATTGGCTATAAAACTATCGTTACTTTACCGCGTCTGTTCCTAGAAAATTCTTTTCCCAAACTTGTTAAAAAGACGCCTATTTTTTGCCACAGCGATCGGCCCATCTGGCTAACAATTATCTTTCGTACCAGTGAGAGCAGACAGAATAGTCAAATTATCAAGGTTGCACGAATGCCTTTCTTTTTTGTATGACGGACTACTTGACTGATCTTTCAATTTCACTACATTGAAGTGCGGCTCGCTGATAACCGTACATGTTGGGGCCAGCAAGCTTTATTGAAGAGGGCCACATACCTCTTGGCCCATCTCCAGTGACGCAAAATGCTCGTCACGGAAGTTCCTTGCAGATTGGTACACAACTAGTTTGGTATGCACACCTATGCAAGTTTTAGTGAGTTAGGTTGTTTGAAGAAAAGCACATGGCAGTAGCACCTATGATGTGACCGACGTTCACGTCAAAGATGTACATTGAATCTGGCACTAGCCTGCTTTCAGCTATTCAGTCATGCAAGTCTGGCGGAACCCGTTTTGTTGAAGAAAACCACATGAAAACTGTCTTCTTTTCCGTTACACTGATTCCCGTTATATACTTTCATTGAATTGTGGCGCACACCCAGCCTCGGCAACGCATTTAAAGTGCGGTTACATTGATTTTACTGAAGGTCCACATGTAATCAGCGAAATATAGCCAGTAAAACAGGTTCGCGTCAAATGGGTCAGCTGAGGAGAGCTGCACATGTAATGCCACATACCTAGGACACAACCTGTTCAGCCTATCGGCTAGTAATGCCGTTTCGCCATAAAAACAGCCCCTCATCATTGATATAGTGAGGGGATAGTGGACGACCCGATGGTACATATAGGCGAGAAAGTTGACAAAGTCCTCAAACTGCCATTATGATGTCAAACCGTCGCTATCATTACGACCCCCATATATCCAGCTACTAGCTCGACAACCTGGGTCAAATACACTTTCAACCTGCAGTGCTGGAGAATCGCAGCACACCTACCTGGACTCATCACATTCATATGCCTGTATAAGCTTACTCTATCACCCTTCGCGCTAGCCGAGTAGCTAAGGCGCTTGTATACTCGGCTCGAAATTGCGCGCTAATCCCCGGCTCCGGAGATTTCAGTTTGAATGGAGGCAAGCTGCGAAGGCGCCCGTGTGCATCGTAGCGCACGTTAAAGATCCCCAGTTGGGCAAAATTCTCCGTAGACCTCCACATCGGCGTCCTTGGGACGTAACCCACTCCCCCCAATTGGCTATAAAACTATCGTTACTTGACCGCGTCTGTTCCTAGAAAATTCTTTTCCCGAACTTGTTAAAAAGACGCCTATTTTTTGCCGCAGCGATCGGCCCATGTGGCTAACAATTATCTTTCGTACCAGTGAGAGCAGACAGAATAGTCAAATTATCAAGGTTGCACGAATGCCTTTCTTTTTTGTATGACGGACTACTTGTCTGATCTTCCAATTTCACTACATTGAAGTGCGGCTCGTAAATAGCGGTACATGTTGGGGCCAGCAAGCTTTATTGAATACGGGCACATACCTCTTGGCCCATCTCCAGTGACGCAAATGCTCGTCACTCGCACAAGTTCCTTGCAGATTGGTAGACAACTAGTTTCGTATGCCCACCTATGCAAGTTTTAGTGAGTTAGGTTGTTTGATGAAAATCACATGGCAGTGGCACCTATGATGTGACCGACATTCACGTCAAAGATGTACATTGAATCTGGCACTAGCCTGCTTTCATCTATTCAGTCATGCAAGTCTGACTGAGCCCGTTTTGTTCAAGAAAACCACATGAAAACTGTCTCCTTTTCAGTTACACTGATTCCCGTTATATACTTTCATTGAATTGTGGCACACACGCTGCCTCGGCAACGCATTTAAACTGCGGTTACATTTTTTTGTGACAGGTCTACGTGTAATCAGCGAAATATAACCAGTAAAACAGGTTCGGGTCAAATGGGTCAGCTGAGGAGAGCTGCACATGCAATGCCACATACCTAGGACACAACCTGTTCAGCCTATCGGCTAGTAATGCCGTTTCGCCATAAAAACAGCCCCTCATCATTGATATAGTGAGGAGATAGTGGACGACACGATGGTACCTGTAGGCGAGAAAGTTGACAATGGCCTCAAACTGCCATAATGATGTCAAACCGTCGCTATCATTACGACCCCCATATATCCAGCTACTAGCTCGACAACCTGGGTCAAATACACTTTCAACCTGCAGTGCTGGAGAATCGCAGCACACCTACCTGGACTCATCACATTCATATGCCTGTATAACCTTACTCTATCACCCTTCGGGCTAGCCGAGTAGCTAAGGCGCTAGTATACTCGGCTCGAAATTGCGGGCTAATCCCCGGCTCCGGAGATTTCAGTTTGAATGGAGGCAAGCTGCCAAGGCGCCCGTGTGCATCGTAGCGCACGTTAAAGATCCCCAGTTGGGCAAAATTCTCCGTAGACCTCCACTACGGCGTCCTTGGGACGTAACCCACTCCCCCCAATTGACTATAAAACTATCGTTACTTTACCGCGTCTGTTCCTAGAAAATTCTTTTCCCGAACTTGTTAAAAAGACGCCTATTTTTTGCCACAGCGATCGGCCCATCTGGCTAACAATTATCTTTCGTACCAGTGAGAGCAGACAGAATAGTCAAATTATCAAGGTTGCACGAATGCCTTTCTTTTTTGTATGACGGACTACTTGACTGATCTTTCAATTTCACTACATTGAAGTGCGGCTCGTACATAGCGGTACATGTTGGGGCCAGCAAGCTTTATTGAAGAGGGGCACATACCTCTTGGCCCATCTCCAGTGACGCAAATGCTCGTCACTCGCAGAAGTTCCTTGCAGATTGGTACACAACTAGTTTCGTATGCCCAATTATTCAAGTTTTAGTGAGTTAGGTTGTTTGATGAAAATCACATGGCAGTGGCACCTATGATGTGACCGACATTCACGTCAAAGATGTACATTGAATCTGGCACTAGCCTGCTTTCATCTATTCAGTCATGCAAGTCTGACTGAGCCCGTTTTGTTCAAGAAAACCACATGAAAACTGTCTCCTTTTCAGTTACACTGATTCCCGTTATATACTTTCATTGAATTGTGGCACACACCCAGTGTCGGCAACGCATTTAAAGTGCGGTTACATTTTTTTTTGTGAAAGGTCTACGTGTAATCAGCGAAATATAGCCAGTAAAACAGGTTCGCGTCAGATGGGTCAGCTGAAGAGAGCTGCATATGCAATGCCACATAACTAGGACACAACATGTTCCGCCTATAGGCTAGTAATGCCGTTTCGCCATAAAAACAACCTCTCATCATTGATATAGTGAGCGGATTGTGGTCGACCCGATGGTACATTTAAGCGAGAAAGCAGAGAAAGTCCATGAACTGCCCTAATGATGTCAAACCGTCGCAATCGTTACGACTCCCAGATATTCAGCTACTGGCTCGATAACCTGGGCCAAATACACTTTCAACCTGCAGAGCTGAAGAATCGCTGCACACCTACCTGGACTCATCACATTCATATGCCTGTATAACCTTACTCTATCGCCCTTCGGTGTAGCGGAGTACCTAAGGCGCTAGTATACTCGGCTCGAAATTGCGGGCTAATCCCCGGCTCCGGAGATTTCAGTTTGAATGGAGGCAAGCTGCGAAGGCGCCCGTGTGCATCGTAGCGCACGTTAAAGATCCCCAGTTGGGCAAAATTCTCCGTAGACCTCCACTACGGCGTCCTTGGGACGTAACCCACTCCCCCCAGTTGGCTATAAAACTATCGTTACATTACCGCGTCTGTTCCTAGAAAATTCTTTTCCCGAACTTGTTAAAAAGACGCCTATTTTTTGCCACAGCGATAGGCCCATGTGGCTAACAATTACCTTACGTACCAGTGAGAGCAGACAGAATAGTCAAATTATCAAGGTTGCACGAATGCCTTTCTTTTTTGTATAACTGACTACTTGACTGATCTTCCAATTTCACTACATTGAAGTGCGGCTCGTTCATAGCGGTACAAGTTGGGGCCAGCAAGCTTTATTGAAGAGGGCCACATACCTCTTGGCCCATCTCCAGTGACGCAAATGCTCGTCACGGAAGTTCCTTGCAGATTGGTACACAACTAGTTTGGTATGCCCACTTATGCAAGTTTTAGTGAGTTAGGTTGTTTGAAGAAAAGCACATGGCAGTGGCACCTATGATGTGACCGACGTTCACGTCAAAGATGTACATTGAATCTGGCACTAGCCTGCTTTCATCTATTCAGTCATGCAAGTCTGGCGGAACCTGTTTTGTTGAAGAAAATCACATAAAAACTATCTTCTTTTCCGTTACACTGATTCCCGTTATATACTTTCATTGAATTGTGGCGCACACCCAGCCTCGGCAACGCATTTAAAGTGCGGTTACATTGATTTTACTGAAGGTCCACATGTAATCAGCGAAATATAGCCAGTAAAACAGGTTCGCGTCAAATGGGTCAGCTGAGGAGAGCTGCACATGTAATGCCACATACCTAGGACACAACCTGTTCAGCCTATCGGCTAGTAATGCCGTTTCGCCATAAAAACAGCCCCTCATCATTGATATAGTGAGGGGATAGTGGACGACCCGATGGTACATATAGGCGAGAAAGTTGACAAAGTCCTCAAACTGCCATTATGATGTCAAACCGTCGCTATCATTACGACCCCCATATATCCAGCTACTAGCTCGACAACCTGGGTCAAATACACTTTCAACCTGCAGTGCTGGAGAATCGCAGCACACCTACCTGGACTCATCACATTCATATGCCTGTATAACCTTACTCTTATCACCCTTCGGGGTAGCCGAGTAGCTAAGGCGCTAGTATACTCGGCTCGAAATTGCGATCTAATCCCCGGCTCCGGAGATTTCAGTTTGAATGGAGGCAAGCTGCGAAGGCGCCCGTGTGCATCGTAGCGTACGTTAAAGATCCCCAGTTGGGCAAAATTCTCCGTAGACCTCCACTACGGCATCCTTGGGACGTAACCCACTCCCCCCAATTGGCTATAAAACTATCGTTACATTACCGCGTCTGTTCCTAGAAAATTCCTTTCCCGAACTTTTTAAAAAGACGCCTATTTTTTGCCACACCGATCGGCCCATGTGGCTAACAATTATCTTACGTACCAGTGAGAGCAGACAGAATAGTCAAATTGTCAAGGTTGCACGAATGCCTTTCTTTTTTGTATAACTGACTACTTGACTGATCTTCCAATTTCACTACATTGAAGTGCGGCTCGCTCATAACCGTACATGTTGGAGCCAGCAAGCTTTATTGACGAGGGCCACTTACCTCTTGGCCCATCTCCAGTGACACAAATGCTCGTCACGGAAGTTCCTTGCAGATTGGTACACAACTAGTTTGGTATGCCCACCTATGCAAGTTTTAGTGAGTTATGTTGTTTGAAGAAAAGCACATGGCAGTGGCGTCTATGATGGGACCGACATTCACGTCAAAGATGTACATTGAATCTCGCACTAGCCTGCTTTCAGCTATTCAGTCATGCAAGTCTGGCGGAACCCGTTTTGTTGAAGGAAACCACATGAAAACTGTCTCCGTTTCAGTTACACTGATTCCCGTTATATACTTTCATTGAAATGTGGCGCACACCCAGTCTCGGCAACGCATTTAAAGTGCGGTTACATTGACATTACGAAAGGTCCACATGTAATCAGCGAAATATAGCTAGTAAAACAGGTTCGCGTCAAATGGGTCAGCTGAGGAGAGCTGCACATGTAATGCCACATACCTAGGAAACAACCTGTTCAGCCTATCGGCTAGTAATGCCGTTTAGCCATAAAAACAGCCCCTCATCATTGATATAGTGAGGGGATAGTGGACGACCCGATGGTACATGTAGGCGAGAAAGTTGACAAAGTCCTCAAACTGCCATAATGATGTCAAACCGTCGCTATCATTACGAGCCCCATATATCCAGCTACTAGCTCGACAACCTGGGTCAAATACACATTCAACCTGCAGTGCTGGAGAATCGCAGCACACCTACCTGGACTCATCACATTCATATGCCTGTATAAGCTTACTCTATCACCCTTCGGGCTAGCCGAGTAGCTAAGGCGCTTGTATACTCGGCTCGAAATTGCGCGCTAATCCCCGGCTCCGGAGATTTCAGTTTGAATGGAGGCAAGCTGCGAAGGCGCCCGTGTGCATCGTAGCGCACGTTAAAGATCCCCAGTTGGGCAAAATTCTCCGTAGACCTCCACTACGGCGTCCTTGGGACGTAACCCACTCCCCCCAATTGGCTATAAAACTATCGTTACTTGACCGCGTCTGTTCCTAGAAAATTCTTTTCCCGAACTTGTTAAAAAGACGCCTATTTTTTCCCACAGCGATCGGCCCATGTGGCTAACAATTATCTTTCGTACCAGTGAGAGCAGACAGAATAGTCAAATTATCAAAGTTGCACGAATGCCTTTCTTTTTTGTATGACAGACTACTTGACTGATCTTTCGATTTCACTACATTGAAGTGCGGCTCGTACATAGCGGTACATGTTGGGGCCAGCAAGCTTTATTGAAGAGGGGCACATACCTCTTGGCCCATCTCCAGTGACGCAAATGCTCGTCATTCGCAGAAGTTCCTTGCAGATTGGTACACAACTAGTTTCGTATGCCCAATTATTCAAGTTTTAGTGAGTTAGATTGTTTGATGAAAATCACATGGCAGTGGCACCTATGATGTGACCGACATTCACGTCAAAGATGTACATTGAATCTGGCACTAGCCTGCTTTCATCTATTAAGTCATGCAAGTCTGACTGAGCCCGTTTTGTTCAAGAAAACCACATGAAAACTGTCTCCTTTTCAGTTACACTGATTCCCGTTATGTACTTTCATTGAATTGTGGCACACACCCAGTGTCGACAACGCATTTAAAGTGCGGTTACATTTTTTTTGTGAAAGGTCTACGTGTAATCAGCGAAATATAGCCAGTAAAACAGGTTCGCGTCAGATGGGTCAGCTGAAGAGAGCTGCACATGCAATGCCACATAACTAGGACACAACATGTTCCGCCTATAGGCTAGTAATGCCGTTTCGCCATAAAAACAACCCCTCATCATTGATATAGTGAGCGGATTGTGGTCGACCCGATGGTACATTTAAGCGAGAAAGCAGAGAAAGTCCATGAACTGCCCTAATGATGTCAAACCGTCGCAATCGGTACGACTCCCAGATATTCAGCTACTGGCTCGATAACCTGGGCCAAATACACTTTCAACCTGCAGAGCTGAAGAATCGCTGCACACCTACCTGGACTCATCACATTCATATGCCTGTATAACCTTACTCTATCACCCTTCGGTGTAGCGGAGTACCTAAGGCGCTAGTATACTCGGCTCGAAATTGCGGGCTAATCCCCGGCTCCGGAGATTTCAGTTTGAATGGAGGCAAGCTGCGAAGGCGCCCGTGTGCATCGTAGCGCAGGTTAAAGATCCCCAGTTGGGCAAAATTCTCCGTAGACCTCCACTACGGCGTCCTTAGGACGTAACCCACTCCCCCCAGTTGGCTATAAAACTATCGTTACATTACCGCGTCTGTTCCTAGAAAATTCTTTTCCCGAACTTGTTAAAAAGACGCCTATTTCTTGCCACAGCGATACGCCCATGTGGCTAACAATTACCTTACGTACCAGTGAGAGCAGACAGAATAGTCAAATTATCAAGGTTGCACGAATGCCTTTCTTTTTTGTATAACTGACTACTTGACTGATCTTCCAATTTCACTACATTGAAGTGCGGCTCGTTCATAGCGGTACATGTTGGGGCCAGCAAGCTTTATTGAAGAGGGCCACATACCTCTTGGCCCATCTCCAGTGACGCAAAATGCTCGTCACGGAAGTTCCTTGCAGATTGGTACACAACTAGTTTGGTATGCACACCTATGCAAGTTTTAGTGAGTTCGGTTGTTTGAAGAAAAGCACATGGCAGTGGCACCTATGATGTGACCGACATTCACGTCAAATATGTACATTGAATCTGGCACTAGCCTGCTTTCATCTATTCAGTCATGCAAGTCTGACTGAGCCCGTTTTGTTCAAGAAAACCACATGAAAACTGTCTCCTTTTCAGTTACACTGATTCCCGTTATGTACTTTCATTGAATTGTGGCGCACACCCAGTCTCGGCAACGCATTTAAAGTGCGGTTACATTGATTTTACGAAAGGTCCACATGTAATCAGCGAAATATAGCTAGTAAAACAGGTTCGCGTCAAATGGGTCAGCTGACGAGAGCCGCACATGTAATGCCACATACCTAGGACACAACCTGTTCAGCCTTTCGGCTAGTAATGCCGTTTCGCCATAAAAACAGCCCCTCATCATTGATATAGTGAGGGGATAGTGGACGACCCGATGGTACATGTAGGCGAGAAAGTTGACAAAGTCCTCAAATTGCTATAATGATGTCAAACCGTCGCTATCATTACGACCCCCATATATCCAGCTACTAGCTCGACAACCTGGGTCAAATACACATTCTACCTGCAGTGCTGGAGAATCGCAGCACACCTACCTGGACTCATCACATTCATATGCCTGTATAACCTTACTCTATCACCCTTCGGGGTAGCCGAGTAGCTAAGGCGCTAGTATACTCGGCTCGAAATTGCGGGCTAATCCCCGGCTCCGGAAATTTCAGTTTGAATGGAGGCAAGCTGCGAAGGCGCCCGTGTGCATCGTAGCGCACGTTAACGATCCCCAGTTGGGCAAAATTCTCCGTAGACCTCCACTACGGCGTCCTTGGGACGTAACCCACTCCCCCCCAAATGGCTATAAAACTATCGTTACTTTACCGCGTCTGTTTCTAGAAAATTCTTTTCCCGAACTTGTTAAAAAGACGCCTATTTTTTGCCACAGCGATCGTCTCATGTGGCTAACAATTATCTTACGTACCAGTGAGAGCAGACAGGATAGTCAAATTATCAAGGTTGCACGAATGCCGTTCTTTTTTGTATGACTGACTACTTGACTGATCTTCCAATTTCACTACATTGAAGTGCGGCTCGTACATAGCGGTACATGTTGGGGCCAGCAAGCTTTATTGAAGAGGGGCACATACCTCTTGGCACATCTCCAGTGACGCAAATGCTCGTCACTTAGGGAAGTTCCCTGCAGCTTAGTCCACAACTAGTTTCGTATGCCCACTTATGCAAGTTTTAGTGAGTTAGGTTTTTTTGTTGAAAAGCACATGGCAGTGGCACCTACGATGTGACCGACATTCACGTCAAAGATGTACATTGAATATGGCACTAGCCTGCTTTCATCTATACAGTCATGCAAGTCTGACGGAGCCCGTTTTGTTCAAGAAAACCACATGAAAACTCTCTCCTTTTCAGTTACACTGATTCCCGTTATATACTTTCATTGAATTGTGGCACACACGCAGCCTCGGCAACGCATTTAAAGTGCGGTTACATTTCTTTTGTGACAGGTCTACGTGTAATCAGCGAAATATAACCAATAAAACAGGTTCGGGTCAAATGGGTCAGCTGAGGAGAGCTGCACATGCAATGCCACATACCTAGGACACAACCTGTTCAGCCTATCGGCTAGTAATACCGTTTCGCCATATAAACAGCCCCTCATCATTGATATAGTGAGGGGATAGTGGACGACCCGATGGTACATGTAGGCGAGAAAGTTGACAAAGTCCTCAAACTGCCATAATGATGTCAAACCGTCGCTATCATTACGACCCCCATATATCCAGCTACTAGCTCGACAACCTGGGTCAAATACACTTTCAACCTGCAGTGCTGGAGAATCGCAGCACACCTACCTGGACTCATCACATTCATATGCCTGTATAACCTTACTCTTATCACCCTTCGGGGTAGCCGAGTAGCTAAGGCGCTAGTATACTCGGTTCGAAATTGCGGGCTAATCCCCGGCTCCGGAGATTTCAGTGTGAATGGAGGCAAGCTGCGAAGGCGCCCGTGTGCATCGTAGCGCACGTTAAAGATCCCCAGTTGGGCAAAATTCTCCGTAGACCTCCACTACGGCGTCCTTGGGACGTAACCCACTCCCACCAATTGGCTATAAAACTATCGTTACATTACCGCGTCTGTTCCTAGAAAATTCCTTTCCCGAACTTTTTAAAAAGACGCCTATTTTTTGCCACAGCGATCGGCCCATGTGGCTAACAATTATCTTACGTACCAGTGAGAGCAGACAGAATAGTCAAATTGTCAAGGTTGCACGAATGCCTTTCTTTTTTGTATAACTGACTACTTGACTGATCTTCCAATTTCACTACATTGAAGTGCGGCTCGTACATAGCGGTACATGTTGGGGCCAGCAAGCTTTATTGAAGAGGGGCAGATACCTCTTGGCCCATCTCCAGTAACGCAAATGCTCGTCACACACGGAAGTTCCTTGCAGATTGGTACACAACTAGTTTGGTATGCCCACTTATGAAAGTTTTAGTGAGTTAGGTTGTTTGAAGAAAAGCACATGGCAGTGGCACCTATGATGTGACCGACATTCACGTCAAAGATGTACATTGAATCTGGCACTAGCCTGCTTTCAGCTATTCAGTCATGCAACTCTGGCGGAACCCGTTTTGTTGAGGAAAACCACATGAAAACTGTCTTCTTTTCCGTTACACTGATTCCCGTTATATACTTTCATTGAATTGTGGCGCACACCCAGCCTCGGCAACGCATTTAAAGTGCGGTTACATTTATTTTACGAAAGGTCCACATGTAATCAGCGAAATATAGCCAGTAAAACAGGTTCGCGTCAAATGGGTCAGCTGAGGAGAGCTGCACATGTAATGCCACATACCTAGGACACAACCTGTTCAGCCTATCGGCTAGTAATGCCGTTTCGCCATAAAAACAGCCCCTCATCATTGATATAGCGAGGGGATAGTGGACGACCCGATGGTACATGTAGGCGAGAAAGTTGACAAAGTCCTCAAGCTGCCATTATGATGTCAAACCGTCGCTATCATTACGACCCCCATATATCCAGCTACTAGCTCGACAACCTGGGTCAAATACACTTTCAACCTGCAGTGCTGGAGAATCGCAGCACACCTACCTGGACTCATCACATTCATATGCCTGTATAACCTTACTCTTATCACCCTTCGGGGTAGCCGAGTAGCTAAGGCGCTAGTATACTCGGCTCGAAATTGCGGGCTAATCCCCGGCTCCGGAGATTTCAGTTTGAATGGAGGCAAGCTGCGAAGGCGCCCGTGTGCATCGTAGCGCACGTTAAAGATCCCCAGTTGGGCAAAATTCTCCGTAGACCTCCACTACGGCGTCCTTGGGACGTAACCCACTCCCCCCAATTGGCTATAAAACTATCGTTACTTTACCGCGTCTGTTCCTAGAAAATTCTTTTCCCGAACTTGTTAAAAAGACGCCTATTTTTTGCCACAGCGATCGGCCCATGTGGCTAACAATTATCTTAAAAACCAGTGAGAGCAGACAGAATAGTCAAATTATCAAGGTTCCACGAATGCCTTTCTTTTTTGTATAACTGACTACTTGACTGATCTTCCAATTTCACTACATTGAAGTGCGGCTCGTACATAGCGGTACATGTTGGGGCCAGCAAGCTTTATTGAAGAGGGGCACATACCTCTTGGCCCATCTCCAGTAACGCAAATGCTCGTCACTCACGGAAGTTCCTTGCAGATTGGTACACAACTAGTTTCGTATGCCCACTTGTGCAAGTTTTAGTGACTTAGGTTGATTGAAGAAAAGCACATGGCAGTGCCACCTATGATGTGACCGACATTCACGTCAAAGATGTACATTGAATCTGGCACTAGCCTGCTTTCATCTATTCAGTAATGCAAGTCTGACGGAGCCCGTTTTGTTCAAGAAAACCAGATGAAAACTGTCTCCTTTTCAGTTACACTGATTCCCGTTATATACTTTCATTGAATTGTGGCACACACGCAGCCTCGGCAACCCATTTAAAGTGCGGTTACATTTTTTTGTGACAGGTCTACGTGTAATCAGCGAAATATAACCAGTAAAACAGGTTCGGGTCAAATGGGTCAGCTGAGGAGAGCTGCACATGCAATGCCACATACCTAGGACACAACCTGTTCAGCCTATCGGTAGTAATGCCGTTTCGCCATAAAAACAGCCCCTCATCATTGATATAGTGAGGGGATAGTGGACGACCCGATGGTACATGTAGGCGAGAAAGTTGACAAAGTCCTCAAACTGCCATATTGATGTCAAACCGTCGCTATCATTACGACTCACATATATCCAGCTACTATCTCGACAACCTGGGTCAAATACACTTTCAACCTGCAGTGCTGGAGAATCGCAGCACACCTACCTGTACTCATCACATTCATATGTCTGTATAACCTTACTCTTATCACCCTTCGGGGTAGCCGAGTAGCTAAGGCGCTAGTATACTCGGCTCGAAATTGCGGGCTAATCCCCGGCTCCGGAGATCTCAGTTTGAATGGAGGCAAGCTGCGGAGGCGCCCGTGTGCATCGTAGCGCACGTTAAAGATCCCCAGTTGGGCAAAATTCTCCGTAGACCTCCACTACGGCGTCCTTGGGACGTAACCCACTCCCCCCAATTGGCTATAAAACTATCGTTACATTACCGCGTCTGTTCCTAGAAAATTCTTTTCCCGAACTTGTTAAAAAGACGCCTATTTTTTGCCACAGCGATCGGCCCATGTGGCTAACAATTATCTTACGTATCAGTGAGAGCAGACAGAATAGTCAAATTATCAAGGTTGCATGAATGCCTTTCTTTTTTGTATAATTGACTACTTGACTGATCTTCCAATTTCACTACATTGAAGTGCGGCTCGTTCATAGCGGTACATGTTGGGGCCAGCAAGCTTTATTGAAGAGGGCCACATACCTCTTGGCCCATCTCCAGTGACGCAAATGCTCGTCACGGAAGTTCCTTGCAGATTGGTACACAACTAGTTTGGTATTCCCACTTATGCAAGTTTTAGTGAGTTAGGTTGTTTGAAGAAAAGCACATGACAGTGGCACCTATGATGTGACCGACATTCACGTCAAAGATGTACACTGAATCTCGCACTAGCCTGCTTTCAGCTATTCAGTCATGCAAGTCTGGCGGAACCCGTTTTGTTGAAGAAAACCAGATGAAAACTATCTCCTTTTCAGTTACACTGATTCCCGTTATATACTTTCATTGAATTCTGGCACACACGCAGCCTCGGCAACGCCTTTAAAGTGCGGTTACATTTTTTTTGTGACAGGTCTACGTGTAATCAGCGAAATATAACCAGTAAAACAGGTTCGGGTCAAATGGGTCAGCTGAGGAGAGCTGCACATGCAATGCCACATACCTAGGACACAACCTGTTCAGCCTATCGGCTAGTAATGCCGTTTCGCCATAAAAACAGCCCCTCATCATTGATATAGTGAGGGGATAGTGGACGACCCGATGGTACATGTAGGCGAGAAAGTTGACAAAGTCCTCAAACTGCCATATTGATGTCAAACCGTCGCTATCATTACGACTCACATATATCCAGCTACTAGCTCGACAACCTGGGTCAAATACACTTTCAACCTGCAGTGCTGGAGAATCGCAGCACACCTACCTGGACTCATCACATTCATATGCCTGTATAACCTTACTCTTATCACCCTTCGGGGTAGCCGAGTAGCTAAGGCGCTAGTATACTCGGCTCGAAATTGCGGGCTAATCCCCGGCTCCGGAGATTTCAGTTTGAATGGAGGCAAGCTGCGAAGGCGCCCGTGTGCATCGTAGCGCACGTTAAAGATCCCCAGTTGGGCAAAATTCTCCGTAGACCTCCACTACGGCGTCCTTGGGACGTAACCCACTCCCCCCAATTGGCTATAAAACTATCGTTACATTACCGCGTCTGTTCCTAGAAAATTCCTTTCCCGAACTTTTTAAAAAGACGCCTATTTTTTGCCACAGCGATCGGCCCATGTGGCTAACAATTATCTTACGTACCAGTGAGAGCAGACAGAATAGTCAAATTGTCAAGGTTGCACGAATGCCTTTCTTTTTTGTATAACTGACTACTTGACTGATCTTCCAATTTCACTACATTGAAGTGCGGCTCGCTCATAACCGTACATGTTGGAGCCAGCAAGCTTTATTGAAGAGGGGCACATACCTCTTGGCCCATCTCCAGTAACGCAAATGCTCGTCACTCACGGAAGTTCTATGCAGATTGGTACACAACTAGTTTGGTATTCCCACTTATGCAAGTTTTAGTGAGTTAGGTTGTTTGAAGAAAAGCACATGACAGTGGCACCTATGATGTGACCGACATTCACGTCAAAGATGTACATTGAATCTGGCACTAGCCTGCTTTCAGCTATTCAGTCATGCAAGTCTGGCTGAACCCGTTTTGTTGAAGAAAACCACATGAAAACTGTCTTCTTTTCAGTTACACTGATTCCCGTTATATACTTTCATTGAATTGTGGCGCACACCCATTCTCGGCAACGCATTTAAAGTGCGGTTACATTGATTTTACGAAAGGTCCACATGTAATCAGCGAAATATAGCCAGTAAAACAGGTTCGCGTCAAATGGGTCAGCTGAGGAGAGCTGCACATGTAATGCCACATACCTAGGACACAACCTGTTCAGCCTATCGGCTAGTAATGCCGTTTCGCCATAAAAACAGCCCCTCATCATTGATATAGTGAGGGGATAGTGGTCGACCCGATGGTACATGTAGGCGAGAAAGTTGACAAAGTCCTCACACTGCCATTATGATGTCAAACCGTCGCTATCATTACGACCCCCATATATCCAGCAACTAGCTCGACAACCTGGGTCAAATACACTTTCAACCTGCAGTGCTGGAGAATCGCAGCACACCTACCTGGACTCATCACATTCATATGCCTGTATAACCTTACTCTTATCACCCTTCGGCGTAGCCGAGTAGCTAAGGCGCTAGTATACTCGGTTCGAAATTGCGGGCTAATCCCCGGCTCCGGAGATTTCAGTGTGAATGGAGGCAAGCTGCGAAGGCGCCCGTGTGCATCGTAGCGCACGTTAAAGATCCCCAGTTGGGCAAAATTCTCCGTAGACCTCCACTACGGCGTCCTTGGGACGTAACCCACTCCCACCAATTGGCTATAAAACTATCGTTACATTACCGCGTCTGTTCCTAGAAAATTCCTTTCCCGAACTTTTTAAAAAGACGCCTATTTTTTGCCACAGCGATCGGCCCATGTGGCTAACAATTATCTTACGTACCAGTGAGAGCAGACAGAATAGTCAAATTGTCAAGGTTGCACGAATGCCTTTCTTTTTTGTATAACTGACTACTTGACTGATCTTCCAATTTCACTACATTGAAGTGCGGCTCGCTCATAACCGTACATGTTGGAGCCAGCAAGCTTTATTGAAGAGGGGCACATACCTCTTGGCCCATCTCCAGTAACGCAAATGCTCGTCACTCACGGAAGTTCTATGCAGATTGGTACACAACTAGTTTGGTATTCCCACTTATGCAAGTTTTAGTGAGTTAGGTTGTTTGAAGAAAAGCACATGACAGTGGCACCTATGATGTGACCGACATTCACGTCAAAGACGTACATTGAATCTGGCACTAGCCTGCTTTCAGCTATTCAGTCATGCAAGTCTGGCTGAACCCGTTTTGTTGAAGAAAACCACATGAAAACTGTCTTCTTTTCAGTTACACTGATTCCCGTTATATACTTTCATTGAATTCTGGCACACACGCAGCCTCGGCAACGCATTTAAAGTGCGGTTACATTTTTTTTGTGACAGGTCTACGTGTAATCAGCGAAATATAACCAGTAAAACAGGTTCGGGTCAAATGGGTCAGCTGAGGAGAGCTGCACATGCAATGCCACATACCTAGGACACAACCTGTTCAGCCTATCGGCTAGTAATGCCGTTTCGCCATAAAAACAGCCCCTCATCATTGATATAGTGAGGGGATAGTGGACGACCCGATGGTACATGTAGGCGAGAAAGTTGACAAAGTCCTCAAACTGCCATTATGATGTCAAACCGTCGCTATCATTACGACCCCCATATATCCAGCTACTAGCTCGACAACCTGGGTCAAATACACTTTCAACCTGCAGTGCTGGAGAATCGCAGCACACCTACCTGGACTCATCACATTCATATGCCTGTATAACCTTACTCTTATCACCTTTCGGGGTAGCCGAGTAGCTAAGGCGCTAGTATACTCGGCTCGAAATTGCGGGCTAATCCCCGGCTCCGGAGATTTCTGTTTGAATGGAGGCAAGCTGCGAAGGCGCCCGTGTGCATCGTAGCGCACGTTAAAGATCCCCAGTTGGGCAAAATTCTCCGTAGACCTCCACTACGGCGTCCTTGGGACGTAACCCACTCCCCCCAATTGGCTATAAAACTATCGTTACTTTACCGCGTCTGTTCCTAGAAAATTCTTTTCCGGAACTTGTTAAAAAGACGCCTATTTTTTGCCACAGCGATCGGCCCATGTGGCTAACAATTATCTTACGTATCAGTGAGAGCAGACAGAATAGTCAAATTATCAAGGTTGCACGAATGCCTTTCTTTTTTGTATAACTGACTACGTGACTGATCTTCCAATTTCACTACATTGAAGTGCGGCGCGTTCATAGCGGTACATGTTGGGGCCAGCAAGCTTTATTGAAGAGGGGCACATGCCTCTTGGCCCATCTCCAGTAACGCAAATGCTCGTCACTAACGGAAGTTCCTTGCAGATTGGTACACAACTAGTTTCGTATGCCCACTTGTGCAAGTTTTAGTGACTTAGGTTGTTTGAAGAAAAGCACATGGCAGTGCCACCTATGATGTGACCGACATTCACGTCAAAGATGTACATTGAATCTGGCACTAGCCTGCTTTCAACTATTCAGTAATGCAAGTCTGACGGAGCCCGTTTTGTTCAAGAAAACCAGATGAAAACTGTCTCCTTTTCAGTTACACTGATTCCCGTTATATACTTTCATTGAATTCTGGCACACACGCAGCCTCGGCAACGCATTTAAAGTGCGGTTACATTTTTTTTGTGACAGGCCTACGTGTAATCAGCGAAATATAACCCGTAAAACAGGTTCGCGTCAAATGGGTCAGCTGTGGAGAGCTGCACATGCGATGCCCCATACCTAGGACACAACCTGTTCAGCCTATCGGCTAGTAATGCCGTTTCGCCATAAAAACAGCCCCTCATCATTGATATAGTGAGTGGATAGTGGACGACCCGATGGTACATGTAGGCGAGAAAGTAGACAAAGTCCTCAAACTGCCATATTGATGTCAAACCGTCGCTATCATTACGACTCACATATATCCAGCTACTAGCTCGACAACCTGGGTCAAATACACTTTCAACCTGCAGTTCTGGAGAATCTCAGCACACCTACCTGGACTCATCACATTCATATGCCTGTATAACCTTACTTTTATCACCCTTCGGGGTAGCCGAGTAGCTAAGGCGCTAGTATACTCGGCTCGAAATTGCGGGCTAATCCCCGGCTCCGTAATTGCAGTTTGAATGGAGGCAAGCTGCGAAGGCGCCCGTGTGCATCGTAGCGCACGTTAAAGATCCCCAGTTGGGCAAAATTATCCGTAGACCTCCACTACGGCGTCCTTGGGACGTAACCCACTCCCCCCAATTGGCTATAAAACTATCGTTACATTACCGCGTCTGTTCCTAGAAAATTCTTTTCCCGAACTTGTTAAAAAGACGCCTATTTTTTGCCGCAGCGATCGGCCCATGTGGCTAACAATTATCTTACGTACCAGTGAGAGCAGACAGAATAGTCAAATTGTCAAGGTTGCACGAATGCCTTTCTTTTTTGTATAACTGACTACTTGACTGATCTTCCAATTTCACTACATTGAAGTGCGGCTCGTACGTAGCGGTACATGTTGGGGCCAGCAAGCTTTATTGAAGAGGGCCACATACCTCTTGGCCCATCTCCAGTGACGCAAATGCTCGTCACGGAATTTCCTTGCAGATTGGTGCACAACTAGTTTGGTATTCCCACTTATGCAAGTTTTAGTGAGTTAGGTTGTTTGAAGAAAAGCACATGACAGTGGCACCTATGATGTGACCGACATTCACGTCAAAGATGTACATTGAATCTCGCTCTAGCCTGCTTTCAGCTATTCAGTCATGCAAGTCTGGCGGAACCCGTTTTGTTGAAGAAAACCACATGAAAACTGTCTCCTTTTCAGTTACACTGATTCCCGTTATATACTTTCATTGAAATGTGGCGCACACCCAGCCTCGGCAACGCATTTAAAGTGCGGTTACATTTATTTTACGAAAGGTCCACATGTAATCAGCGAAATATAGCTAGTAAAACAGGTTCGCGTCAAATGGGTCAGCTGACGAGAGCCGCACATGTAATGCCACATACCTAGGACACAACCTGTTCAGCCTATCGGCTAGTAATGCCGTTTCGCTATAAAAACAGCCCCTCATCATTGATATAGTGAGGGGATAGTGGACGACCCGATGGTACATTTAGGCGAGAAAGTTGACAAAGTCCTCAACCTGCTATAATGATGTCAAACCGTCGCTATCATTACGACCCCCATATATCCAGCTACTAGCTCGACAACCTGGGTCAAATACACATTCTACCTGCAGTGCTGGAGAATCGCAGCACACCTACCTGGACTCATCACATTCATATGCCTGTATAACCTTACTCTATCACCCTTCGGGGTAGCCGAGTAGCTAAGGCGCTAGTATACTCGGCTCGAAATTGCGGGCTAATCCCCGGCTCCGGAAATTTCAGTTTGAATGGAGGCAAGCAGCGAAGGCGCCCGTGTGCATCGTAGCGCACGTTAAAGATCCCCTGTTGGGCAAAATTCTCCGTAGACCTCCACTACGGCGTCCTTGGGACGTAACCCACTCCCCCCCAAATGGCTATAAAACTATCGTTACTTTACCGCGTCTGTTTCTAGAAAATTCTTTTCCCGAACTTGTTAAAAAGACGCCTATTTTTTGCCACAGCGATCGTCCCATGTGGCTAACAATTATCTTACGTACCAGTGAGAGCAGACAGGATAGTCAAATTATCAAGGTTGCACGAATGCCGTTCTTTTTTGTATGACTGACTACTTGACTGATCTTCCAATTTCACTACATTGAAGTGCGGCTCGTACATAGCGGTACATGTTGGGGCCAGCAAGCTTTATTGAAGAGGGGCACATACCTCTTGGCACATCTCCAGTGACGCAAATGCTCGTCACTTACGGAAGTTCCTTGCAGCTTAGTCCACAACTAGTTTCGTATGCCCACTTATGCAAGTTTTAGTGAGTTAGGTTTTTTTGTTGAAAAGCACATGGCAGTGGCACCTACGATGTGACCGACATTCACGTCAAAGATGTACATTGAATCTGGCACTAGCCTGCTTTCATCTATTCAGTCATGCAAGTCTGACGGAGCCCGTTTTGTTCAAGAAAACCACATGAAAACTCTCTCCTTTTCAGTTACACTGATTCCCGTTATATACTTTCATTGAATTGTGGCACACACGCAGCCTCGGCAACGCATTTAAAGTGCGGTTACATTTCTTTTGTGACAGGTCTACGTGTAATCAGCGAAATATAACCAGTAAAACAGGTTCGGGTCAAATGGGTCAGCTGAGGAGAGCTGCACATGCAATGCCACATACCTAGGACACAACCTGTTCAGCCTATCGGCTAGTAATACCGTTTCGCCATAAAAACAGCCCCTCATCATTGATATAGTGAGGGGATAGTGGACGACCCGATGGTACATGTAGGCGAGAAAGTTGACAAAGTCCTCAAACTGCCATAATGATGTCAAACCGTCGCTATCATTACGACCCCCATATATCCAGCTACTAGCTCGACAACCTGGGTCAAATACACTTTCAACATGCAGTGCTGGAGAATCGCAGCACACCTACCTGGACTCATCACATTCATATGCCTGTATAACCTTACTCTTATCACCCTTCGGGGTAGCCGAGTAGCTAAGGCGCTAGTATACTCGGTTCGAAATTGCGGGCTAATCCCCGGCTCCGGAGATTTCAGTGTGAATGGAGGCAAGCTGCGAAGGCGCCCGTGTGCATCGTAGCGCACGTTAAAGATCCCCAGTTGGGCAAAATTCTCCGTAGACCTCCACTACGGCGTCCTTGGGACGTAACCCACTCCCACCAATTGGCTATAAAACTATCGTTACATTACCGCGTCTGTTCCTAGAAAATTCCTTTCCCGAACTTTTTAAAAAGACGCCTATTTTTTGCCACAGCGATCGGCCCATGTGGCTAACAATTATCTTACGTACCAGTGAGAGCAGACAGAATAGTCAAATTGTCAAGGTTGCACGAATGCCTTTCTTTTTTGTATAACTGACTACTTGACTGATCTTCCAATTTCACTACATTGAAGTGCGGCTCGTACATAGCGGTACATGTTGGGGCCAGCAAGCTTTATTGAAGAGGGGCACATACCTCTTGGCCCATCTCCAGTAACGCAAATGCTCGTCACACACGGAAGTTCCTTGCAGATTGGTACACAACTAGTTTGGTATGCCCACTTATGAAAGTTTTAGTGAGTTAGGTTGTTTGAAGAAAAGCACATGGCAGTGGCACCTATGATGTGACCGACATTCACGTCAAAGATGTACATTGAATCTGGCACTAGCCTGCTTTCAGCTATTCAGTCATGCAACTCTGGCGGAACCCGTTTTGTTGAGGAAAAGCACATGAAAACTGTCTTCTTTTCCGTTACACTGATTCCCGTTATATACTTTCATTGAATTGTGGCGCACACCCAGCCTCGGCAACGCATTTAAAGTGCGGTTACATTTATTTTACGAAAGGTCCACATGTAATCAGCGAAATATAGCCAGTAAAACAGGTTCGCGTCAAATGGGTCAGCTGAGGAGAGCTGCACATGTAATGCCACATACCTAGGACACAACCTGTTCAGCCTATCGGCTAGTAATGCCGTTTCGCCATAAAAACAGCCCCTCATCATTGATATAGTGAGGGGATAGTGGACGACCCGATGGTACATGTAGGCGAGAAAGTTGACAAAGTCCTCAAACTGCCATTATGATGTCAAACCGTCGCTATCATTACGACCCCCATATATCCAGCTACTAGCTCGACAACCTGGGTCAAATACACTTTCAACCTGCAGTGCTGGAGAATCGCAGCACACCTACCTGGACTCATCACATTCATATGCCTGTATAACCTTACTCTTATCACCCTTCGGGGTAGCCGAGTAGCTAAGGCGCTAGTATACTCGGCTCGAAATTGCGGGCTAATCCCCGGCTCCGGAGATTTCAGTTTGAATGGAGGCAAGCTGCGAAGGCGCCCGTGTGCATCGTAGCGCACGTTAAAGATCCCCAGTTGGGCAAAATTCTCCGTAGACCTCCACTACGGCGTCCTTGGGACGTAACCCACTCCCCCCAATTGGCTATAAAACTATCGTTACTTTACCGCGTCTGTTCCTAGAAAATTCTTTTCCCGAACTTGTTAAAAAGACGCCTATTTTTTGCCACAGCGATCGGCCCATGTGGCTAACAATTATCTTAAAAACCAGTGAGAGCAGACAGAATAGTCAAATTATCAAGGTTCCACGAATGCCTTTCTTTTTTGTATAACTGACTACTTGACTGATCTTCCAATTTCACTACATTGAAGTGCGGCTCGTACATAGCGGTACATGTTGGGGCCAGCAAGCTTTATTGAAGAGGGGCACATACCTCTTGGCCCATCTCCAGTAACGCAAATGCTCGTCACTCACGGAAGTTCCTTGCAGATTGGTACACAACTAGTTTCGTATGCCCACTTGTGCAAGTTTTAGTGACTTAGGTTGTTTGAAGAAAAGCACATGGCAGTGCCACCTATGATGTGACCGACATTCACGTCAAAGATGTACATTGAATCTGGCACTAGCCTGCTTTCAACTATTCAGTAATGCAAGTCTGACGGAGCCCGTTTTGTTCAAGAAAACCAGATGAAAACTGTCTCCTTTTCAGTTACACTGATTCCCGTTATATACTTTCATTGAATTCTGGCACACACGCAGCCTCGGCAACGCATTTAAAGTGCGGTTACATTTTTTTTTGTGACAGGTCTACGTGTAATCAGCGAAATATAACCAGTAAAACAGGTTCGGGTCAAATGGGTCAGCTGTGGAGAGCTGCACATGCGATGCCCCATACCTAGGACACAACCTGCTCAGCCTATCGGCTAGTAATGCCGTTTCGCCATAAAAACAGCCCCTCATCATTGATATAGTGAGGGGATAGTGGACGACCCGATGGTACATGTAGGCGAGAAAGTAGACAAAGTCCTCAAACTGCCATATTGATGTCAAACCGTCGCTATCATTACGACTCACATATATCCAGCTACTAGCTCGACAACCTGGGTCAAATACACTTTCAACCTGCAGTTCTGGAGAATCGCAGCACACCTACCTGGACTCATCACATTCATATGCCTGTATAACCTTACTCTTATCACCCTTCGGGGTAGCCGAGTAGCTAAGGCGCTAGTATACTCGGCTCGAAATTGCGGGCTAATCCCCGGCTCCGTAATTGCAGTTTGAATGGAGGCAAGCTGCGAAGGCGCCCGTGTGCATCGTAGCGCACGTTAAAGATCCCCAGTTGGGCAAAATTATCCGTAGACCTCCACTACGGCGTCCTTGGGACGTAACCCACTCCCCCCAATTGGCTATAAAACTATCGTTACATTACCGCGTCTGTTCCTAGAAAATTCTTTTCCCGAACTTGTTAAAAAGACGCCTATTTTTTGCCACAGCGATCGGCCCATGTGGCTAACAATTATCTTACGTACCAGTGAGAGCAGACAGAATAGTCAAATTGTCAAGGTTGCACGAATGCCTTTCTTTTTGTATAACTGACTACTTGACTGATCTTCCAATTTCACTACATTGAAGTGCGGCTCGTACGTAGCGGTACATGTTGGGGCCAGCAAGCTTTATTGAAGAGGGCCACATACCTCTTGGCCCATCTCCAGTGACGCAAATGCTCGTCACGGAAGTTCCTTGCAGATTGGTGCACAACTAGTTTGGTATTCCCACTTATGCAAGTTTTAGTGAGTTAGGTTGTTTGAAGAAAAGCACATGACAGTGGCACCTATGATGTGACCGACATTCACCTCAAAGATGTACATTGAATCTCGCTCTAGCCTGCTTTCAGCTATTCAGTCATGCAAGTCTGGCGGAACCCGTTTTGTTGAAGAAAACCACATGAAAACTGTCTCCTTTTCAGTTACACTGATTCCCGTTATATACTTTCATTGAAATGTGGCGCACACCCAGCCTCGGCAACGCATTTAAAGTGCGGTTACATTGATTTTACGAAAGGTCCACATGTAATCAGCGAAATATAGCTAGTAAAACAGGTTCGCGTCAAATGGGTCAGCTGACGAGAGCCGCACATGTAATGCCACATACCTAGGACACAACCTGTTCAGCCTATCGGCTAGTAATGCCGTTTCGCTATAAAAACAGCCCCTCATCATTGATATAGTGAGGGGATAGTGGACGACCCGATGGTACATTTAGGCGAGAAAGTTGACAAAGTCCTCAAACTGCTATAATGATGTCAAACCCTCGCTATCATCACGACCCCCATATATCCAGCTACTAGCTCGACAACCTGGGTCAAATACACATTCTACCTGCAGTGCTGGAGAATCGCAGCACACCTACCTGGACTCATCACATTCATATGCCTGTATAACCTTACTCTATCACCCTTCGGGGTAGCCGAGTAGCAAAGGCGCTAGTATACTCGGCTCGAAATTGCGGGCTAATCCCCGGCTCCGGAAATTTCAGTTTGAATGGAGGCAAGCAGCGAAGGCGCCCGTGTGCATCGTAGCGCACGTTAAAGATCCCCTGTTGGGCAAAATTCTCCGTAGACCTCCACTACGGCGTCCTTGGGACGTAACCCACTCCCCCCCAAATGGCTATAAAACTATCGTTACTTTACCGCGTCTGTTTCTAGAAAATTCTTTTCCCGAACTTGTTAAAAAGACGCCTATTTTTTGCCACAGCGATCGTCCCATGTGGCTAACAATTATCTTACGTACCAGTGAGAGCAGACAGGATAGTCAAATTATCAAGGTTGCACGAATGCCGTTCTTTTTTGTATGACTGACTACTTGACTGATCTTCCAATTTCACTACATTGAAGTGCGGCTCGTACATAGCGGTACATGGTGGGGCCAGCAAGCTTTATTGAAGAGGGGCACATACCTCTTGGCACATCTCCAGTGACGCAAATGCTCGTCACTTAGGGAAGTTCCTTGCAGCTTAGTCCACAACTAGTTTCGTATGCCCACTTATGCAAGTTTTAGTGAGTTAGGTTTTTTTGTTGAAAAGCACATGGCAGTGGCACCTACGATGTGACCGACATTCACGTCAAAGATGTACATTGAATCTGGCACTAGCCTGCTTTCATCTATTCAGTCATGCAAGTCTGACGGAGCCCGTTTTGTTCAAGAAAACCACATGAAAACTCTCTCCTTTTCAGTTACACTGATTCCCGTTATATACTTTCATTGAATTGTGGCACACACGCAGCCTCGGCAACGCATTTAAAGTGCGGTTACATTTCTTTTGTGACAGGTCTACGTGTAATCAGCGAAATATAACCAGTAAAACAGGTTCGGGTCAAATGGGTCAGCTGAGGAGAGCTGCACATGCAATGCCACATACCTAGGACACAACCTGTTCAGCCTATCGGCTAGTAATACCGTTTCGCCATAAAAACAGCCCCTCATCATTGATATAGTGAGGGGATAGTGGACGACCCGATGGTACATGTAGGCGAGAAAGTTGACAAAGTCCTCAAACTGCCATAATGATGTCAAACCGTCGCTATCATTACGACCCCCATATATCCAGCTACTAGCTCGACAACCTGGGTCAAATACACTTTCAACCTGCAGTGCTGGAGAATCGCAGCACACCTACCTGGACTCATCACATTCATATGCCTGTATAACCTTACTCTTATCACCCTTCGGGGTAGCCGAGTAGCTAAGGCGCTAGTATACTCGGTTCGAAATTGCGGGCTAATCCCCGGCTCCGGAGATTTCAGTGTGAATGGAGGCAAGCTGCGAAGGCGCCCGTGTGCATCGTAGCGCACGTTAAAGATCCCCAGTTGGGCAAAATTCTCCGTAGACCTCCACTACGGCGTCCTTGGGACGTAACCCACTCCCACCAATTGGCTATAAAACTATCGTTACATTACCGCGTCTGTTCCTAGAAAATTCCTTTCCCGAACTTTTTAAAAAGACGCCTATTTTTTGCCACAGCGATCGGCCCATGTGGCTAACAATTATCTTACGTACCAGTGAGAGCAGACAGGATAGTCAAATTATCAAGGTTGCACGAATGCCGTTCTTTTTTGTATGACTGACTACTTGACTGATCTTCCAATTTCACTACATTGAAGTGCGGCTCGTACATAGCGGTACATGTTGGGGCCAGCAAGCTTTATTGAAGAGGGGCACATACCTCTTGGCACATCTCCAGTGACGCAAATGCTCGTCACTTAGGGAAGTTCCTTGCAGCTTAGTCCACAACTAGTTTCGTATGCCCACTTATGCAAGTTTTAGTGAGTTAGGTTTTTTTGTTGAAAAGCGCATGGCAGTGGCACCTACGATGTGACCGACATTCACGTCAAAGATGTACATTGAATCTGGCACTAGCCTGCTTTCATCTATTCAGTCATGCAAGTCTGACGGAGCCCGTTTTGTTCAAGAAAACCACATGAAAACTCTCTCCTTTTCAGTTACACTGATTCCCGTTATATACTTTCATTGAATTGTGGCACACACGCAGCCTCGGCAACGCATTTAAAGTGCGGTTACATTTCTTTTGTGACAGGTCTACGTGTAATCAGCGAAATATAACCAGTAAAACAGGTTCGGGTCAAATGGGTCAGCTGAGGAGAGCTGCACATGCAATGCCACATACCTAGGACACAACCTGTTCAGCCTATCGGCTAGTAATACCGTTTCGCCATAAAAACAGCCCCTCATCATTGATATAGTGAGGGGATAGTGGACGACCCGATGGTACATGTAGGCGAGAAAGTTGACAAAGTCCTCAAACTGCCATAATGATGTCAAACCGACGCTATCATTACGACCCCCATATATCCAGCTACTAGCTCGACAACCTGGGTCAAATACACTTTCAACCTGCAGTGCTGGAGAATCGCAGCACACCTACCTGGACTCATCACATTCATATACCTGTATAACCTTACTCTTATCACCCTTCGGGGTAGCCGAGTAGCTAAGGCGCTAGTATACTCGGTTCGAAATTGCGGGCTAATCCCCGGCTCCGGAGATTTCAGTGTGAATGGAGGCAAGCTGCGAAGGCGCCCGTGTGCATCGTAGCGCACGTTAAAGATCCCCAGTTGGGCAAAATTCTCCGTAGACCTCCACTACGGCGTCCTTGGGACGTAACCCACTCCCACCAATTGGCTATAAAACTATCGTTACATTACCGCGTCTGTTCCTAGAAAATTCCTTTCCCGAACTTTTTAAAAAGACGCCTATTTTTTGCCACAGCGATCGGCCCATGTGGCTAACAATTATCTTACGTACCAGTGAGAGCAGACAGAATAGTCAAATTGTCAAGGTTGCACGAATGCCTTTCTTTTTTGTATAACTGACTACTTGACTGATCTTCCAATTTCACTACATTGAAGTGCGGCTCGTACATAGCGGTACATGTTGGGGCCAGCAAGCTTTATTGAAGAGGGGCACATACCTCTTGGCCCATCTCCAGTAACGCAAATGCTCGTCACACACGGAAGTTCCTTGCAGATTGGTACACAACTAGTTTGGTATGCCCACTTATGCAAGTTTTAGTGAGTTAGGTTTTTTTGTTGAAAAGCACATGGCAGTGGCACCTACGATGTGACCGACATTCACGTCAAAGATGTACATTGAATCTGGCACTAGCCTGCTTTCATCTATTCAGTCATGCAAGTCTGACGGAGCCCGTTTTGTTCAAGAAAACCACATGAAAACTCTCTCCTTTTCAGTTACACTGATTCCCGTTATATACTTTCATTGAATTGTGGCACACACGCAGCCTCGGCAACGCATTTAAAGTGCGGTTACATTTCTTTTGTGACAGGTCTACGTGTAATCAGCGAAATATAACCAGTAAAACAGGTTCGGGTCAAATGGGTCAGCTGAGGAGAGCTGCACATGCAATGCCACATACCTAGGACACAACCTGTTCAGCCTATCGGCTAGTAATACCGTTTCGCCATAAAAACAGCCCCTCATCATTGATATAGTGAGGGGATAGTGGACGACCCGATGGTACATGTAGGCGAGAAAGTTGACAAAGTCCTCAAACTGCCATAATGATGTCAAACCGTCGCTATCATTACGACCCCCATATATCCAGCTACTAGCTCGACAACCTGGGTCAAATACACTTTCAACCTGCAGTGCTGGAGAATCGCAGCACACCTACCTGGACTCATCACATTCATATACCTGTATAACCTTACTCTTATCACCCTTCGGGGTAGCCGAGTAGCTAAGGCGCTAGTATACTCGGTTCGAAATTGCGGGCTAATCCCCGGCTCCGGAGATTTCAGTGTGAATGGAGGCAAGCTGCGAAGGCGCCCGTGTGCATCGTAGCGCACGTTAAAGATCCCCAGTTGGGCAAAATTCTCCGTAGACCTCCACTACGGCGTCCTTGGGACGTAACCCACTCCCACCAATTGGCTATAAAACTATCGTTACATTACCGCGTCTGTTCCTAGAAAATTCCTTTCCCGAACTTTTTAAAAAGACGCCTATTTTTTGCCACAGCGATCGGCCCATGTGGCTAACAATTATCTTACGTACCAGTGAGAGCAGACAGAATAGTCAAATTGTCAAGGTTGCACGAATGCCTTTCTTTTTTGTATAACTGACTACTTGACTGATCTTCCAATTTCACTACATTGAAGTGCGGCTCGTACATAGCGGTACATGTTGGGGCCAGCAAGCTTTATTGAAGAGGGGCACATACCTCTTGGCCCATCTCCAGTAACGCAAATGCTCGTCACACACGGAAGTTCCTTGCAGATTGGTACACAACTAGTTTGGTATGCCCACTTATGAAAGTTTTAGTGAGTTAGGTTGTTTGAAGAAAAGCACATGGCAGTGGCACCTATGATGTGACCGACATTCACGTCAAAGATGTACATTGAATCTGGCACTAGCCTGCTTTCAGCTATTCAGTCATGCAACTCTGGCGGAACCCGTTTTGTTGAGGAAAACCACATGAAAACTGTCTTCTTTTCCGTTACACTGATTCCCGTTATATACTTTCATTGAATTGTGGCGCACACCCAGCCTCGGCAACGCATTTAAAGTGCGGTTACATTTATTTTACGAAAGGTCCACTTGTAATCAGCGAAATATAGCCAGTAAAACAGGTTCGCGTCAAATGGGTCAGCTGAGGAGAGCTGCACATGTAATGCCACATACCTAGGACACAACCTGTTCAGCCTATCGGCTAGTAATGCCGTTTCGCCATAAAAACAGCCCCTCATCATTGATATAGCGAGGGGATAGTGGACGACCCGATGGTACATGTAGGCGAGAAAGTTGACAAAGTCCTCAAACTGCCATTATGATGTCAAACCGTCGCTATCATTACGACCCCCATATATCCAGCTACTAGCTCGACAACCTGGGTCAAATACACTTTCAACCTGCAGTGCTGGAGAATCGCAGCACACCTACCTGGACTCATCACATTCATATGCCTGTATAACCTTACTCTTATCACCCTTCGGGGTAGCCGAGTAGCTAAGGCGCTAGTATACTCGGTTCGAAATTGCGGGCTAATCCCCGGCTCCGGAGATTTCAGTGTGAATGGAGGCAAGCTGCGAAGGCGCCCGTGTGCATCGTAGCGCACGTTAAAGATCCCCAGTTGGGCAAAATTCTCCGTAGACCTCCACTACGGCGTCCTTGGGACGTAACCCACTCCCACCAATTGGCTATAAAACTATCGTTACATTACCGCGTCTGTTCCTAGAAAATTCCTTTCCCGAACTTTTTAAAAAGACGCCTATTTTTTGCCACAGCGATCGGCCCATGTGGCTAACAATTATCTTACGTACCAGTGAGAGCAGACAGAATAGTCAAATTGTCAAGGTTGCACGAATGCCTTTCTTTTTTGTATAACTGACTACTTGACTGATCTTCCAATTTCACTACATTGAAGTGCGGCTCGTACATAGCGGTACATGTTGGGGCCAGCAAGCTTTATTGAAGAGGGGCACATACCTCTTGGCCCATCTCCAGTAACGCAAATGCTCGTCACTCACGGAAGTTCCTTGCAGATTGGTACACAACTAGTTTGGTATGCCCACTTATGAAAGTTTTAGTGAGTTAGGTTGTTTGAAGAAAAGCACATGGCAGTGGCACCTATGATGTGACCGACATTCACGTCAAAGATGTACATTGAATCTGGCACTAGCCTGCTTTCAGCTATTCAGTCATGCAACTCTGGCGGAACCCGTTTTGTTGAGGAAAACCACATGAAAACTGTCTTCTTTTCCGTTACACTGATTCCCGTTATATACTTTCATTGAATTGTGGCGCACACCCAGCCTCGGCAACGCATTTAAAGTGTGGTTACATTTATTTTACGAAAGGTCCACATGTAATCAGCGAAATATAGCCAGTAAAACAGGTCCGCGTCAAATAGGTCAGCTGAGGAGAGCTGCACATGTAATGCCACATACCTAGGACACAACCTGTTCAGCCTATCGGCTAGTAATGCCGTTTCGCCATAAAAACAGCCCCTCATCATTGATATAGTGAGGGGATAGTGGACGACCCGATGGAACATGTAGGCGAGAAAGTTGACAAAGTCCTCAAACTGCCATTATGATGTCAAACCGTCGCTATCATTACGACCCCCATATATCCAGCTACTAGCTCGACAACCTGGGTCAAATACACTTTCAACCTGCAGTGCTGGAGAATCGCAGCACACCTACCTGGACTCATCACATTCATATGCCTGTATAACCTTACTCTTATCACCCTTCGGGGTAGCCGAGTAGCTAAGGCGCTAGTATACTCGGCTCGAAATTGCGGGCTAATCCCCGGCTCCGGAGATTTCAGTTTGAATGGAGGCAAGCTGCGAAGGCGCCCGTGGGCATCGTTGCGCACGTTAAAGATCCCCAGTTGGGCAAAATTCTCCGTAGACCTCCACTACGGCGTCCATGGGACGTAACCAACTCCC